>NW_020799099.1:3648723-3777933 GCF_003259725.1 Athene cunicularia
ACTCCCGCCCGTACCCGCGGCCGAGTTTCGACTTTCCCGGGAGCCCTCTGCCGATTCCCGGCCTCGGGCGGGCGGGGGGCCGGGCAGGCAGCCCCCGGGCTTCAAGAGCCGTGGGGACCTGCCGTGGGAACCGCGCGGGCCGCCAAAAGGTTGGTTCTGTTGCTTGGTTCCCTCACACAGCGCGGAAGTCAACACCCCGGCCCAAAAGGCAAAGGAGAGGCTCCCTCCCCCCGCAAACATCCCCGATAAAACCCCAAGAATCGCAAGATGTGTTACCCGCTTTCAGGGCGTGAGGTGAGCCGGAGGAAACGTGCCTGGTTAATCTTAGCACAGCGTGCTGACCTCCTTCGTTCCCTCCGGTCCCCCGTGGCGTGGGCCACACTATTTAAATAGCATTGGCCAGGCGAGGAGATGAAACATGAACCGCATTTGTGCAACTCGGTTTTGAGCGATGCACGTGCTGCTCTTCAGGATCTTCACTAGCCGTGTAAGTGTATACGCAGGATGCAAGAAAAGAGGTTCAGGTAGAGTGTCAGTATTTTTTCCTTTATGCTCAGGAAATGGTCTCGTGGGTTTGTCCCAGAGCGGAATAGAGGCAGTAAAAATCTGATGCCTGTGTCACTAGCAGGGAAAAGTCTGAGGTGTGCCAGACGTATTGGTTTGCAGTGCAATCTGAGAGGGACAAATCATGTTAAAAAGTGAAATTTCATTTCCAAATACAACCAAATGGAATCTTCTGTTACACATTGGGTATTTAAAAGAGAGATCCTAGCCAAAAAGTGATAACAGTTCAGCAGAGGTAAGACATTGCTCAGCAGTGGCTGGAAAACCAATTCCTTTCTTGGTATTTGTTTTGTTTGGTTTAGTAGAAGAGACTGCCCTTCCCTCCATGAATGTGCAGATCCAAGATTGAAGGACTAAAATCTGTCTGCTGCTGGTTTAGAAGAAAACCAGTACTCAAGGAAAACATCTTTCCTGCTCAATAGATGGGATGGGGATACACTCTTTACTGCACTAGCTTACACCAGAAGCAGGGAAGTGTCCTGCTATAACAGTGCAGCAGCTCAGCACAAGCAGATTAGTTCTCCTGAGGGGGCAGATTCTGCGTTGATCTCGCTGCTACCACAACATGTTGTTACCTAGCACCGCAGCGAGTTGGTGGACAGGCAGGCTAGAGCTACCGCTGCTCTCAAAACTTTTCTTCAACAGATCAGATGCTCTCAGACAGACCGTTTCAGTGCTGACTTTGAGGACTGGCTGAACTGGAGTCCCATTTACATTCAAGACCCTATACAACCAGCCTTTTTTGCTGTGAAGATGATTTACTCATGTTTTCCAGGTGAAATCACTCCTGACACGTCAGAGCAACTGGCAGGAGGTGCAGAGGGTCTTAGTCACCACAGTGGACTATTCATTTTCAGACTGCCCACCTGTTTTTCTGGCATTACTCCTTTAATGGATGATCTTTCTGTTTAAAACACAAAACGCGTAGCGCAAATGTGTATTCCCAGTAACAAAGTCTTCAGCTTGTTTTCTTTCTAGAATAAGCTAAGAAAATGAGCATAGCAATCCAGGTCTACCACTTGCAGCCAAGAATGTCTTTCACTTCTTCTACAGCTTTACTGTTGTTATTTATAATTTAGTTGTGTTTTGAATTTTCCCCCGAGTGGGCTATTTCTTATCTTTTCTCTCCTTTGCTTTCTGAAGGCATCCAACTATAGAAAACCTGGCTTAAGTACAGCCCAGCGGAAGAAAAGTGGCTTGAAACCTGAACTTACAGAAGAGCAAAAGCAGGAGATCAGAGAAGCTTTTGATTTGTTTGATACTGATGGATCTGGAAGCATCGACGTAAAAGAACTGAAGGTTTTCAAACTTTTTTTTCTTGGAGTGAAATACTTTTGGTCTCAGAATTGTAGCTGCTTTTTCTGTTTGTCCAGCCCTAACTATTTTAAAATAGTTTTGGAGTCTGAGTAAGAGTAAGGGCTTGCTGCCATGACTGAATTTGAGGTGTACTAAATGGTTAACCTGAGAAAGCTCTGTATGTAATACTTCAGAGCAGACAGGCTTTTATAATACATGGCTAGTAGATCAGATAGCTTTGAATATCCCAAGCATATCCTTTGAATATCTGAGCATATCCTCTGTTTAGGTACACACAATACACATTTCAGTTTTCATGACTGGCTAAGATCACTGTTCCTGGGAAGTGGACTTCGTTCTAGGATGTCAGAATCTAAAATTTTTTTCTTCATCTCAGAACTAAGCACACAGATTTTACACACATTCAGGAAAGATACAACCATACAATCCAAAATGTACCTGGTTTCTAATTTAAAAAAGAACAAACCAGATATCCAAGTTGCATTTCAGTAGCAACTCAGCGTATGTGCATACACACTGTAGTATGAGAGTGAAGATTATTTTCAGTTCCGTCCCTGTGTTTTTATGTGTCTGATCTTTATTGAAATGTGAATCTTTTAATTATCTCCTTGACCTTGATCTCTCATATACATGCGCTCTGCCTCATTTTCTGCATATGTAACCAAGAAGTATGAGTTACCTAAGCCTGTGGCTTATCTCAGGATTTATTTAGAAGTACATACGCTTGGTTAAGGAGAACGTGTTGCCTGAATGCCGATTATACATGCTAGAACCTAGTTCTTAAAATGGACTGAAACGTTTCAGCATCAGCCATTCAATGCTATGTTTTTCTTTTTCAAAATGAATTTGAAATAATGGCTATTTTACAGTAGAAAGTGTTCCCCTCTGAAAGACAACATGGAACATTTTCAGTTGTCCCATTGCAAGAAACTGGTCAGAAAACACACTTCAGTTAAATGTTAAGTTTCTGGTGAGTTGGCACTTTCCAGTAGAAGAGTGTTTAGTGAAAAATTTCTGCTTAATATTAACTATTGATTTCCACTAAAGCACAGAGGAAAAACAAAATGTTTATAGTCTAAATCTTCCTCTAGTTATGTGTTCTTGAAACTTCAGTCTCTGAATTAAATATGCTGTAATCATCTGGCACACCAGGACTGTGAAATTACTAATAAACATCCAAGTAGCAAAATCGTTGTTCTAGGCTGGTGAAATGCCAGAGCCTGGTTTTAAACAATGTTAATATTAAGCATCTGTACAACCATCTACAGAGTTGTTTTTACAGTAACACTTTGCTTGTGCTCTGTAAGACTCAGAAAGTTCCCTTGTCTCTCCCTCAAGTAGTACAGCAGTCAGTCTTTGCTTTGCTGAGGCCGAGACACTCTCTCCCCCTCCCCACCACCTAGCCAGAAGTGCCAAGAGCTATGCATATGGATTTCTTCTGTGTACTGGATTGTGTAAACTAACTGCATGTAATCCTGCACCCATCAAAATTAATGGGCATTCTACCCTTAATGTCACATGGAGCTAGATCACATCCCTGGTCTCCAACCTCCCTTGAAGTCCCATTTTGATAATCCAGCCCCTCTAGGAACTACATGGATTGGAACCTTTACCTAACTCAGACACACAAAACTTCTATTAGTTTCAGAAATATATCCATGTTCTCCATGGATCTAAAGAGAATGTATGTCTGAGTCTTAAGAATATCAAACCTACGCTACTACTGTTTGGAATGATAAAACAAACTGGTGAGAGGTATCAAGATGTTTTCATTGCAGTGAGTTGTTATTACAGTTCTGGGTGAGGAAAACTAAACAAGCTTTAGTGGAGCTGCTGACACTATAGTTCTGGTGGCCTCCTAACAGAACTGCTTTTTGGCACAGGTTGCAATGCGTGCTTTAGGCTTTGAGCCAAAGAAGGAAGAAATTAAGAAAATGATAGCAGATATTGACAAAGAAGGAAGTGGCACCATTGACTTTGAAGATTTTTTGGCGATGATGACACAAAAAATGGTAGGAATTCTTAACAGGAATCCTTGTGACTGCATGAAAAAACACTGAAAAGGAGTATCTCAGTGGCAGGTGTTTTCAAATTAATGTATGTTTTACTCTTGTTTTAGAGTGAAAAGGATTCAAAAGAAGAAATCTTGAAAGCTTTCAGATTATTTGATGATGATGGGACCGGAAAAATTTCATTTAAAAACTTGAAAAGGGTTGCTAAGGAGCTGGGAGAAAATTTAACAGATGAAGAACTTCAGGTAATTTCTAATTTGCCAGAGCTTTTCAAACAGGCACAGACCCATCCTGTAGCTCCTAAGGACTGGGTGGAAATTTATGCCTATACAGAAAGGGCTGAGAGGTCAGAAATATGAAGAGCAATCAAATACATAATTTTGTTTTCACATGAAGTACTTCCGATTTGTTGTTTTAATGAATGGAAGATCTTGTGTTCAGAGTCCCATGCCTTATCAAATGTACAATGTGTTTTGTAGGAAATGATTGATGAAGCTGATCGAGATGGAGATGGAGAAGTGAGCGAGCAAGAATTTTTGAGAATAATGAAGAAAACTAGCTTATATTAATATGTGTTGCCTTAATATACATCTCCAAAAGATAACCTGGAAAAGACTTAAAATGGGGCTTGTGTCTCCTGCCTATTTTCTGCCATATAAAGTCTAAAAGGACCGATTTTGGTTCATTCTTCTTTTTCAGCAAAGTTAATTGTGGAAGGAGGGCTTCAGTGCCCAGAACTGTTAAAATGAGATACTGCAGAAGTGAAAAGGAAGGATGATTGAACCTGCAAGGCAGGGTCCCTTCCTCTCCCCCTTGGTAATTTCAGTGATTGCCAATTTGGATAAAGAAAGCTGTTTCAACTATTTAACTGAAAGACATTTCACTTGAGATGTGAAGATCCCCACTGCTGCTGGGAAAGGTCACTTTTGACTTTCCTAAGGCTACAGACTGGAGGTACAAGCACAGTATTTTTATTCCTTTTAAGGCTTTTGGGTTATCTTTTGGTATTTGTCTCCTTTTGTTTATTTCCGTGACAGACTCTGAAACCAACTGCAAAGCTGTCTTTATTTCTGTATGAAAAACTGTTTTGCCACAGCGAGTTGTTTTTGGACCTAGATAACTAGGTTTGGTTCCTCATTTGGAGCTGTGTGCCATCAGCAGATGTTCTTCTGTTTATCTGATCATCTGAAACCTGCTTTACTTGAATGTAGCCTGCTTGGATTATCAAAGTTTATTGTATAACCAGTCACCATCTTGTGCCATTGTTCTTACTCCCAAGAGTTATTACGGGGCTGCTGTTATGCCAGGATTTTAGGTATCTAAAAGTTCAGTTCTGTGGTGCATTGGGATAACTTTTTTGTCTTTGGCTGTTTACAGTGAAGTTGCAGGGAGGACTTGCATCTGAAGTGAAAAAATAGCTCACCCTGGATATATTTAGATCCATGAAATCCAAATTCATTTCAGACATCACAGGTTTGGGGTTGTTAGGGTTTTTTTTAGGAGTACCTTCATTTTCTTGAGTATTTCTTGCGTATACTGTCAATCTAAGTCTTACTGGAGAGGCACATTCCCTTCTGTATTAGGGTGACAGCAGTGACACACAACATCACATCCGATTATGTGATTCTGCAAGAGGGTTTTATCCTTGGGTCCTGATAAGACACAATCAGCTTCAGAACTGCAGGGAAATGGCATAATCCTACATCTCTCTATTAAGGCGCCTAAAACAGAGTTTGTTACTGCTTGTAGTGCAGTGGCAAGATGTCAGAAGGGTTCGATGGGAAAGAGCAGTGTTCCAGCAGTATCTGTGAAGATCCTTCTTGTCGTCAGACAGCGCTAAGGAGGTTTGCAGAAGAAAGGCAGAGCCAGCCCCTGGATTAGCTCCTCGCTGCAGCGGGGAGGGCCCAGCAGGGGGAGAATTCGTTTCAGGAGTGGAAAGGAGAGGTGTTCACTTACGAATCTTCTTGGTGTGTAGATGCAGACCTGGCACGTTCTGCCCCAGTCTCTGAACAACTCCAGACAGACCCTCTCTAACCTGCACAGAAGGAGGCTTAAACCTGTGGGAGAACAGGGACCTCAGTGAAGGACCCTGGAAAACTCAGACCTGTGAAGTTCCCTATTAACATATTCAGTGGCAGTAGATGTAACCTATAGTACTGTAAGCATTTTAAAATGTCTTATTGACTTTGTATATGTGTGAAATAAAACTGTTTTGCAAGTTAAGGACTTTGTATGCTTTATAACTTGGTGTGCTTACGATGAAAATTACATTTTCAAAAATAATTTTAAAGTGTTAAATGGTTCACCTAGTACATTTTCACTTTTGTTTATCTTTTCTTTCTAAGAGAGAAATTCTTAGGTGCATCAGTCATCAGATAATTCCTCTCCCTCTTCCACTATGCTGATTAAAAGTTTCTAGTACTAACCACTTACATTCAGGAAGGGAAATTTGAAGTTCTAGTTGATGATGGGGAATCCCAGAGCCTATTAGAGTGACTGTACTTTTTCTAATGCTGCCACAGGAAGAGATTGATACTGTTGTTTACTTATGATGCATGTCACTTCCCTCTTCTAATCCCATTACCTGACTTCTGAAGGTAGGAAAAAGATGCACAATCATACCTACCACATACACTACGATGATGAAACTCTATTTCTAGTTTGCCCATTAATCTCTTAAGTCTGGAATGGCAAGCAGCAGCTGAATTAGCACAAAATGTGCAAGTGTTAACGTAACAGAACAAGTGTCTCATGCTGCTTTGCTTCGCGGGATAGTGAGGGGATGTCGTCCCCTCCAGCCACAGGCACCAAGTGTGACAGCAGCAGCCCTCGGCAGTGCTGTGATTCTGCGTAAATTGTTTGTGGTGCCTTCGTGAATCCTTTCTGTCTCTTCTAGAATTTCATCTTTGACATTTCTGTACACGGTGGAGGAAAAGGAGCCTGAATGAAGCCAGTACCAGAACTCAGAGTTAGTTTTGTGTGAGGAACAGGGGCTGAACCGCCTGCTCAGGAATTTCATCCTTTCACTGTGCTGGAGAAAGTGTCTCAGATCAATGAAACGGTAACCAGCAGACATTTTTCCTGGGCTGTGTTCTAGTGCCTACTTGAGTAGCTTACCCTACATGGAGGGCTTTCACTAGAGGAGACAGATCACTTGCACCCCTTTCCTCTTCCTCCCATTCACTCTATTCTCAAAAATAAGTGCTGGGGCACTTCCTGGAGACTTGGGTGACTTGGGTTACCTCCCATGAAAGGACCCATCCCTCAAGGCACCTGAATCCAAGCCATCATCAGCGTTGGTGCTTACCAGCTGGCACCTGGTGTTAGAGGGGAGGGCTTCCAGTCCCAACCCTGCTTAATGTTCCCTACAGACTGACCTGGGCAGCTCTGGGAGGCAGATGGCTGTGAACCTTATCCTCTGCATCCCTCCTCCCCTTCAAGCCGACAGGGAGGCTGAGTACTTACCTGGCATTTGCAAACTCCCCTCTGATGGCTGCAATTCAGACACTGCAATATCAGCATCCAGCCAAGACCCTTCCTTTTGCGAGATCAGTTTTCAGTTTGAGTGTTCGTGCTAGTCAGATCCTGCACAAAAAGGAAAGTGGAACTGCAATTTGTACTTGCCAAGCACCTAAATAGCAAAGCATTGATAAGGGTGACAGCTGCTTGGGACATAATATTGCAGACGACTTCCAGTGAAAAATGTTTCTAAATGAAAGTGTACTGGGCTTTTAATAAAATACAAAATGATTTAATAGTTTTAATAAAATACAAAAAAGCGAAAGAAAAATATTTACTTACAGGTTATATTCCAAGGCATGCCAGTTGCATGGCAATTTTAAAGCTCTGCTGTTATCTCCCCTGTGTAACTAAGTTCTTTATCGTCTCTCAGCCCCACAGTAGAGTCCCACAGTAAAGTATATCTTCAGTTAGCTTTAGAAAAAAAAAAACCAAAACAAAACGTGACTAACTAGTGTGCAAGATGTTTTAAGTAATCTTCGCTGGCAACACTGGACTGTGGTGCTTTCTCCCCACATCACACTGAAAAGCAGATAAAGGCAGTGATATGTAAGGCCATTCCCTTCTTCGCAGTTATACCTGTGCTGGATGTGTGTAAAACAGCAGGCTGGCCAGGCACAGTGGATCGCAGAAGATTGGGGGAGTCTTGCATTGCTTGAGGTGCTCGTGCAGTTAACTGGTAATGAGTGTTACTCTCTCGCATCTCTAGTGAGTTTGTTTTCAGAGCAATAAGCACAGGGTCAACTTCAAACACTGCAGAAAAATAATGACTTCTTTTCAGGTAAGCCTGATCTTGATATTAAAAGAGGATGGGGGAAAGCAGCAGAAGAAACCTTGATATTTAAAAGAGGATGGGGGAAAGCAGCAGAAGAAACCCTTTGTGTACTTTCACATGCCAAGAATCTTAGTAACAGAGCCCAGACATTTCAATAAAGGAAGCATTTAATATTAAAATATTTAAATACATTATTTACAGTTTTGAAGAATAACTCACGTCCTGCAAACCGCTTGGTGAAGTCACACCACATATTTGAAATGTTAGGTGTTAGTTCCCTAAACCTCCCCACTGAGTTCACAGGAATCAAATATTGCCACACTGCATCTGCTTTTAAACACCCCTGGATAGCATAAGAAGATTTTGAGAAAGACTCAGGCAGTAGAAGTGCTCTGGGCCAGAATTCACCATTGCCACATTTGACACATGGAAATGCTGGCAGAACACATTCTTCTGACATGGGTTAAATCTTCCTGTGACCCCAACAAAAACCTCTACAGTACCATATCGCTTTTATCTATTCCATGCACTGGGTGCTAGTTTTGGCAATCTTTGCAAGAGTATTGGCATGATGTATTGCCTTTAGATGGTGCATATTTTGCAGACACCGCGATCCCAAAGTATCAGTGTTAAAGCCAAACCAGGACCATCGAGACCATCCAGGTATTGTTGCCAGTGGCCCCCCACTCATTCAGAATTTATTCTCCCCGCTACAGTTTGTTTGAAAAATATTTTTGTTTCCTTACACAGATAAAAACTAATGATGAGAAAAACACTGCTCCTGAGATGCTTCAAAACACGAGCTTTGTTTCAAACCCTAGTTACACATGCTAACAGAAAGGAGTTGCATCTGACACGTTTTACAAAAAAACAGGCAGGGAGAGTAAACAATCAGATAATCAGGGATGTTCTTCAAACACCCTTCAACACGAGTGACTGGGCAGGAACAACCCGCATGCCTCCTGGCACAGGGGAGCAAACAAACTGCTTGGTCTACAGGCTGTGATGCACCTTGCCACTTGAGCAAAGAAACCCTACGAGGGCAATTCTGCAAAGACAGCTTCCTTTTTGTCATATATATCAATCTAAATAGCGTAGCTGTGAGCGGACAGTTGCACTAAACAACAACACTGTATGCCAATGTCCAGCACAATTGGGCACACGCGCCTCTGAACTGCTCCAGTGAACAGGCAGCCGGAACTGCCCCTTCGCTACAGCCCGAAGTTTCTGTGAAAGTCACTGCTGAGCAGGCATAAAATTCTGCTTTCAGTGGGCATTGCACACTCTGCTTAACTATAGGATGCACTCCTAAATTTTTACATTAAGGAAAGGTGTACAAGTCTTTTCTCTCTCTCTTGTAAGGCAATAAAGGACTGATAGATCTGCGAGTGTGACAGTCTCGCTAGAGGGCATCCAGTTACTGATGTGTAAGATGAGTGATGATTATTTCCCTTCTCTGTGGCTTTTTAATGACGGTCGAAAGTAGGCTAACAAATATCATCCAGCTGGGGCTTGAAATATGTGGTTAGATACAGAATTACCTTTTTCTGAAAAGGGAACATAAGGCTTCTCACACAGCTCAAGTGCAAAATGCTGTAATTATTAGTTGGTTGTTCAAAGCTAAACCCCCAAACCACACCTTCTGAAACTCTCACTCTATCAATAACTACAGACATGCTCTCAAGGGAGCAGAGAACTGAACGTGCCTCTCGCACAGTCCCCCTGAGTGCTCTGACCGCTACTCTGTAGAGTTATTTTCTCTCCTTGGGAATATTGCTATCAAATGGAGCCACTTCAAGAAGAGAGACAGAGCCAGACCTGCTGCAGGATGCTTGTGGCCCTCCCTCAGGATGTGGGAAAGCTGGAATGGTGGCCTTGCTTTGAGTCAAGAGGAACAAGGATTTGAGAATTAGACTCTTGTCCCCAAGGTGAGTGTGTTGACCCTTAGGAGACTGTCTGCACCAGGAGGTGTCTTATTCCAATGGCCTTGTGGGGTGGAGTGTGACCAAGGAATATATTTTCAGGCAACTGCCTGGTCAGAGGTCAAAAGCATGACAGATGGACACCTGCTTTCACTTAAAGGCAGCTCAGAATATTAAAATCTTGACAGCTCCTATCTACTGCTGGAAAAATACAGGGGACCTGTGAGAAAGAGATGTGGAGTTAGGGTAGAGCAAAACAGAGGACCTTGGCAAGTTTGACACTTCAAAACCTCATCTATATGTGCCCAATCCCTTAGGCAGTACAGAGAGAAAGAAGGTCTTAAAGCAATGATCCGAATCTCTGCTGAGTCAGGAGGCCAGCAGAGCTGGCCCATAGCAAACCTGCGCCCATGCAGTGCAGCAGAACACGTGCAAGCAGTTCAGACTTCATCCCAAATGGTACTGACATGGCACCTACCTTTAGGAGCCTCAGCCCTTGATGATTTCATCAGTCCTCTGTAGGGGAGCTGGGGACCTAAAACTATAGCTCTTGACCTTTCTGGAGTTCTGACTGCCACTAATTACTAGACTTGAAATTGCTCAACTCATTTTTTTGTTTGTCTGAATTAGATTCGATGCAGCGAATAGGAACAAAATTGTCAAACTTGAGCTGCAAATGTGCAAAATTCTGGGCATAGCCGTAACAGTTTCACATGCATTTATTATTCCCCCTGTGTTGGATGTATGTACGTGCACACGCATACTGTATACAAACATGCAAATCCTGCAGCCTTGTCGTTATTAGCGTTTCACATACTTCTGACATGCAAAAAGCACAAATGCAAGCATACGTTTAGAAGCTTCACTTGGAAAGAGAGTGGATTTGCTGTAACTTTTTAGTCCCAGATAGGATAGGTTCTGTGTACTGTAGAGTTATCATGGAGAAGTCTAGCCCTTATTTCCCTGGAGTGAAAATCCCACTGGGCCAGCAAGGGCTGTGGGAACTGGCATGGGAACTCCCTCCAGCAGGTTTGAGATTTGCAACAAACTGGTGCAGTCTCAGTGAGCTGGCCCTCGTTCTCAAGGCCACTTTATTTCCTTTGAAAATTTCAGACTGGTTCCAGTAGTCACCTAAGTTTCACTATAAAATGCATCCCCCTAACATTAAATAAAGCAAAAAAATAGGTTTCCCTAAGAAACAAATGCAACAGCTAACCTAGCCCATTCTCGGCATTATTTCAAAGCGCACTCTGCCCAAAAACCTAGCTGAGTGCAAAGAAAACCAGTAAAATACACACATCCATGCTATTGTATGAAGTTCCTCCATAGTCCGGTTCCTTCTTCACCTGCCTCTGCTCAATCCCCTCAACACAGAGAAAACAGATACATGCTTTCTTGTAAATTCTTTCAGACCTCCAAATGAGAAGTACCATGAAAGATCTAAACATCAAGGAAAAACTGATGGCAAACATTGCAGATCTGATTTATAAACACTAGAAGGTATTTCAGTACAAAAAAGTGACCTTTATGCTGACTTCTAAAAACATGGTATCAGATCATCACAATTTCAGTTTTTAAAAGTCTGTGTTCCTCATCTTAAAAAAAAAAAAAAAAAAGCACTAAGGTGGCAGGTCCAGACATTTCCTCTTTGGATAGCTTATGCCATGATCAGCCAAAGAAGAAATCCACAGAAGCATAGTCTCCACTCAACTTTTGAACGTTTTGTTTAAATCAATCCATACAGTGTAGTCAATTTTGTGAGGTTGAAGATGATTGCTGCTGCAGAATAGCTCCTTTCAGGAAGGGAGGTATATAAATTTAAGAGTCTTTTTTTTTTTTTCCTATCACATTAACTAAATTAGTACGGGACCCACGTATTGATGAAGTCCAAAAAAGGGGTCACACAGAACTATCCTTTTCATCTTAAAAAGGCACTGACCAAACTCAACATCTGGATTTCTTTTATTCATTCCATTTCAGACTTCTGATGAGGCCTCTCTGCAACCTGAAGTAGGCAGGACTGGCCTATGTCAAAGCTCATAATTTTTCAGGCATTTCTCCCTGTTACCTACTATTTTCAAAGTTCTTTTTCAATTACTCAGTTCTTGATGGCTAATCAGTTACACGAGGAAACAGAAACCAGCTTTGCTTAAAACTCCACCAAATAAATGAAGAAAAATTTTTTTCAATTACTTTTTCAGTTCTAGTAGTCTCACTTGTGGAACATCATGTACATTCTGCAGAAACAGAACAAGATTTTTTTTTTAGATTAAAAAAATCTATGTCAGTGGAGGTACAGTCCATCTAGAGCAGACCTATGCTTTTGTAAATAACAGGTGAAAGAGGCACTAAGACTACAATTATTTTCTCTAAGGAGAATTACCATAGCTGTGAGGAGTTTGGTAAACATATCCCCTACGTGGCCATTTTTGAGCTTCCTCCTTCATAATAGGAACCAATAAAATATTCAACAAAATGGCTGACAGGTTTGAATATTATTTCTGTTCATGCTGCAAAATAAATATTCTTTGTCGAATCCTGATAAACTAGGTCACTACCTTGGCGACGTAATGCTTAGAATCCTTCTGCAGAAAATAATTTTATTATTGCTTACAGTATTAAAAATAGTAATATTATCCAGGAGAAAATATGAGTTGAAAAAGCTTATGTAACGAAATTAAAGGAGCTTTTCCCAGAACGAAACAGCTTTTAGAAGGGGGGTGGGAAGAAACAAGTATTCTTCCTGGTACCAAACCAAGATGCAATAGATGTATTAAACAGGATATTATTTATTATGTGGGGATTTTTATGCAAAGATTCAGAATTCTCCTGACTATCAAATGCCATACAATACTGTGACTCACTGAGTCTAGATCTAGGATGGTTCGATCCTGACCACCTCCTGCTAAGGGCTCAGCATCACCTATTCCCACTGCCTTCAGCAGGACTAAGCGGTGCTTAGCACTTTTGCAAAATTGGGCCCTAGACAATGAAGGCTTTAGGTATGGGCTTCCTATTTCCTGCCGTGGATTTGTGTAGGTGGCCTTGTTACCAGAAATCCATACTCCTACACAGCAACTTCTGACTGTGTTTCTGCAGAAATGACTATGATGAAAGGAATGAAGTATTTTTAAAATAAAAATCATGTGTTTGTTTCTCCAAACGAGTTAGGGTATCTCCTGCTGGTGAGATTAATTTCTTCACCTCTTGTGTGGCAAAATTAAGAGCAGGGTGGAAAACAAAAGGATTAAGGCTTGCAAAGGCACTTTGGCTTGGGCTGCTGTGCACACCGAGAGGGGAGAGCCCATCTGTACTGACTCCTGCCCATCGCTGGTAGCTGAGTCACTGGCCCAGCCTGCAGAGCTTCTCGCTGCTGCTTTTCACAGCCATCCTCTGCCTCGCAGCCAGGAAAATCCCACATCCTCCCAAGTGGGTGTAGGAAATGCAGCTACAGCCTCTGGATGCGTCGCCACCAAAAACAAAGGGGAAACTGTGGTGCGGGCGGTGTCCGCAGGCTCAGGGCCAGCATCCCGGGACCTTGCCGACGGTGTCCCAGCTCCCAGGGCAGAAGCAGCTGTGAGCAGAGCCCACGGCCAGCGTTTCCTGCATGCTTGCCCACAGCCCCGCTGGTTTGCCAACCCCAGTGCTGTAAGATGTGTGACCAGCACTACCTCCCCACATGGGGATCTGCCAGGGCCACCGGGAAGCCATCCCTCCTGTCCCACCTCAGCCTGTCTCTCTGCAGTTTGGCCAGGGGGAGGTTGCAGAGAGCCCTTACAGGTCTTCCCCATGGGCTTTGTCTTCATGCACAGGGGCTTACTGAAGTCACTAGTCTTGTCATGCTGTTGTGGCCAGCATAGCCCTGGTGGGCTCCAGTGAAAGTCACCAGAGATGCTCCTCTCACCTCCCACACAGCTCTGCTCACTCAGCCATTCTCTGTGAGCAGACAGTTGCAGAGCTGGGTGCTATCAGCCAGGGTGGCTTCAATCTCTGAATGTGCCAATATCAGCTGAATACTGCCAACAGTGTTTCAGATGACGGCTCTGCAAGCATACTGCTGGGAAAGCAATGGAAGACATTGCTCACAGATCCATACTGTTTCCTTCTATGAGTTCCCTGTGGCACTTGGCATGCTCATGTTGAGAGTGGTGCTATTCTGAGAAGACCACAAGCATCCTGGGTCAGGCAGCCAGAGCCTGGCTCTCCAGTCCAAGGTTGAGTATTGCTCTTGGGAAAGAAAACACAGGGACAGACTGACATGGGTTTGCCCAGCTGTCTGGGCAGTTTCTTCAGACAAAAGCTCTTTTGAGAAGCCACCCTGTAAAGTTGACTCTTGTCATCCTCAAATGTGCTCACACAGAGGTGGCAGCAGAGCTGGCACCAGGAGGGATTGATCACCTTAGGAAAGCAATCAAACAGCTGCTGCCAGGCTGTGCAGTACAAGCCTTCCCACCTGAAGTCTCCAATGGCTTCCAAACCAGAACTGGCATCAGTTCCCCAGCCAACCTCACAACCCTAAAGCGATCCTTCTTTGCTAGCACCATGCTTCCTCAGATGCTTCCCCTCCTCTTTCTTAAGACTCCTCAGCAAAGCTGCTGTCCCTGTGCCTCCAGCACTGTCCTCCCATTCTGTTTAGCCATCTGAACTTCTCCTAGGAAGGTTAAGAAGCAAGACCATGGAGGAAATAAAAGAGAGAAAAACTCTCCTGGTATCCATTCCCTGTCACATTTGTTCCGGGCTCATATTGACCCAGACAGGAAAGCACAGACAAGGGAAAATAGCTACATGTCAAAGGAAAAACAAACCAGCCTTTCCTAACTCTGTCTCAGCATGTATTAATTTACTGTGCCTTTGACCCAGCCCGATGGGCACACAAGAGAGCCTGCCTTTGTAACCCATGCCAACAAGGGAGAAATGTGGCCAGTGAATAGTTTACCATGACTGGGTCACCACAGTTTAACACTGGTGTTCAACACCAACATTTTCTTCTGAGGAGGTGTCACAAGGGTTGGCTTCGCTGCTGGCCTGGCTGAAGGAGGAGCTAGTTACACCACAGGCTCCCCCTTCACTGGGTCCATCATATCCCCTATCAGGCAAACAATTTCATAGTGATAGCCCAGTGCTTGTTTAAAGGTACTTCATAGCCACCATCTGGGATGTTTCTAAATATCTATAGCTGCTTTCTTGGGGGGAATTTCCTTTTACAGGTTGGAGTTAGAGTGAATTTATAACAATGAATAGCATATGAGCTGCTGGCTCATGGTCCTGGAGTTCAAAAGTTTAAGGTGGTTTTTGAATACCACCTGAAAACATAAAGGTGGCAGATGAGTTCCTTTTAACTCACAAAATAATTTGGTTTTAGGAGTAAAGCACTGATTCAAACTGAATCTAGGTATTTAATGGAAAATGGAGTCTAGGACAGTAATTTTTGTGGCATTGTTGCCATCCTGAAACTTTCTTAGTTCAAAAGGTGGCATAAATCTTTGACAAAAATGAAATCATTTGACACTTATTTCAGCAGTTTCCATTGAGAAATTGGCTTGTTCAAGGCACCGTCTCTTTGAAAATGACAACAACTTCAGTAGATTTTACTTGATAATGCTCACTGAGTTCCTAGCAATTACCACTATTTCTTATTTGCATAAGAGATTTTTAGGGACTATCCAAACAGAACAGTAATAGCCCCATGCCCTAGAAAGCTTTCAACCTCAGCGGAAGACAGTTGGTAACAGACAGATAATACATATGGCAGTACTGACCAGAAATCCAAGGAACATTAACATCCCTCTGATAGTCATTTCTTAGAAAAGGGACATTTCCCAAACACATCCAAAGAGGACTGAAATTGGGATGCTTTGGAAATACCAAAACCCGTGCACTCCTAGACCCGTAATAGGAGGGTGGTAGAGCCCTGGAGCACGGTTAGTAGGAGGCCAGAGGGAGCGTACCAACAGCGAATGGGAGATGAGAGAGGGGCATCACAGCTGGCCTTGGACAAACAGGCATTTCACTTGCATCTCATCTAACCCAGTAGAGTAGAGAGATATCACAGAAATTATTTAAGCAGAGAGGCAGACTCAGAGAACTTGCTTTGCAGGAGCAGGCAAGGACTATGTGAAAGCCAAGAAGAATCCTGCATAACAGAGATACAAGAAGAAAGTTTAGCTCTGTGAATAAAACCTTTACGTTACCGAATATACACACCCAGATTTAAGCATTATCTGGATACAGAGCAGTCCCAGTCAAAGATGGTGCCCAAGTTGCAAGTCTGAGTGAGAAGGAAGATGCTGGAGCTTTAATAATCAATGAGCAAGTACCGCCAGCTCTTGGTTGTCTGTGTGTGCCTAATCCATGTTGCAGATTAGCCATGCTGCAAGTGTGGATACACTGGAGGAGTCCCAGAGCAGAGTCAGCAGATTCAGGCACGGGCCAAGCAAATGAAGCCATACAGATCTCTAGGTCTGCAGAGGTACAAACTCAGTTTGTGCTTTTGGGCAGGGCTGCTCCTAAATTACCAACCTGCAGATTAGTGGCTGCGATGTAAAAAATCATTTGGGTGCTTTTGTCTGGGGCTACTCAGAGCACTTGGGAAAGCAAGCAAAGGCTTTGTAACCACATGGAGCCAGCGTGGGTCTGACAGCATATCTGGTATGACAAGCCTTGATGGGCACCAGAGTGATATGCATGGAGACACCCAGGTGGCTGCAATGAAGCAAACACACCAGACAGGGGGAAGGTGAGCCAGGCATGATCCGTCTTGCTCCACCTCTCTGTAGGCTGGCTGAGATGGCCGTACTCTGGTATACCCTCTGCTATTTGGTTTTCTCACAACACAGACCTCCCAAAACCTTCTTTACCTGTGGACTGCCACATGAGCATCAGACCAGCGGTAAATGTTAAGATGTGTTAGCTGTGCTGAGCCTGACCTCACAAGACACTGCCTTAATCATCCTTGGACTAGAAGCACCCAGCATGACACTGACCTAGCAAGAACTTGGGGTAGCCACAGTCTCATGGACTGAAGGTGCTCTCTTACTGCCTTGTGCTGGATCACATACTCCATCGTGCTTCCTGTACCTTCCCGGGTTTAGCAGTGGGGAGATGTCAGTAACCACAGCGCTATGACTAACGGGACACATCACACCATGCTTGTGAGAATTGTAAGATCCTTTTCTAAGCATGGCAGCCTAGCAGGTGGGACAGGAAGGGCATGAATCTCCTTCTCTGCCTTGGGAAGCCCATGCAGCCTCCAGCAGAGAACTGGAACAGCTGTGTGGACAGTAGCATAGGCAATTCATACATAATATACTAGAGCACCCTGGAGAAAACTTAGAGCAAACTGCAGAGAAGTATCACATCAGGGAGCTATTGTGCCCTTTGCAAGGCAGAAAGGAGGTTGCTGACTCTTCCTGCTTCCTCAGTCATAGTCCCTTTGCTCACCCGGCTGTTAAATTGTGACTGTGCACATATATCCCTGAACAGATCCTCACTAACATACAGCCAGCTTTGCTGTTACTTCTGCAAAGCTTCTCCCGAACACCAGATTACCCTTACTGTCTCTGCTAGCCTGCTGCCATATACAGACCTAAAGCTCTCCTCACTGCCTTTGGCACAATGCTGGTTAATAATCATTCCTGCTCCCCAGAGCCACGCAATTCATAGGCCTCACTGGGCACACTGCTCACTCCTCCTCACTCAGTGCTTGCTGTCCCAGCCAAAGCCCACCCCTGAAGCCAGAGGCTCTCCTGCCTGTGCACATCGCTGCCCTCAGCTCACCCTCAATAAGCCTGGCTCTTTTTCCACCTCATTCTGCACCTTCTCCTACTCTGTCAGCTGCTTCACATCACCTCTGCTACACACAGATTTGCATCAATTTCAAGAATCACGTTATTCTTGTAAAGTAATACAAACTCTCAGAATAGCCCAGGGGGCTTTTTCACCTGTGTCATTTATGGTGGCAAAATGACCAGATATAACTACTACTGAACTGATGTTATGGAGACCCCTGAGGGTGTTGCAATACTTCAACCAGCTACTTGATTTAATCTGGTTTTGGTTTGATCAGTGCAACCTCTGTGTGCCCTGACAAAACCCACTGTTGGCAGTTGCCTGCAGGATGAGCTGTACAGAAGGAAGAGCTGCGGCTGTTTCTGAATGTGTCCCCCCCTAGACTGCTAAAGAAAAGGCTTTGGCAATCATGCATGCAATGAGTAACTCAATAAGCACTCAGTAAGAAACTCTGCCTAGAAGAGTACAAAGAAACCTCACCTAATACCCAGCCACAGGCAGGAGATGGGTGAATTGAAGCCCCTTCCATGGCCAGATGGGCAGCCAGGTGAGACAGGCCAGCTGGGGCCATCCTGATCCAAGCAAGGCAGGATTCATAGCAGGACATGTCTGCATGACCCTGGGGGACGATGATCTAAGGCAGATAATGTAGTTAATCTGAATTTTTGACAGAACAAATCATCAGACAGAACATCAGTTTACCCTTTCCTTATACACTTACTCTGCGGGAAGAGGGGAATTATATATATGTCTAACCTTCATCTTTACATTTGCTTGAACTATGATAAAAACAGGTACCGGTCACCAGAACTTTCAAAGTACCAGGTCCTCTGTATACCTGGGTGTCAGGAGGAGATCACTTTTACCACTACAAGCACACCAGGCTCCTGTTTACCATTCCTATCTGTCCTTCCCCTTCTCCACCCATTGCTTTTAGTAAGAGTGGATATGCTTGTTCTTCAGAGTCCATACTCTTACAACTCAGTATTTACCTCAAGATGTACGTCCACATGTTTCCCTCACCCAAAACTGCCCAAAGGGCAAAGTCACAGTCATGGCCACTGGGGAGGAACAGTTACAAAATATCTACAGGATTTAGAAGCACAAGTTCTGCTTACCTTCAGTCTGACTCCTAATGGTAAATATCTTTGACATTCTTGGAGATTTCCTCTTTAAAGTTTAAAAACAGAAATCTAAAGGAGATGTGGGTGAATTTTTACCTTTAGCTGAAAAATAACACAACAGAGTATCATTTCAAGTAACAAACAAGAGGCATACACCAGAGAGTGATGGAGGAGGTTCCTCCAAGGCTTAGAGTGAAAGCAGGGAAACTGCCACGATCACCTGAGCAAGTTCTGAATCCAAATCCTTTCCAATGCCTGAAACTGATTGACACAAAAGTATAAACCATCTTTAAACACATGATGTAGTGCAGTTTGGTCACAGGTGACTGCTTGTTTTATGTGGCTGTGGAAATGCCTCTGAGGGATTGTTTTTGGCAGATATTGATCTACTCTAATCAGATGGCTGGCATCTTACCTGCTCCTCCCTGTTGGAGAACGGCTTGCAGAGAACAAGGCCATAGCTCCCTGCAGGAGCTGGTCGGCCATAGCTCCCTGCAGAAGTCGGTCCCAGCCACCTGAGGTAAACAAAGGAAAGAACCCAGGGTACAGTTATGTAAACAAGGATGGAGATCCAGGGCTCAGTTGTGCTAGCGAGGACTGTTGTGAGAACAAGGAGATAAGTTGGGGCGTATTATGACCTTGGGGGTCAGAGGAAAGCAGCCCTGGGAGAGAAGCAGGTTCACAGCAAGAAAAATGTTTATGCATACCAAAAATGCCACAAGAAGCTGGGGTATTATAATGTGATCTTTTAAATGTACCCAATGTCTGAGACATTATAATGTAATTTCTTGAATGTATCCAATAGAGTTGCAAGTAGTGTATTGTAAACTGCTTATATAAGGTGTGGTTTCTATCAATAAAGTAGAAGCTTACTCTATCATTCACATTGAATCGGCTGCTTACTTCCTCCGCCCGCCGCACCTCCCCACCTTCTGTTAAGATGATCTCCTCCAGCAAGGCCTCTCCAGCCAGTCCCAGGGAGAACTCCCAACCCTCTCTCAGGGCAAGGATCAGGACTGAAATCCTTGCTGTAGCTTCTCCTAAGATGGTTTTAGATAATTTCCCCATTTCTCCAGCTGGCCCTAGCTCCGCTCTGCTTCTCTTGGGACAACTTGCAAACCCAGAAAGGGCTCATTCCTGCCTGGAAACCAAGGGCTCCCCCACAGAGACCTCCCTCTGCCAGTCTGATAGAGGAAAACTGCTTTCCTGCTAGCAAGGCAAGACACTGTCCTCTCCCATTCTAAGAGCCAGGTGAAAACAGGGCTCAGCAGAGTCTGGTTGGGTGTAACGCATTAGGATGTCTCCAGGGCTGATCTATCTGAACTGCAACATTACTAACTGTCAACATTTTATCTGCCTACCTCAGCCCAGGAATCCGCAAATCATTCACAAACCAATACTGATTTTTGCTAATAACATTCATCACCATTTTTTTCCCCTCCAGAGACCACTTTCCTGGGAATGTGTTACAAACAGTTCACATCAGTCACTCAGTTCTTGTGTTGACAATGACTAGTGTTTGCTGGCTATGCCACATGCTATCATTTCTTACTCTTCAGCAGAGTGACAAGCTTTCTGGTCAGAAGACCCAAATGGGAGATAACTAATACTACATCCTCCATGACTCCAGATATATGATAATTTATCTTCAAATTCAGATATGCACAAGCCAAAGCACAGGGAAAAAGTATGTTTTTCTGAAACTATTATGACTTAAGGGATGGCTTTTCATCTTGCAGCAAGCAGAGGTATGGTACTATTCAACTAATTTCCTGAGCATCTCCAACGGCACACAAACTTTTTTATTTATTTATAACAAGCTGGGTTTATCTTCAGATACTAAAGGAAAGGGACAGGGAGGGGACTTTTGGTTAGAGTATTGTTAAAGACTGAGCACAAAACTACATAAAATCTTCTGATCTGTTGGCTCAGACCAGCAAAGGACACTTGTGTGGTAACTTTATCATTTGTCAAGCTTTCCATTTGTCCTTTTAAACACTGGCATGCAGCCTTGATCCTTCTGCAGCCTGAGGCCTGACATTGGTGACTCAGCAGCTCATTGGATACACAGTAAAGTCTGAAGGCATACAGGACAATGTGGTTTTCAGTGATAATTTTTCATCTATACTCTTTACTCCCTAACTTCAGTCACTCACTCACTATTAATGATCAAAATACAGAATCCCTTGATAATTTCTTCTTCAACAGACCAGACAAGGTATGTTAATTACAATATGAAAACCATGGTGCTAAAACAAGGCATATCACACCATTGTACGACTGTATGCCCTTCCTCTATTTGTTTTTTTTTAAATGGTTCTCAGTGCTTTTGCAAGGAACACTTGCTGATATTTAATGGCCTATAAAACAATGATTTCTAGAATTTTTTATGAATGGCTGATTTTATCATATCATAATCATTATCATATCACTTGCTGTCAAATATACCTTCCATGGCATAACTGAGAATGCAACAGATGAGGAAAACCAGGATCCTGTTGGTACTATGCAGCCTGCACCACTCTCACAATTTGGTCACAGGTCATTTTATGTGGCTGTGGAAATTCATCTGAGGGATTATTTTTGGCAGATATCGATCTACTTTAACCCAAGGATCACAATCACAAGTGGTTCAGAAATGCTTTGCTACATAGAAGCCCTGTGAAACTGTTTCAAACACCTCCTATCTCTTAAAACCAAGATTTGCTCTGGTACAAAAACACAGGAAGATGGAGGAAAACAGAGGTTAGTAGTGAGAGACAAGTGCAGAAAAGTTTTTAAGAGAAGACTGTGCAGGTGTACCCCACAACTCTGCCTGTGGCTCTGCTGTGAATGGGGTTAGCCCTTCCACATCAGACAGTTTGTAAAGAAAAACCAAGATAGAGTGAGCAGCTTCAACATGAGCAAAATCTGTCTGGTTCATTACAAAGGCATTTCTATAGCAACACTGGGTGATGTATCTGGAGGTTTTGTTTTTGCAGTGGGTGAAAGCTGTGAACGCACAATTTTTTCCTACCTTCAAAGAAGACAACTCTTGCTTCAGAGCTTCCAGACCTGGGAGGACTCTGAGGTCACCATAAAGTCTCAAGTTTTATTTTAATCGGTTCAAAGGACCCCAAAATGAAAACTCTAAGACTCTTTGACAGGAATGGCAGAAATTGAACAATATAATTAAAAATGGAGGAAAGCTGGGAGAAATTGAGATTTTGGAACCAGGTCTGTTAAAAGCAGGGGTGAAAAAGCATAGGATTTCAGTAATATACTTCCCACTTTGACAGATCTTTTTATGTTGTGATTTAATATTATAGGTTTTACATAATGGATACCATTTAACTTTTCAAATAAAACTGGAATCGCAAGCAAATCTCTCTCTGAATTCAAGAGTGGCATGACTAATTAATCTCCTGTCTTCAACAGCACAAACAGATCTCTGGAGACACAGAAAATTTCCAGGAAGGGGCAGTACGCTTGCAAAGCCAAACTTTCAGTTAAGAAGAGCAATGGCTGTATTTGCTTGCTCAGCCTTAATTCAGTCTGTTGCTGATTTCCATTAGTAGTTTTTAATTATATGACCTTGCAGATTTTCCCATAGGATTCTTGTTACTGACAGACAATTTACTTGATTTATTGATCTTTCTCATTCTTTGTATTGTTTTCTATAGCATGTAAATCCAGCATAAATTCTTGTAGAAAAAAAAAATCCATATACTGTTATGTGGTGTACTCATGCAAATCTCCTCATTCCTTATAAACACAAACATGTTTACTTTCAAACAGCTGAAAAGCAACATCTCACTGTTTTCCTATTTCAATTATAACAAAAAGTCCAGAGGGAAATGACTGGCAATACAATCAAGAAATGAGTTTTGCATGCTGAGAGACTAATCTTTCTGAGTATTTAGTATTTTGTGCCAATATCTAGCAAAATGCACAGCTTTCTGACAGCTGCTAGTGCTCACCTCATCAAGGCTCCGGACGTTCTGAGTTGGGCCCCTAGAAAATGTACAGATTTTGGCTCTGCATTGCAAAAAGAGCCTCATCCCCATCTCTCTGCACCCTCCTTTCAGGGAGCTGTAGAGGGTGATGAGGTCTCCCCTCAGCCTCCTCTTCTCCAGACTAAACCCCCCCAGTTCCCTCAGCCGCTCCCCGTACGACCTGTGCTCCAGACCCTGCACCAGCTCCGTTGCCCTTCTCTGGACACGCTCGAGTCATTCAATGTCCTTTTTGTAGTGAGGGGCCCAAAACTGAACACAGGAATCGAGGGGCGGCCTCACCAGTGCCGAGTACAGGGGTCAGATCCCTTCCCTGTCCCTGCTGGCCACGCTATTGCTGACACAAGCCAGGATGCCATTGGCCTTCTTGGCCCCCTGGGCACACTGCTGGCTCCTGTTCAGCCGGCTGTCAATCACCCCCCCAGGTCCCTCTCTGACTGGCAGCTCTCCAGCCACTCCTCCCCAAGCCTGTAGCGCTGCTGGGGGTTGTTGTGGCCCAGGGGCAGCCCCCGGCATTTGGCCTGATTGAAACTCCTCCAGTTGGGCTCAGCCCATGGCTCCAGCCTGTCCAGGTCTCTCTGCAGAGCCTCCCTACCCTCGAGCAGATCAACACTCCCACCCAAACTGGTGTCATCCACTCCAGGACATCAATAATAATGCCTTGGTAGAGAAAGTTAGGGGAGGATGATCAAATCAGAGGCAGGATTAATTGCTGGGGTGATGAGGAACAGGTGGGGGGAGGTGTGAGAGGATGCAGTTTGATTTCAGGTTTGGTAATCTAGGGAGCAGCTGAAAGCCCCATACGATCAAACTGACAGATATACCCTACCTAGAGGCCAAAAAAATAACACTGTACTAGCTTATGCACACATATAGATAAAAGTTATCAAGTGAGTGTTATGTAGTTAAAAAAACCCCACAAAATCCCCCTCCCCACACTTTTGAGGGAGTCTGACTCATGATTTTCAAAATTTCGGGCACTTGCAAAGGCTTTTCTCACAATGCAAGCTGTAGCCATAGCTTTAAAAAGTCGGGTAGGTGGAACGGACACAAACACACCTGCATCCTGCAGAAAGCTCTCAGGGAATTTAACTTTGAACACAGGATTTTGAACTCTGAATGAGCTTTTACCAGCATTTCTTTTGGGCCAAGGTAAAAGTTGATGTGTTTATTTGATTTCTAACATTTAAAACAAAAGCAATGCCTGCAACCCTCACTCAGAAATCAGGTGGACACCTGCTCTCCATGATCAGGGTAGTGGGGATATGGACAGCCCCAGCCTGGCTCTGTCCCTTGAGCTAGTGCCTGACTTGAAAGCACAAAGGTTTTCATCCTCCACATGGAGCTGTCTCAGGAGGGACAGATGCACCGGCTCTGCCTTGCTGTGCCAACCCCGCCCTGCAGCACCCATGCCTCCTGTCATCTCCTGGTCCCAGCACCCCAGAGCCCCAGCAGCTCCCTTGCCTGTCCAGCTCCCCCTTGCCTAACCCAACATGTCTGCCCTCCAGCCTTTTCCCCCTCAGGATCTCTATTCCTCTAACACCACTGCCTTCTCTGTTAGGGAAATTAAGGAAAAGGTTATTACAGGGATATCAGAAGATCTTAATTTCAGTTCAGAAGCCACAGCTGGCTCCCCCGGTCAGGAAGCGCTGGCTGGCTGTGCCCAGCTGCCTTCAGCCACAACATCCCAGAGCAATTTCACTGTCAACCTCTAGAAAGATCCCACCAGCAAGATGCTCAGGGTTTGTTACCTGGCTGCATTTGAGGAAGGTGTTTTTGTGACAATAGTATGGGTAACACATTCCCCCTCCTGCAGTCAAACATGATAACCTTGTTCCAAAGGTCAGAACTGTTAGAGGCTCTCAGTGAAAGAGCTGTAACAATTAAACTAGGTATTTTTTTTCTTATTCACAGAAATTGATCAATTATTGGAAATGAAGTTTAATAAGACTGATAATCACTCTGCTGCCTGATATCATAACTTCTGCCAGTGTGAGCTGCAAAGTGCTGGGCAGAAGTAACCGTGAGCATTGCAGCCTGCACTGGCTGCAATCCACACTCCGGAGCAACACAGCCAAAAAACCCTACCCCCCTACTTCCCCCCAAAAGCAAAGCCCTTACTTTTTTGTTTAGAATTATTTAATCCAAAGAAGGTATAAGGCTTTTAGGAAAAAGATTCCTCGAGGATGATGCCTGGTTTTCTCAGCAGATCTTTGCCTATTAACTCCTTTTCATTTGATAAAATATGAGCCCTTGGCTACACGTCTTTCATTTCAGGCAAATTTTAGGAATTTTTAAGGCCAACATTGCGAATTTAAATTTAAAGGAATCAAGCACAGTCTATTTAAGCAGTAAAGTAGCTGATCTGTAGCTGAAGACTTCTTGTACCAGTATTCTTAATTTTCTTTTTATATGATCTTTTTCGGTGTCACATCATGCATTCCTCTCAGCAATCTTTGCCTTGAAAAAGCAAGTGTCTTCTGGTTTCTGCAAAACTTCATTCCAGCAACATGAGTGCTTATAACCTGTATATGTTTTTAATTTTACATAATCCTTAAACATTATGTTTCTATCCTAATGAATGCATTGCTCTTTTCTTTCTAATGTAGTTGCTTTGGCAAAGGTTATATATGGTTGACCGGATATGTAGTAAATTAATGTTACTGTCAGCTCAGTTCAATTCTGTGTAAGAGAAGCCCCCACAAGCCAGATCTACCAATACACAGGCGGAACCAGCGGTTAGGTTGAAATTTTTTTATTTTAAGAAGCTTCTTTGCAGACCCATTTGCCTCCTCTACCAAAGAAATGCAGAACTGCAGATACGGGCTTTTGTCTTCAAGCGATTGACAGAAGTAAATGGTTTAATCATTACTTTTCTCCCTTGCATAGCTTTCATTTCAGTACTGATATTTGCATTTTTATGGATGAGTAATTCAGAGGGAGAATGCACACTAAAAAGGTAAGACTACAGAATAGTGTCTGTTTAGTTTTGGGAAGACTCTAACTCTTAATTAAGCTAATGTTCCTGCTATACATTTCTAAGGGTTGAATCTGGATCTGCTGAAGAGCAGATCTTTCTGAATAACTCCATGTTCAGACAGGTGTATTCTGGATTAAGAGCGATCGGTTGCCATATAGTTTATCCATTTTTATTCTTTCTTGTGTAGCTTGCCAAAAGAGAGAAAGAAGATCTTGTGTTGGTGATTACTTCTTCTAAATATTAATTTCTAGGATGCACAGGCAGACTTTGTCAAGCATGGCAATTCTTTCTGCATATTTCTGCTAGGAAAAACAGTTCATAGTCTCCTGTAAGTCTTTCTTTTCCTAATGTAATTGTGTCCAGATTAACTATTAGACAGTGCTCTGCCTCTCACATGCCCTTTCAGCAAACCATTCTCCCCTTCATTATCCAATCAGAAAAGGATTATGTTTGGGAAACTGCAAGGTTGTACCTAAAGATACAAGTGCAAATTAAGAACCCCTCCCTTAGTCAACTTTGACCAACCCTTCAACATACGGACTGAGTCCTATAACACCCTTCCACAACTAGTAATTCCAAAGATACTAGTCCTGGTTAAGAGCTATAACTTCTGCTCTTGACTTGCTTCAGTTTACCTCTGAAAAAGTAAGTATTCTTCATGGAAGCTAACTAACTCAAAATGAAATCCTAGTGGAGATTAGGCAGGGTCTAGTTTTCCTGTAAACTAGAACCCAGAATAAGGGTGTTTGGGGTGGCGTATTTATAACAACAATGATAAAAGCAAGTGGTTGTATGGTATTTTCATGTTTCATGACTCCTGACTGATATAAATATGCAGCCAGACTGTGCAACATGAAACAGTAGAAATACACAGCCAAAACCTGTCTGACATCCTTAGCTGCCCACACAAGTCCCTGACTGTGCTAAGCACCCGGGACCTGTATGCCACTCCTGGACATTAAGCATGAACCTTGTCCCAAGCCTTTGCACCCTGCTGCAGCTAACACGAGGAAATCTGCTTTGGCTCTTCTGAAGTAAAGCTAAAATAAAGCCAGTCAGATGATTCTTTGGCTGCAAATACACTAAAAGAAATCACTGACAAATCTGAGGGCAACCTCAAAATCCACACAGTGGCTATGGCCTGCAGCAGTCACTACAAATGCTGTGGTGTGCCACAAATTGCCCCTGCTCTGCTGCCCTGCTGCAGACTGGCATTGCTTATCCTCCCCAACTCGCCCCTTCCCCTGCTAGCCCCAGGAAAGTAACATTGCGAACTTCGAAAGAGCATCCTATGAAATGATAGTTAAAGTAAATGCAAACGGTGGCCCTGTATGTGCCTGAATATTTCTGCATGGTGGAGTACTCCCTAAAGGGCAAACCTTTCCATTTCTAAAAACAAGAATTCTGCTCTTCTTATTCTAGGTCACTTGTGGAACCACAGATAACAGATCTCAACAAAATGTCACTAATGATAAAGTCCGGGGTTTTCAGAATTGTGTTTCTGAAGGCAGGCACTTCATATAGGTGTCTAAATGGAGGGGCCAATTTCCACACACAGTTTCCAAGATTTACTTTTGAAAGCACTGGCTCAAATATCACCATTATACTTGGATATTAAAAAGTTAAGCAGGCTGGTCTGGGTGTTGCATCAAGGAAAGGGAAAGTGCAGTGGTCAGTTTAAACACTGATTTGCTGAATAGGATGGGACTGGCCACACCACCCCATGTGCCACAAACACTGCTATTTTCTGACTAACTGAGACCGCACAGGACTGAGTCACCTAATTCATAGCCGCCAGTGCAATGTAGGCAGCTCGCAACTGCAAACACCAGTTTGGCTTTGATCCCAAAGCATGCTTCTCTGCTGCCTGCTCCACTGAAATTTTGTGGCAGCTGAACAGCTTGCAAATAGGAAGGCCTAAACACGCACAACATACAAAGACAGATTTTGCAAAACATAGGGCTGATCATTGGCTGCACTGTAGCTTCTGGAGCTTGGCATCTAAATGGTGTTTTCCCACAATCTCCTCTGTGGTTCAAAAGCCATACCCGGGGAAAAATTCAACAGTCACTATTTGCAGCAGCGGGGAAAAATTCAACAGTCACTATTTGCAGCAGCCACCTGGTAAAATAATTGCTTTTGGCTCAAAAAAATTGTCATTGAGCCATAATCAAAATATTTTTTTGTTTTTAAAGAACACTTTAGCTTCAAGGCCACTGAGTCCATCTCCGACCATGCTGAGATGGTAAGCCGTTCTGTGTCTCAACGTGCAGGGGGAAAAAAAACATAGACTTGTTTCCGCTTTTCTCTGTTCTCCCCTGAATGACTGGATCAAGGTTAAACAACCGCAGACAGAAGGAAAAAAGATCACTGAACAGAAGTGGAAATGTGAAATACGTCAAATGATACTCTCTTTTTTTTGTCGTCAGAAGTGCTCAGGGGTTGTGGCCAACGAGGCAAGAACAGACAGGCAGTTTGCAGAACGGGAGATTTCTGACGGTGAAGTCCTATTGGGGTTTTTTGGGACAGTTATATATAAGACACCAAAGGAATGGCTCAGAACTACTATCCCCACCTACAGTGTTTCTTTTCCTTTACATTTACGGTAACAATGTTTGGGCAACTGTTTGGTTCTTTCAGTTCCCACTTACTCATTCATTGTGAAACTTGGTAAGATTGGCCATGTTATAAAGTTACTCCATGAGTATGTGGATAAAGACATTTTTCTTCAACAGTTTTTCTCTGTATTTATGAACGTATCCCACTGTTTGGTTCATTCCTTAGGGCATACAACATGGTTGGTGTTGGCCTGGGTGGAAAGCTTCTGCTATACCTCTCATATTTATTACTGTGTATATAAAACATATGCAAATGTTTTCTGATACTTTGTCCAATCTTTTAAACACTGAGAACCAAAACTAATTGCAGAAATTTTCATCATTGCTACAGCAAGTGACTCAGGCATCATCTGGAGCAATAGACAGATCTGTAAGAACAAATTGCTAAAGTAAAACGCCATGTAATACAAACAGCAGCAGCACGGCAAACTACAAAGGTCAAGTTACAGATTTAAGTACTCCAAAGTTTTTAGTGGAAGCAATTAGTCTGAAATCAAAGTTTCTGCCCTAAGCCTGATTACGTGTGTAATGCAAAGGGATTCATTTGGTTATGCTACAGGACAAGGAACCTTTCCAAACTGTACAGTGAGTGGGGCTATACCTTTTACTCACTAAGTGTTAAATTCTTTATTTTAGGTTATCTAGGTCTTAAATTCACAGAACTCTGTTAAATTAATTTCAACTGATGTTAAGTAGCTTTATTTAATTAAATTGAGAACTGCATGGAATATCTGAGTCCTAGTCTGCTTAATGAAACTTGTCCTTCTGCAATGACAATGAATTAAAAACCACTCACGCAATTTCCAGTTGCAGAAATAATACCCAAGCAAACATTGTGGAGAAAGTCTTCAGAATAAACATTTTCAGTAGAAAGACAGTATCATTTTAAAGGCAATCTTGAATGAGAACCTTTGATGTCTGGCAAATTTTTCAGTATCTGAAAATTACCTGTCACTGGAAAACTTTCAGGTGGCTGAACACTGCTTTGGTAGACCAGTTTGTCTTTGCCCATAATTAAGGCCAAAACACCTGACTATATACCAAAGAGCAAACTTTATCCTCAGAAATTCAAATCTGTGAGCAAATTGGTGTTAGAATAAAAATATACTGCTATTCATGTACGGGATTGCAAAATGTAATGTAAAACAGTAAAAATGACCAAAGATCGGCCTACATTTTTATATTTCACTTCATGAAAACCAGGGATCTTTAAATCCCTTTATCATGCTGCCTTGCTCATAACAGTTCTTTTTAAAACACTGCCTTATCACTGTTAACATGCTTAATATTGTTGATGGTGGTTACATCATTCAGGTTTGGTCATACCTTACTCATTATGTGATGTTAAAGGGGTACATTTCTAAGCAAAAGACACCACACCAGCACCAATAAAAAGGATGTGTAAATGTCCCTTGTTCCCTTTTGCCACAAAGCAGCACAACTTTGCACGCTGTTTGCGTGTTGGGAAAAGACTGACAACAAACAAACTGACAGCAGTGTGTGCCCATGTGCAAACGTCTGTGACCACAAACCCCAGTGGGGTTTCTGAAAGTGCAGGTTTTGACAACTGTAGACAGAGATTTGCTTACTAACAGTTTCTGGATATTTCCAGATTTCCTGTCTCTGAGGAAAGGGGCGCCGACGTGCTTGTGAAAGGAACTGCTAGCACCCTGGTAGAACCTGCAATCCTCATGTTGCTGTAGCTGTGGTGACCTACAGGTATAAGTTTGTAAAGGGAAGCTGCATCTTGTCAGCCTGACTGAAGTTGGGTGGAAATCTCTATCAGATCTCCTCCTAGTTCTTTTCAGGCTGAATAATTATTGCTGCTCTTGTCAGTTTTGAACTCCCCACATCTCCAAGTTGACAGCAAAAAACAAAGCACGCTGGTTCTCTCTTGTGTATGACAAAACTTACACACCCCTTTTTCTGTCCTACAACGTAGTAAGTACATCTAAAATTTGCTGTCTGAGCTCATCTTAAAATCTTTTTTTCTGGGTTTTGTTGCCTTCCACTGAGTAGGCATGCCATAATCTAACAGCACTTTGAAAGAAACACTCCACCAGTAGCACAAACACATTTGGCTTAGACCACCACTAAGCACTGGCACAGCAAACAGATGTATAAAATTGCTTGGAAAATTAAAGTTTGAAAATGTGGCTGCAGCATTTGGAGAATGATCATAGCTGTTACTAGGATTCAATATCAGCAACTACCCAAACAGAAATAGTGCCTTGCCTGGGAAGCCAGAGGTGTTGGTTCCAGGACAGACATTTCAGCTTTGACCCAGCCTTTCTCAGCAAGCCAGATTTCCCATCTGATACACCAACCTCAGCCATCACCACAAGAGAACTGACTGAAGTGGCATTGAAGGAGCACATGCTGTACAATTCAAAGCGTTTAACACATTATTACGCCCCGCTAGGCTTTACCAATTCAGCATAAGCTAAGTATGAAAATGGTCACAGCAGATCTAACTGAAGGTCCAGTCCCCTATCTTTAACAGCAAGCAAAGAGCAGAGGGGAAGAAGATGATAGTAGCAAGCACTTGCCAGCTCAGAAACAGTGCCGCAGTGCGCTGCTGAAGTTGTACCTGGCTCTGCTGTACCTCTTCATGGCAAAACTAGGATATCCGTGAAGCACCAAACAATATCCAATATTTTGTCTTCAGAACTGTCCTCACTTTCTCTGGAAGTAACTTCCTTTGCAAGCTGACCATGCTCTAAGCAATGCCCACAATTAAAATTCACTGTCTTAAGCCTAGAAAGAGCATTACATTCTGAAATGGGATTGAGACTCCCATTTCTGCCCCTGAGAGATGGCCTTTTACTGGTGTGACATCTCAGAGACTTAAAACACACCAAAGGCATGAAACACATATATCTTATTTTATGTGTGGTATATTCAGCTTGAAATTCAGTTATGGATGAGGGATTTTCATTTTTCCCCACAGGAATGAGTACTCTTAGTATACTAGGAAAAATGTCTTCGAAAAGCAAATTCCCTAGAATTGAATTTCTACACACTAGGTAACTCATGAAATAATTTTTAAATAAAACATAAGCATATTACGTCTACCACTTTTGCTGCCTTACCTGCTTGATAGGTACATCAGAAGTACCTCTAATAAAGTGTATAGATTGTGAAAGTTAGGCTAAGAGGCAGTTTTGATTGGCTAGCAATCCTAACAAAGTTTAGCTGGGGAAACTTCCAACATGTATAGTTTATGTGCACACACAGATCTTTGTACAGCCTTCCCCAACAGGGAAAGTCTGCCCTGTCAGCAGCAGTGCTTCTGGCCACGCTCAGCACTGATTCCTCTTCATACTTCCCCCTCCCACCAGCTTCACATTTAATCACTATTCACATTCACTGTTAATCAAAAGTCATTCATAAAAAGCCTTCACCGTGCAGCAGTTTGATATCTACTCCAGACAGCCCTCAGCAAGGAAGGGAAAGGGTCAAAGAGCTGAGCCGTTTGACCTCATGTACCTTTTTTTCTTTGGTTTACAGCATGCATGTCAGCACTGCCATAAATACCACACCTCGTATGTGACAGGGCTTCACGGCAGTCTTTTTCACTAACTTTTGTCACTCTCTTAATCACACCTCCTCCTGAAGTCACCCAGTGCCACACTGACCTGCGGGAGCCAGGGGCTGGCAGAGGAGCTGCCTGCTGTGCTCAGGGTGCAGCCTGCAGGAACCACGCCGGAGCAGGGGCTCGGGGGGCTATGGGCCACTTATCAGCTCCTTTGCCCTTGCCGGGGTAGCAACACTTGCTTACTTCACAATCTTTTCTGGAGTAATTTTGAAATAATTCTGTTAGGGGAACACAAAATAAAACAGTATTTCAATCCTGCACCTATTTTTTTTTGTTTAAATCTAGTGCAATTTGTTGCAAGCCTGAGGAACTTCCCTTACCCTCCCTGACCAATCCCCAAAATGCACCCAATCCTCTCAGTCCACAAAAGAGCTGCTGGGTCTCCAGAGTGCTCCCACAGCTAATACACACAGCTTGACTTCCACCAAAGCTGTTTGGTAACTGTTTGGTGGTCTTCCTCTTTGGGGATGCTGTGATAGCATAAAAGTAGACAGAAAGCTCACGTGAACAATGTACATTTTCAGATAGATTATGAAATACTCACCCCATTCACCACAGAGAGATGGGAACACAGACTTCAGGCCGGACCAGACTTTTGGTCTGATCTGACCAACGGGGCCAGGAACTTTGCTGTAGGTAGGGGGATTGCTGTTCCTCAAAGCCCCAGTGTACTGCAAGTCAGTCAATGGCCCAATACTGCCCAGCATCAGTCCTGCTTGCTGAGGAACTGTGGCACAGAGGCTGCAGAGACCTTTGTCGCAACCTTTGCCCAGGCCAAGGGAACTGCAAGGCTAGATCCATCTTGAGGGGACTAAAAACCAGCCCCAGCACCCAGCCAAGGGAGCATTGACAGCCCATGGCACCAGGTACTACTTCTGCACCCTAAGTAACGCACTGCAGGCATCACTGTCCCCCAGTGTCAACGTTTTCTTTCTATTTTCTGTAATTCAAGTATAGATGATGTTATCAGTGTGTGTAATTGTTCTAAATCTCACAAAGGTCTTGCCCATGATGATACTGAGGCTAAAATTTCCACAGCTGGATTCTGTGCTGTGTAAAAAAGCACTGCCTTTCATCAACTTTGTGTGCTCTATTTTTATTATACTTCTTGTCATGTTTTATTACATATTTACTTAAATTTTCAAAAATACTCTATAGTCTGAAATATAAGATAGGCTTCAAATGCTTCATGAAATAAGCAAAAATAGCCTTCAGATTTACCAACAAAATAAAGTCATCTCCCAGAATGAATCAATAAGACTGCCAGGCCATTTTCAAGTAAAATGATACCACATTGCCAGAATGACAAGCACAGAATTGCCTCACAGATAATAAACCAGAACTGAATTTGAGAAACCTCACACAGACTTTCTACAGTGAATCATCTTTTTTTTTTTATTTTTAGCTGGGGGTTGAAGAAAGGATGATTCATCCCATTCTGAAATTGTTTTCTGTTTCAATACAATACAACTGTGTTTTTTGCAATATCTTTTGAGCAACGTTGGAAGTGCAGAATAATAACCAGTTAAATCAGTCCCAGCAGAAGACAAAAACAAGTCTGGGGACAGGAAAAGGCATTTCCTGCCTGAGATTTAGGAAGGACTGGAGAATCAGTGAGGCAGAGTTGTATGAAAAAGCCTCTCTCTAGGCAAAGAAAATTCAGCTGTTTAGAACAGAAACAAAGGTTCTGAAGGCAGAGAGAGAAATGGTCAGTGTTAGGTGAAAAAAGAAATTGGGAGACATGGGCTTTAAGAACAGTGAGGCACTTGGAAGCCATTTCTTAACTGTAAGGGGAGTGCAGGGCTTGTGATGTAGAGACACCAGTTTTGTCGCAGCCACTGGCTGGTGATGTCAGAGATGCACCGAGGTAGCAGGAGCTGGTGCAAGGTTGGGGGAGGCGGTGGATGAGGATGCAGTGATACCATCAAGGCAGCACATAACACCGGGGGAGCACCAAGTTCTGACGTGCTCACAGGGCCGAAGTGGAGTGGAATATAAAGTCAAAGCCAAGGAGGAAACAAGATGATAAAATAACAAGTAGTAAGAGGGGTAAGTCCCCCAAAATTGGGATGCCTGGCTTTGAGACTCCCAGCAAGGAAGCTGAAATAAAACCACAAGTTTTCTTGCTCAGACAGCTGGAGTGACTGCGGGTAGCCACTAGCTGTGACTAATGCCACTGAGATTCTTACCAGTGCTGAGAACATGCAGGTCCTGTGTCTTGCAGCAGTAGGTGCACGCTAGGCACTGAAGTCACTTACTCATGTACCCCTTACCTACAAATTTAAGAGAAAAATACTGCCTGTACATATAATCCTCAGAGCCTTGGGTAAACTAATTTACTTGATGAAATCATCCCAGGAAAACTGTTTGCCAGGAAAGATTTGAAGGTAGAGAAGAGGATGGCTTGGCACCTCCATTGCAGCAGCTGTTCCCAAAGGCTCTGGAGATGTTGCCTCCTGGAAGGCAAGACAGGCAGGCAGGGATTTGAGTAGGTGCAGATGCCCAGTGTGCCCAGACAGGAGCAAGCAGGTGACATCCTGTGCTCTACAACCACCTGGGACCTGGGCCTGCCTTCACCTGATGGCCTGCAAATCTCACCATGGACCCCAAATTCTGAAGAACCTCTTCAGTCATCTAACACAGGGGTCAGCTCCTACAGGCAGGTGTCTCCTACAAGTGCACTCCTGAGTCATGATGGTGTTCCTCCAGGCACAAAGGATGTTGGACTCCACATGTCTAGTGTTACCCTCTCTTCTCCAAGACATCCACTGTAACCACATCTTCAGCCCTTCAATCTGCAGTCTGAGGTGACCTTAGCATTAGAGGTTCTTTATCAATCTCAGGCCATTGGGTGTAGTTCTTCTCTCAACAGGTGAGACCCATGTTTGTGACCATGAGAGACATGATCTCAGCTACACAGCTCTCCAGCAAACAATGGCCACCTCACATATCCCAAAGAAGGACATTTACTGCTTGGTGCAAAGGTGAAAGATGCCAGAGTGCCCCAGTGCTGCCATCGTAAGAGAGCAAAAAACAAGGAGGAAAAAAGTCCCTCTCACCTAAGTGAGAGCAGAAAGAGACAGACGAAATTCAAGGGGATGGGGGCAACAAGAACATTATGGGAAGAGATGAGCAGTAACATGTTCCAAAAAAAGATCAAGATATTTCTTCCTCCTATCTGAAAAGTCCCTTTGAATCTAACCTATAGCTCCTATCTTTCCCGCTAGCCAGCCATAAGGTGCTCACCCTCATACTTGTGTACCTTGCAGGCCTTGGGGAGCAGGAGCAGGAGAGAGGTGTACAGCAGCCTTCATTCACTCTGTTAGCATTAGCATGCTGTAGGATGTTCCTACCTCTCCTGAATGGCTGAGAGCCCTGTTTGTCACTTTACATTGTCTGTTCTTGCCATTTATTACAAATAAATACAAGAAAAATATACCAAGTATGGACCTAGGGAAGAGGAAGTGACCTTTCAAGGTTCCTTCCAATCCTGTCCTAAGTCATGTCCCAAATATTTCCAGTGATGTATTCCTTTTCTAAACAGGCATGACAGCATCAAAAGGACTTGCGTGGGATTTAGTATTTCCTTTTTTGTCCCACATGTGAGCAACAAACCTAACAATAAGAGGAGTCTGAAGAGTGGCTCTGATGTCACTCAGAGCTATTTGTGCTTCTCATCAAACCCCTCAGTCAACAAACTCCTGCCAAGATTGTCCAGCAAACTATTAACGTGTACTGCATTCAGGCAAAATTTGTACAGTGGTTGTTCAACTTTCCAACTAAGTGGCGGGTCTGAGTTGCTTCTCTTGCACTGATGTGATGTCTACACTGTTGGGATTCTTGAGAGTTTTCTGTGAGAGAATGGACATGTGAGCAATCCTGTGTGAGAACAAGACTGATAAAAGCCTCAGCCGAGCAAGAATGAGATAAGGATGTGACCCTGAATGAGGGGGGAGAAACTCGACGAGACAAACAACCCCCGGAAGGGGTTGGGACGGAAGAGGAAGTTCCACAAGGCAGGAAGCCTGGCAAGGCTGATGGGGCACTTTTTATCCAATCATAAGAAGGTTTAAAGCACGGGCTAAGTTAACTGTCCAGTCTTGATGACTTGTACTGCATGTTACTCACGGGTGCGGGAGAACATTATAAAAGGGCTTTCTTAGTTGTAATAAACGGGCATTGCTTGATCACATTGGTTGTGTGCGTGCTCAGCTCTCCCGCATCTACACTACTGCAAGATAGCTGTCGGGAACCTGGTCCAAGATTGATTTCATTCTGGTCATGCAAAGAGCTTGGAGACAAATTTCTGGACTACATAAAATCAGCACAGTGAGGGGTACAGGCTACTTCAGAAGGGAAGTCAAAGCAGTCTCAGTTCCGCTCATCCTTTGCAGTACAGTACTGCCCAGAGGATTGCCGTTACTCATGTACTTTGAGCTCTGCTTATTCTACTGTATAGCACATTGAAAATTAGGGTAACCACTTCAATACCAGAGTCAAGGACTTCTGGAGAGGAGGCTCCTTTTATTTGTCCTAAACTAAGTGCACTTCATTTAGGTCTGGTGCACAGCCGTGTAAAAGACTGCCTCTATTAACAGGAACACTAGGGCTCTTCTGTAATGTTTTTCACTCAAAGCTCTTCACAGAGGAAGTCATTTTCCCTCCGACAGCTCAGGGAAGAGAGCAGTGGCACGAAAGGTTTGCCCTACAGGACTGAGTGGGGGCCACTCATGAAGTTCTCAGCCATGAACCACCAATGAGTGTAAGCAGACTGCACAAGAATTACCTGCTGCCGCTTCTCCATTATTTTTAAACCTGTTGCTGCTCATTTATTCCCCTGTGTGTGACCTACTTATTACTTATTGACCTGCTCAGCATTGCACTGTATATGGAGCAAACAACTCAGGTTAAGGCTTATATTTGATGCTGCTGTCCTGCATACTGAATCACATCACATAAAAGGACATCCGAAGTCTTTAGTGTAAATGACCATCCTTAGCTCCCGGCTGCTCTCACAGGCAGTTGTGCAGCATATAAACACCACCACTGGTGAGGAACAAAACACTATTCAGATCACAGGCACTTGAAAGGTCGAGGTTTTTGGTTATTTGCTTTCCTCCTAGATAATGGTCTATCAAAATATAAACCACCCCACCCTAGTTTCAAAACACCAACATGCAGCGCTAAGGTGGGGTAAACCAAGGGCATTCCCTCCCTGCTGGTTTTTAAGAAAAATGATTATTGATCTTTATTCAAGCAACAGCATTTAAGCAAAGACCCACCTCAAAGAACATCTTTGTTGCTGTCCACGTACAGTATCAACTATTTTTGCATGACACAAAGGGCATGTCCCTACTATCTGCACATATTTCCAAACCATGATGCACAACTGTGAACATAACTACTGACATGGTCCTACCACTGGTACGCCTGTCTGCATTTCCTGAGGACAGATACTCAAGCGTCTCTCACGGCTTACCTGTGGGGGAGCAGACTGGATCACACAAGGGTTTGGATGATGCCTGGCCGGGCGCGGGTACCCGTGAGTGAAGCTCTGCCACACTCCTGTGTGCCGCTAGCACACATGTTGAAGCTCTTGGGCGTGGGGGGTTGAGGGCAGCTTTCCTGTGCACCAACTCTTCTTATTTCTAAAAGGCAACTGAGTTTACCCTGCACTGCTGTACACACTCTAAAGAAGCAAAGAAACAGAAGATACATTTTTTTAAAAAGTTTGATTAAAAATATCCTCAACTTACTTAGATTTCTAAAGCAAATAAAGTGTTTTTCCATGCAAAAGGCTGCTTGTTGTAGAAAGCAGTTTCACGAAGGAAACTCACTCATTAGCTTGTGCAAGCTAAGTTAAGAGAATGGCAACCTCCTGCTGACTTATCTTGGTTCCTAAGCAAATCCATCAAACCCTTCTCCTGAGCCTCACATCTCCCTAAATCTCAGCCTTTGCAGGAAGGACTATGCATGTCTTATCTTTTATAAAAAGACTTCATGGATTTTGAATTGAAAGACTTTAAGGCATTTTATTAATTAGAAATAAGAAATAGTATGATAGTTTATGTTTCATTTCCTACTGTATCCTCTTGATAAAATGAAGGCTATACGCCTTCACAATTTTCCATTTACACGGAATTCCACCAGTTTAATCAAAGTGAAACATAAGGTACTGTTATGGTCCTTGTACCTTCAGATTTCCTTACTGATAACCCACATACTATCCGTTAACCCATTGCATCATTCAGAAGAATAAACAACCTGGGCTCAGCATACAGGAAGCTGAACAAAAAGGAAATAGAAAATATTAGTTTTCATATATATATTTTGACCTCTGCACAGTTCAGACTGACATATTTTCACAGACCAAGGTTATCCTTCAGATGAGCCCGTTAAGTTCACTACGGAGACAAAAAAACATTTCCTATTTTTGTTTTAAGTTTGAGGCTTTTTCATTTAAACCACCGTTACCTCAATCCCACTGATCCAAAGGATGGATCTGGTGGTTAATAAGGGTAGCAGAAGTCAAACTTACTTCCCATTCTCTCATAACAAGCCACCCAGAATCACCCAAGCTATAACCAACATGAGCATGTATTTCTTCCAAGCATCTTTCTTTTGGTTTAGAAAGATTCATATGCTTCCCCATTCAGCATGCCCTCTTTTCACGGGCTGCATGGAGTTGGGAAGCTATAATATTTCTGAGATCATTGTGAACACAATCAGCTTACAAGGCTGAGATAAATGCAGTATGAATTGCCCTTGTATTAACTGGGAAAGCGTGGTGTCATCATAAGGTACTCAAAAATGCTTCTGATGTTAGTGAGATGAATAAATAGATGTCTTCACCCATAAATTCGTTTGAGCCTTTAAGATATGGGATGCTGTCAGCTCTTATCTCTGAGATTTTGTCTGGAATTTCCTAACTAGCAGGCTATCAGTGTGCCACAGCTGACAGGGTTTCTGGGCCTGGGAAAGAAGGGCAGTCACATCCTGAAGGTTGGCAGGAGAATCCTTGGTGCCCCCTTGAGGATCAGCTCTCACACAGGTTAGGGGCTCAGGCATTGCAAACGATGGTGTGCATTGCCATGCCAGTTCAGGGGGCTGCACATGCCAACCTGTCTGCTGGAGAGGGGAGACCATGCATCTGCTGAAAACGGCGTATATACTGCAATATTAAGGATTAGGTGTTTGTGTAATGCCAAAGATCTGCACTTCAGACACACATCTTCAAACATGCACATAATGCAAAGGGCAAGGGCCATTTGTTTAAAAACAAATTCCAAATCCGTAACCTTGAATGACAGACTTGTAATCTGGCAGAGAAGGGATGCATTAATTCTGGCAAGCAGGTACAATAAGAGTGCTGCAATTAAGTAAAATGAACAACTTAGAGATACAGAATACAAAATTCAGATTTTTTTACTTCTAATAAGGTAAGGAAATCTTTCCTCAGACTGAATAAAAGAAAGGTGTTTAATACCTTTGCTTAGATGCAGAGGTGGAAACCCTTCCAGATTCTTAGTTTAGATCCTCAGTTCAGGTACAGAACGAAATACCACCCTCTTTCTAGGTGCGTGATGTGACAAGGACTCAGCGAACTCCTTCTCAATGGGAGAAGCAAAAAATCATTAATGAGCCACAGACTAGCAATCAGAAATCTAGAATCTGTCCCTGCCAGAAAAGAACAAATGTGGTTTAGTGTAATCGGAGGATCCATAATCAAACCAGTTTAATCATTGTGGGTGTACTGGCTCCAGCTGGGAGGGAGTTAACTTTCTCCACAGCAGCATATATGGTGCTGTACTTTGGTTTTGTGACTGAAAGGTGCAGATAACATACCAGTGCTTTGGCTATGGCTGAGCAGTGTTTACACAGCATCAAAGCTTTCTTATGATCTCACTCAGCTCCCACCCCAGCAACTACACTGAGCGCAGGCAAGAAGCTGGGAGGGGACACAGCCACAACTGCTGACGTGAGAGACACTCCACACTTAATAACATGCTCAGCTATAAAAACTGGGGGTGGGTGCTGTCTTCCAAGGAAGCTATTGCTCGGAGGGTGGCTGGACATCAGTCTCCCTGTGGGAAGGGGCGAGTGATTGCCTTTGCATCACTTTTCCCCCTGCCCTTTACTTCATTTTAATATTAAACATTGTCTTGACCCAGGAATCTTTTTGCTTTTGCGCTTTTATTCTCTCCCCCGTTCTGCAGGGGAGAGAGCAGCTGTGGGGGTGCTTAGCTACTGGCTAGAGTCAACCCACCACAACTTGGTGCTTTGAAAAAGTCGATGTAGTCATGCATATGTTCTGGGCATTTGCTGACCCCACATAACCATGCCTCATGTATTTCTGAAGTGCTGGTGTGAGAAGTGAATGTAGTGGCTTTTTGCCTGTGTGTTTCCTTTTAAGGCCAATAAAAAATCCCCTAAATACTAGATGGAGATTTTAACAGCACCAACCCAGGTGAAATTCCACCTAGACTCCCCAGTCACTATTCAGGCAGCCTGTTCTTGGACAACAGACCACTGAGGAGAAGGATTATGCTACGCTTTTATACTTAATAGAACTTAATGGTCCAACTACAGATGAACTATAGCTGAATTATTCCACCTGCACACATTAAATCCCTTTTCTAGGTAGAATGAACTATACCGATGAAGGACATATTGTTTATGTAATTGCATCAAGTACTGTGTCTACTAAACCTTTCCTTCTATCTTCCACATTTGTGTTCCAGTAGTTTTGCAAATGATTGCAATACAACATATATAATGTAATGTCCATTTTCCATCATAGCAGGTACATACCACTCCTACTACTATAACATATTCATACAATACAACAGCACAAAGCAAGTAGTATCTTGCTGAGAGACCTGATCCAGGCAGTACACAGTATTCTTCCTTGGAGAGGACCAGAGGACCACCAAAAGAAGCCATTTTCCAACTTTGTCCTTTATTATTCTTTCTTCCCCAGCTAATTGGGATTTTTTTTTCTCTTTTTATTTTTTTTAATAACTTTCTGTGGGCTAAGGTAGGCACTGCTAATTTTAAATTTATTTAGGTAATATAACTATAAATACATTGTCTTTACCATTGCACCACAGTTATTAAATTTTGCACATACACAAATGATTACAGTTGTGTAAGACTTCCCAATATAGGATACTCTTTTCACTTCTTCAATATTTTGCCAGACTTGTTCCAGGTGGGCACGTTTTTCTCTGTAATTCAACTAAAAATTTAAGAAATAGGATGTCTAGGTATTTTCTAAAGCTGCTTTTGAAATACATACATCTTAAGCAAACCTTCCTGCATATATATAAACCAAAAGTTAGGTTAAGTACAGGCTACTTTATTGCACACATAATTTTGTTCATAAAGACTTTTTCAGACACTCCCATAAACCTTTAGTGGGCTTGAATCACGTTATTTGGTCCCTAAGTTATTTCAGGGTTGCTTATGACCTCTGTCACCAATTTTTGCTGAAGTTACTGCAATAAAAGAATGTAACCGATAGGTTTATTCTGAAATTCTTTTTAAGATTACCCATCAAGAAATCGGTGCAGGCAGGAGATTATTTCTGGGTGTATTTTGGTGGAAGCAGGAGAATTTCTTGACATATAGTGGACAGTTAGCTAAACACTGAGGAGGTGAAGCTGCTGGAGATGTCAGGGACCGAAGAGCCACATTTCAGCTCCATGCTGTCGCTGGGGTGTTTGGAGGCTGAGCACCGCTCTGTACCACAGCCAGCCCCAGCCGGGCAGCCAGGCTGCCGGAGGCCCTCTGTGTACACACACTTATGCCTGGGCATGCTGACTTGACATCACATTGATCCCACTGAAATCAGTAGTTTTTCTCCCAAGAAACCCTGAGAGGATCTCACCTTCCCAAATGTGAAGTTCCTATGTGCAGCAGGTAATTTTTTTCTCTGCTATCTTTCTGTGCAGCATAAGCAAAAAAGTACTTGTACTTTGTACACCTCCCCTTTTCTGATAAAATGGTTTTACTAGCTCTAAGATACTTGTTACTCCCCCATGATCTGAATGGAAACACTGTCATCTGCAAACAAAACTGTAACAGATAAACAAAATATTGCTCACCACAGCATTGGACAGGAGGTATTTTTTAAAGTCTTCTGCTATTTCACTGTAACCCTGGCATAAGTCAGCTATATAAGAGGGGAGAGACAGCAACAAAATTAAGAAGCAGCTTGTTGGGGATAAGTGTACTTACATTGCTGACACTATCCACAAGTCCACTAGAGAGCAGCTATGCCTCACATTTCCTGAGGGTTTTTTTAATTAGTTTCTCTGACATTTATTACACTTAACTCAAATGACTAATCAGACCTGAAAAGCTTTCCCAGTACTAGACTGAGAAGCAATGGAGGTGTGGATTCAGGCTGCTCTGATTCGTAACAGTGTAACAGCTCTCCCTTAGCACTGAGCTGGTCTTGTTCATGCACAACATCATTCTTACAGAAATCCTGGCTCATATTCTAGTTTGGGATACTTCATTTAAACTGAAGAAATGCAGGGCTGAATTACAGGCTTTTCCTTAAGCAAGCCTTGAGTGCCCCATGCTGTGAGCTCCCTTGAATCCCTTCAGGAAGGGAAGGAGTACAGATTTTTTTGAAGAAATCCTGAGCAAAAGGCAACCAAAGGGCCTGGTCTTTCCAGTCAGTGGACCAAATGGAAATTGAAAAAATAGCTAAATAAGGCTCTTTTACCCCATTTCCGCTAGGTGCAAAGGAGTGCAGCGAAAGTCTAAAGGACCAGTAAGTCATAGCAGTCCACATCAACCCGTATTAGGCCATATTCTAATTTATGGAAGATGTTAAATAACACTGAAGAATAATTTACACGAATGAGAAGACAATGTATTGTATAAAATGCAATTTTATAGAGAGAAGACAGTTGTATAAAATTTTGGCTTCTCCTGACCATTTTCTTAACCTTATAAAACTTATAAAAAGGTTAAACTTGTCCTTCTTTAAACATCAAGGAAGAGGTTAAATGTAAAGACACAGTTCAAATTCCAAAAGCCTCACTATCTTTCTGTGAGAGAAAAAGATAAAGGAAACTACTGCCTGTCAAACATCTAGTAAATCCAGATTCCTTAGCCTGGTCTAGTAAGGTAAAGAAAATTATTCTTGCCCCATTAGGAGACAAATACTATTAAGGTAGAAGGACATCACCATGTCTCCAGTCCCCAGACCTAAGCAGATACACACTGACTAGCTATTCCCTGAGCTGCACAAACCTTTCACAGATTTGCCACAGCTTCTCATGGTCACTCACACTTGGTCACCCAAGCATGTCATCCTATGCATTAGAGGGAGGACCAACAGCAGGGGTATGTGCACATCAGGACAGTGCCAGGGAAGCAGAGGCAGTGGCTGTGGGAGTGGTGGCAGGCTTACTGCCACAGAGAATAATTCGTGGTTAAGAGCCCACACCTCTCCCCAGCACACAGCTTCCCGATCCCCTCTTCCTGGCAGTCCTTCAATTCCCAGCATTTGCTTCAACCTACATTATCCTAGACCCTTATCAACAGCCTGAAAGAGCCTGGGTAATTCTACTTTGGCATACTGGTTTGCTGACCTCTTTTTTTTATATCAGATCACTTAACTCGTATGTATAAAGTAGGAAGGCCAACGGCTAATTTCAGACTTAGTATATGCCAAAGGTCAGGCTTTTTTGGTGTGTGTTCTTTAACAGTTATTTCTCTGTCCTTGTTTTTCTGGAATACTGATTACCCACTGTATAGAACGCTAATAAATAAATAATAAACAAACACAGAAATATTTGAAATATATGAAATATATGAATCATAAAGATCTAAAAAAGCACAGAGAATGACTATTAAATGTTAGACTGATCACCTAAAACAAGTCATTCGAGTTTTTCATTTTCCAGAAGACATATGAAGTAGCATAGAACACACTGCAATTATTGAGACAGTCAAGCAAAAAAAAACCCAACTCACTTCAGGTTGCATATTCTGCATCAAACTACGAAGAAATGCTTCTGTCTCAGCTTTTAGAACTATTCCAAATGAAACAAAACTTCATAATGAATTATCAAAAATGGAAAACTGAAATGCTTATATGAAAGAGTCAGCATGAAACATTTTGGTATTTCTAATTGTTTATTAGCTTTGACAGAAATTGGACAAAATCAATAAAATCAGTCAGAACATGATGAAGAATAGAGCTAAAAGGGAAAATCTGTGCAGTTTGAGCCTTAAAAGCTTTGAACTAGATCTCGCAATAGAGGAGAAAACAAGGCAGTTCAGAGAATGAGTAAGGAGAGTTTCCATGGCATATGATGATATCAGAGGGTAAAACGGTTTAATCCCTGCTCAATTTAAGGACAAATTAAAGTGAAGCAAATGGTGGCAATTCTTTCAGAAAAGCTCATCGTGGCCAACACAGATATGCAGAGGGCCATGTCAAGAAGAGAGACAAGAAAAAAGCTATTCTCTGCAATACCCTGCGTTTTTCATAGCATCTTTCAAAATGATGTTCTTTAACCTTCTCCTGCAGATCCACCACAGCAGTGTGAAAGAACATCAGCCTCCTTTGATCTCAGGTTATTGTTTTGGAAATTACATCTTTGTCTCCTTTTTTCTTCGGGCCGTTTCTGACCTTCTTGCGAGTTTTCCTGTTCTCAGCTTTAATGTTTCCATTTCCCTTCATTTTGTCACCCTTTTTGTAGCAATATCAAGTATAATTATTTTGCAGCCTCTGGAGTCCACTCAACATCTCCTTACATGTGGTGCATGATATGGACACGTGATTCCAGGAGACCAAGGTCTGTGACTAAAAGCACTGGTACATGTGCACACTTTGACCAGTTCCAAGGGCAAGTAAAATGCAATCTTCCTAATGATTTAAGCTCTTAACATTTTATTTTGCCTGTGGTTGGGCTACAAGCATGTACACAGTTGCCAGCAGTGACTCAACTGATGGCAGCAGCAGGTGAAGATCTGGTTTGAACATGAAGGTTGGGTAGGACACGGTCACATTCACCCTCTCCTTCTCCTGCCTGCTGGTGTCACAGCACTCCATGTCCAGTGGTGCAGCAACAATTGCTTATGGTCCACTTGTAAATCAGATGCCTGAAATGATCAGGGTTAAAGTAAATACTCTACAGGAGCGGAGGAGAGTGACAGAAGAGGTGTAACCTTCTAAGCTGTGGGACAATGGAAGATGCCCTTAAAAAAACTAGAAATAAGAAACATCACCGAGGCAAACTGCCACCGTTACCTTAGTCATTTGCCCATGGTGTAGAGCAGTATTTCTTAGCTGGCAAGAGCATACCTCCCTGGGAAGGCACAGCAAGGTACCCGAGGTGTCTCTGAGCCCAGACAACCAAGCGCCTCCCAGGTCCAGCCTAACAGACAGCCAAGCACTTCCCTGGTCCAGCCTAAGAGCTCCCTGCCACAGCAAGGTACATTTTTGGCTAGGTCGGTGACCTAACTTGTTCCCTGAGAGGCAAACACCAAAGCTGGTGAATGGCTGGTGCTAAGAGGAAATAAAAAAGGACCTCCTGTGACTTTTCAGCTGGACCCTCAACACTGGCATGTCAAGCCTGCAGAAGGGGAGATTTAGGCAGCTTCTTTTTCTCCTCAGCACATCCTGTGAGGGAGAGGGGGTGCCTGAGGCAGAGGTGCAGCACTGGTGCTTCACTGCCTATCCCTGGCCAGCAACAGGCAGGTAAATTAGGAGAAAAACAGGCTTGGAGATACAAGTGGAAACATAGTGGCTAAGAAACCACCTAAAAACACCGCCAACCAGGGATTTGAAGAACTGTAGGCTTAGTTACACAGAAAAAGGGAAAACAGAAGCATAAATGGAGTTTTTCTTGGGCTTCAAATAAAAGGTAGTTGTGTAATCCTTATGATACTCATAGGAAGAGGATCAGGACTGGAAATACAGCTGTATGGAGAGGAATGCCGAATCTTATGATATTGTTTCTGGGAAAATTCTGGATGCTCAGAAAAAGAGTTCTTTCTTGGTTATCCGTATATTCCATGTCTGCAGCAATTATGGGAAAAATGTGTTTTCAAAAGCCTCCATTGATCTGGACTAGCATCTTCAGTGCCTCCTTGTTTTTATCTTGGTTTCCCACAGGTTAGTTCAGAGAAACAGCACTGTCAGCTCAAGGAACGGGGTATCAAGTTTAAGTCTGCAAGAAGCACATAAATAACAGGCAAGAAAACTGTCATTGTCCAGAAGAGTACATTAAGACAGCAATTCTACTGTTTTCTTGTATATTCACCTACAGATGCAGTCATCATGTTTACTGGCTCAGGTTTCTGGAAAGAGAACACAAGCAGGACAAGACACGTTAATTTTCCAGTCAAAGGTATAACATTAGAGTAAGTTTGTTTTTTTTTCTTGAAAAGGAACAACTCTTCTATGAGGACTAATGAGACAGTAGCAAGAAATGACTATCTATGGTCTTCTATTGATGTTTCAATATAGAAATTGCTGAAAATTATTAAGATGAATCTTGCAGTCATCCCTTTGAAATTTGACAGGGAGTGATCAAACTTTCAATCTTTGCTCACAGAGAAGTCTCTAACTACTGTTTTCAGACAGATTTTTGTACTCCCACAAATGTACTGAGTGGTTATTTTCACAAAAGCAGTTGTTTCATTTATACTTCAGCAAGAAACTTTGGTTTGTACCTTGAATGTTCTTTTTCTTCTGTTTTGTTTTCTATTCAGAGGTCTTTGTTAATTTTTAATACACTTCTATAGGTTCACTTACATGGTGAACATGCTTCTGGGAACTTGCCTGCGAGAGGCAGAACGGCTGTTGGTGAAAACTCAACGTTTGGGCAGTCAGGATTTGTCAATTTTAGAGGCTCGGGTATCCTGTATTGCCACAGTTCAGCTTTTCAGGAGTTACAGGACGATAAGCACTCACCAGAGCAGAAGGGAGAAGTGCAATGCAGGTGGGTCTGTGACTCTTCTGGTTCCAGTTCAGTGATGCAGACATGGATGTGTTTCTACTACACCTACACAGCACAGCGAAGCCAAGAAACCTATTCTCCTCTCCTTCCAATTCCAGCAGGACATACCTGCCATATCCACTGCACCAACATCAGTGCATTTCACCCTTCAATGAACTGAATCAATGTACTGAATGTAGCATAAAACTCAACTACGTAAGAAAAAAGCACATAACTGATCTAATGTTGAATTAAATTTTTCTGTGACTGCAATTGCTTCTGCAGCTCCCTCTTTGTCCTACCTTTAGATTCATAAGCCTTGGATTTACCTTACATGTAAACTTGTTTGTTTATTTAGACCACCTGAAAGGTCATAGATACTGCTGGTTACCCTAAATGGAACCAGTAACATGATTTATTCTAAATTACCTTACTTTGTTGTTTGGGTGTTTTTAAAACAAATTCTCACTTGAAGATTTTTATTTTATAATGTCTATGTAATTTCCCACAGTTAATCTATTTGTCTCCACACTTGAGAAATGCTTTCATCTCACCTCTTACTCCCTATATTTAATTTTAATTTCCTTCTTAGACTTTAATCATAATCAAGAATATCTCGATTCTTCTCCCTTTTTGAGGTCAAAACAGGCTCACAGTACATCTTAAAACATTTCCATTATTGTTTCCACTGAATGCAAGGAAAATATGTTGACTTCATTAAAAAAAGAATAAAATTAAACCAGAGATAATTTTCATAAATTTGATGTACAGATTTCACAGCTCAGAAACAAGGATGTCAAACGTGTCCAGCTTATACAGCCTCCTACACAGAAACCACAAGGTTTCAACAATAAGTCACTGAAACCACAGCATTCAGCTTTTTATCCAAGACTACCCTTACCAAACCGGTGCTGCTGCTTCATTGCGATGACTGATCACACAGTAGTTTTTCCAAGGTTCGCTTAAGGTGCTGACCTGTGAAAAAAAATGAAACTCATTATGCAAAGCAACTGTGCTATATAGCTTTTCAAATCTGTATCTGTGCACATATAAAAGATGTATCTGTAGGCACAGGCACACACATTCATATCTGTTACATATGTCTAGTTACAGATGAAGACAGCAACAGACACATCTGAGAAAAACTTTTACCAAGAAAAGCTGTTTCTTCAAAGAAACTACATTAAAGTTTTCTCTGTTAAGGACAGTATGAGCTAATCACCTCAGAGCATCCCCCAACCTGCTGTAAACAACTGAATAGCAGATTTACTTAAGTGTATAGTCTTAACAAAGTGCACTGTATTCACAGAGTAATTAATATTTGAGAAACAGAACAGTTAGTATTCCAAATTAAGATAATTCTATACTGGTATAATTAAATTGACATCAGAGATTTTACTGATATAACTGCCTGAAACAAATCCTGCCCGAGTGATACTATTATACCTACAAAAGTTTTAAATGTAGACCAGACTGCAGGGTTAAGACCTCCCTAAATCCTCTTCCTTAAAATGATTCTGCCAAAAACTGCATTTCAGCCATGGATAAAGGGCTGCTTGCACTGCCACCAAATTGCTGTTCCTGGAATGATGTTGCTGAGCGATACCCACTGGTCCCCTCTGCTTTGTGTGCTAGGGAGGTACTTGTTGCGTAGGCGATACAGAGTTTTCATCAGTAGTCGTAAAGCCAGTAGGAGTTTCTGACTTCTAGCAACTCACTGTTATTTGCAAATCTGTCAGTTGTGATAAGGAGAAAGTAGAACTGATAGTAAAATGATTCCAATCGAAACAAAGCAAAACAAACTCTCAAGGCCTTTGTAAGAGGAATTTTTAACCTGGATTGTTTTAATGACCCAAGCTACTGTAAGAGAGGCTCCTCAGACTGCAATAAGCTGTGACACAGAGATACAGCAGAGTGGCAGTGACCTGAAGTAGAAAGTTCTTTAAATGGCTTTGCTGCTGAAGCACTTGCATTACTACATCCTGAGATCAGCAGAGGTTCTGTTTGGTTACACAACATGACACCAGAGCCTCCCCTCTGCTGCAGGAGCTGAAGTACAAGCAGTACCTGCTGGCTGGTCCTGTGGTTTGCAGCACACACAGCGGTGGCGCACAGGAGAAGTTGAGGAATTGGTCTGCAAGCAGGTACCTGGAGTCACTCCAAGGGGAGGCAGACCATATCCTCCAGTGCAATCTCACACTGCTCCTCTGTCCTCACTATTTCTTGCTGTGCCACAGAGGTGCCACAGCATGGTATGACATGACACTGTTCCCGAGCCTGGGAAGACAAAAAAAAAAAAAAAAAAAATGTGAATGAGTTTATAGAGCCTGAAACCAACACTACCATTAAAAAAATAATTCTATCAGAAACTGTGTATACACAGTAAACATACATACATATATGAAGGAGTGTACAACCTATAGTATTTTGGTAGTACCTGAGAACCAGAAAGTGAAACTAGTTAGAAATAAAAGTGGTATTCAGTCATCTGCTTCTACCAATACATACCAAAAGATAACGGATAATAAAAAGTAAAACCTGCATTTTATTTTAAAGATAACTTTGTGCAGATTGTAGTTGCAAGGAAGGTAAAACCAGGGTAGATTTCTGTAAAGGAGGGAAAGGGGGCCACTGCCCCTCACTGGCTGCATCCCGTATTTTTTCTAGACTATAAGAGGGGACCACTTGTACTGCTGCAGAGATCCCACACCAGCACAGCAACCTCAGCGGACCCTGAAAGTGACTTCCAAAGGCATCTGTAACATCAATCCTTTGATTTTGATACTGACACATGAGCTGTAGTGTCATGCTGAACACCATGCAAGGCATGTCAGGATATCAGAAGGCCCAACTATCTTATACAGTGGCATAGCTATGTACTCAGAGCATTCCTGCAGGCTGCAGTAGACTCTGCACCAGACTCGTCCATCTTGAGCCTATAATGGTTTGGGAGTTATTTGGTTTGTGCTATTGATAGTGTAACATAGAAGTAACTCTCTTCTGACTTCTGTTCCTTCCATTCATTCACATTAGTAAATGAACAAATGCAGCATTTTGCGTTGTGCCATTCTGCTTCCTCCATTCGCTGTCCAACATCTGCATGTATCTCTTGATTTTTCTTTCTGAACATTTTGAATGAACATGACATATACTGTTGGGTTTCAGTGCTACCACATCACAGCTTTTCACACCATAGGCCATACTGTCTCTTAGTGGAGTTGTCAGGAAACAGCAGGAAATATGTATCACATGTAGAGAACACTCCTGCGGTAGAAAGATTACCCACTGCTGGGCCATGTTTCACGAGGAGACCTGAAGATCTGCAGTGCAATGCCATCAAGTACTAGAGCTGCAGAAGAAGTCACTGTGACAACACAGAAGAGGATCACTGACTTTTCTTGCTTATTGCCCCCACCTGTGGCTTTCAGCTGAACAATTACTTTCTGCCCTGTGGTAGCTTGACTTCCTGTCAACTGCTGCCTCGTCTTCTGAATGCGGCTGCCCTCTGGTACTGAGGAAAGATTATTAGTACTCTAAACAAGAATGAAGCTGCCCTACAAAAGCTGGAAGGCACCTCAGGCACAGAAAAAGCTCTAAGCTCTTGTTGTTACAGAGATTGAACTGATAAGGCCTTACACAGGAGTTTTTAGCTGAGATGTGAAAGGAACTATATGACACGGATGCCTGCAGTAGCAGAAGACCAGATGTGGTGACCCAGTGAGGCTTCTTCCATCCTACATGTAGAGAAAGGTGTGACCCAGGAGGTGGGAGGCTGCTGCAACATTAAAGGAAAGACTTGAAAAGGACATGGTCACAAGAGGACAGTTCTGAACATCTGGTTCTGTGCACAGTGGGTCTAGGCTTATCTCAGGCTCTGGACACTGACATTTTCTCAATATGGTTTGCTATTTAGTAATTGGTAAGGCTCAAAATCAAACTACGTGCATAACAAGCACCATACAACTGCTGTTAATATGGAATCGTTCTGCTTTTACAGTCAGTCACACACGTCTATGGAACCAGGGAGAAGGAAGACAGTAATGGCTGGCACAAAGCAAATGAGGCAATACAGGAATATTTGCAAATGTTTGTGCATTTCTCACACGTCTTCACTAGCTGAAGCTTAGATAAAACCATGAGCAGGGTTGTACTAGACTCAGAAAGACTTTGTTCTTGAAAGCAGGTTCTGCTTTCCATCCACCAAGTCTCTTTCATTCTTACATTGCCTTTTTTTTCTGTTACACCGCATTGCATCTCAGCCTTAACTGCAATTAAGAACCACAGATTATAATGCTAATGTCAGTGATGTTCACTGCTAGAAGTGCAAGATAATGATTCTTAAATCTGGTCACAGCTAGAGACTGCACACTGGCATGCCCACAGTACCCCAGTACCACTCCAGCCCCTATTACAACTGCAGACAGGGGGTTTCTTTGGTGCTCACACAAGTTCTCTGAAGACAGAACAGTTCACATCACTTTATAACCCAGTCAGCTAAGCATCTGTCATACTCTGCTCTGTGTTTTCCAGCAACTGAGAACTGTCTTAAATACTTTTCTCACAGTAATTACCCTTATATGATATAAGAAAAATCTTCTGCGAGAAAAGCTTTTGATTGGCATCCTTTTAATCCTGAGCACGTTCTTTTAGGACAGAAATGCACAATCTCCTGTAAGACCTCCATTTATTCCTCCAATTCCTTCATTTACTGTATGGGATCTTTTTATTAGCCAATGTTAGACCCACTTCAGTATAGATAAAAAACGGTTATGTTAACTCTGGAGGCGAATGTCAATGATTTTATACTGTCGTACGTAGTCTATTGATTTTTCAGTGTCTATGTCACCACATTCAGAGTTGTATTTACTCTGACTTTCATAGCAAATACAATTAACAGGTTAGGAATGGATTTTTTTTCCAGGTTTGATTTTCTCTTTTCAAAGCAAGATTGAAAGACAGAATAATTTACCAAAGTTTATAAGAAAATAAGATTGAAAGAGGGTGGAACTAACTTGCAAAGTTGTCAGAAATATTTTAAAGACTAGTTTTCCTAAATCTGTTATACAGGAGACTTCTTCCTAGTCTCCCATTTTCCAGCATAATCCCCTCCTCTTGCTTTCCTGCAATACCCCCCCTCCCCCAAGTCGCAGATAGTATACACATGAAATTTCACATATATAAGTTATAAAAATTCTTTGAAAGCAGCCCTGTACATTACAGGCTTTTTTGGTTGAGCCATAGCAATGACTAAGCTATGGGAAAAGCCTCCATTCAGCTATGCTGTAAAGGAAAATGTGGGTGGGGGAACTGGGCTTTCAGGGTCGAAGTCATTCAGCACTTGGGTGGCACTGTCGCAAAGAGGAAAGATGAGGACTCAGCCTTGCGGGCCTAGGATGGGAGGTTTTTCAGATTTCCACTCTGCAGCCGTCCCTCTGGGGCCAGGCAGGAGACGGTGCGAGAGAGTGTCATTATTTGACTCAGCATGTTCCTAAGCCACAAAAGAGAAGTGACGTATATTAAAAGCATGTTGCTCACTCTTATCTGATAAGAGGGATATCAAGGAGTTTTCTCCACTGCCTAGACATAAAGGAAGTTCTTCTCTGTCCTTATATTTCACTTTCTCTGTCAGCATGTCTTTCTTCAAGCAATTACTGTGACCTTAAAGCCTCTTAACACAAACCAGAAGACTACAGAGTTTGAGAGACATGATATGCAACCACCTGCTACCTCATTGCCAAATACCTATTGTTTAGCTTCCCATTCTAATTACTCCACCAACTTTAAAACTGATTTCTGATATAACGGATTTAATTGAGGAATATCTCAGTTAGAGCCATTTCACCTCCCATGAATTTGATGGAGGTTTGCCTCCACCAAATCCATGAATTATCCTTCTGGATCAGCAACTGAATAAAATCTGCCGTATTTCTGTGATGCCTCCGGTAGAAAATGACAGCGCTTCCCTTACTGCCCAAATTGGTATTATTGCACAGCCATTCTTTCACACAGTAGGTTTTACTGTGGAATATACAGCAGTCTTCATCACAATCAACCTTTTTATCTCCTCTAACATCATAAACCTTGTGCAGTGCAGTGCTGTACAAGGTTTGTCTTGTTAGGATGATGAGCAGCACACACAAACTGCCAGCCATCAGTCCACTCTAAGCCAGTTGTAAAGATCATTAAGTAAACCTAAACATGAAGGAATAATCATTGCCTAACAACAGCTTTGCTTAAATATGAAGTCATTATATTTCTTTCTTTCCTAAAGCAACAGGATCTCAGGACTGTCCAGGTTAATAACATGCTGAGCCTTGTGATTATCTCAGTCTTTTGTTATTCAGATTTTATCTCCAGAAGCAGCACTCTTTTAAGACTTGGTTACTGCATCAGATCTTTAATTATTACAAGTTTATGAAAAAAACAAAAGATGAACATTAAAATGGTTGTTAGCTACACAGGTATGATTCCATTATGGAGTTGTAGGGTCTTGTTATGTGTGGCCATATAGACCACAACCTGTATCTGGAAATGACTCCCAGAGACAAAGCTATATCCAGAATACTGTTATGCCTACTCTTGTCTAGCAAATCACCAAGGACAAAGAAAAATGCAATGTTAGTCTATAATAGGTGAAGCATTTCTAGTTGATATGATAAAGTCACTGTACAATGTGGCTGTATCATGACAGAAGTCAATGTTGTCCCTTCAAGCCCTGTATTTCTGAAAATACATGGACAGTCATATTGCACGTTAGCTGAAGTTCTTGAGTGGTCCTGGCATTGTCTGGTCAATGCAAACCATCTGCAGTGGTATCTTTGCATGAGTAACTGTCAACCACCTAATGAGGAGAGAGCTAACAGAGTCACACTCCACATCCAAGTGGAAATCTTCCAACCTATCAACCAAATAAAGATGCACAAAATAAAGGCTGACAGGGTTAGTACAATCATCTACAGTAGATGGGCTCAAAGTCGCTTCCCAAAAGAATTCACAGTTGAAATACTGACAATAAAAAGCAGAAGCAGACATTATCACCAGCCTGCTCCTTGACTATCAACACTTCCAACAACATAGTCAAAAACTGGATTGAAAATTCAATGCACATTAATCCAAGTTACTAGCCAATAACCTCCAGAGAAGATCAAGGTTCAGTTATGGTAAAGAAGCGCAGAGGTAAGTACCCTCTTCATGTAAAGAATACCACTATCACAAATAATCTCTCCATCCTCTCAGCAGCCTAATGGAGGTGTTGAACAACAGATTAAAAAAATTTTGCAAAGCTTCACACGGATGGGATGGGGGATAAAAATAAGTATTAGTCACCACATGGCTTCTCAAACAAAAGATGCTGCTGATTTCCATTAATGAACCATAGTTATAAACTAACACTACTTCTGAATAAAACCTACTGAGATAACCCCTACTTCACAGTCCAGCTGCACTCCTTATCTAAAGTTATTTAAAGACATGTCCATCAAAAGAAATAAAGAAAAATAAATGATTACACCACCTTTTCTTCAAGAAACTATATTTTAGATTATGTGGTAGAAGAAAGTATCCTTCTTACTTATTTCAGTTCTCATTTTTTAGGATTTCTGTGCTATCAGTTGTGATTAGCTATCCCTTTCACCAGAAGAGATTCCGTGCATGCATACATGAGAGTGTGAGTGCGTTATGTATATCTACACTATTCCTTTAAGCTATCAATTTTCTGAAAGATTAGAAATGGCTTAAGCACATAAACAGTGTACAGTAAATAATCATTTGTATACAGAAAACAAACACACTTGAGTATGCCAGACAGAGCTCTTACCAGCTTAAATGCTCATTTTGAAATGAACATTGAGAAATACATGATCCAGCCTGGCTGCCCAGATTCACCCACCAGACACACACACAGGTGCCTTTTCTTCTATGTCAGCATATCACACATACTAGTGCTCTAGACACCAAACTGAAGTTCAAACGCTGTGTAGATTTTGTAAAGCATCTCCAAAGCCATCTGAAATCTTCAGACTTCCAGAAGCAAAGATTTAATTTGAAAGGCACTTGAGCATCTTTTTATTCACCACAGTGAACTGTCCAAGTGACTTCTAACTGCCCTCTACTTACTCCACACAGGAACCTCTCAATGGTAATACCACAGTGTTGATAACCACATATTAATGATAACACATAAGAGCCAAACTATTTAATAATAATACATATGAGTCATTTAAAGTAGATTTTTTTTCTTCCTTTGGATGAAATATTAAGAACAGTGATTTTAAAATCAGCTGATTCCTAGAGCTGGCAGTCCAGTAAGTCCTAGTGCCTGCAGAGAGCCTTACCGAGAATAGTGCAGCTCAGTGAGAGTAATAGAAACTGCACTTGGGCTGAAGGCAACTAATATGAAAAAAGGAGTATACTCGAGAAGAATACCTGTAAATACCTTTAACTTCAGTCTCAGTCATTTAGAAAGAAAGCAACTGTGGAAGTCCCCATAAGAAAATACTCCTTACCAGCATTTGCTAGGGAAAAAAATACCTTCACTAATGCACATCTTTTAAATATTAAATAAATTTCCTCAAAAGCAGCATATATACTGGCATCAATTTTAAAGAAAATTACAAGAGTCTACCTTATCTCTTAATTTAGATAATTCTACTGGTGTTATTCTGAATTTACATTTTTTAACGTATGCACTTCTGTTTTGATTTCACACAAAACAAATGCACTTCTACATTCTCAAAAGAATTCTCAGGTCTCAGTATCACGTCTCCTTTGAAGGGGTTACATTAAATTGCAAAACTAACCTCAAGCCTAGCTGCTGCAGAATGCAACTGAATGTGTGCCACAGGCACTGGAGCACAGCTGCAAAGTGGTAGCAACCCTTGGGACTCACCAGGATTTAGTCCCTGATCTTCCAGTACCACTCCCACCCGGGGAACAGGCATGGTATGGGCATCCCCCTCTCCCAGGGCAATGCATCTCCCTGCAACTTTTACCCCCAGCAGACATACTCTCTGTGATGCTGTTAAAATTCTGGTACTGGTTCCAACTAAATATAAAGCAAACTTCAGCTGGCTTAAATGCTATCATGAGCTTTCACTCACAGCTGTCATAGAAAACAAGCTAAGAACTAGCTAACAAACTACAGCTCTGTTTGGAGCCATAAAGTAGGATAAGTACATTTAAGTTCTCAAAAGAAGTCCTGTCATATTTCTCCAGCATGGTACAGAAGAACTTCAGATAAGATTGAGCGATTTATTGCTGTAAGAAACAGGAAAAAAATGCAGAATCTTTGTTTACCTGGATCTGTGGTTTCTAAGTATCTACTTTTTACTACGTTCATTTCTTGACTCAAAGTGAAAATGGGAATTCACCCTTTTCTCTTTTTTTCCTGTCCAATGTGCAGATGGGGCACATTTTTGTTCACTCCATCAATCCCTGCCCCCTACGCACAAACTTGCATACATGCACCTAGCCAGTGGAAAAGAAAAAAGGGTTACTCATTAATCCATTCTACAAAGCTTTCCAAACTGAAATGGGTGGGTTTTACATCTTCAGCAAGGAGCAATATATAGGTAGGTACGTAGCATACCTGAGCACAGCTCAAACTGACGTGTTCATCTTGAATAGCACAACTCTGTTCCTGGTGCATTTTAGAACAAAACTCATCAGTATGGAGAGGATGATTATTTTCTGTATGCTTTTCTTCTGTTCCAGCATGGCGCTGACTGCAGCTCCATACAAAATAGTAAAATACAGACAGCTTCATAAGACAATTACACGGTTACAAAACACAGTGAAAGATAAGGTAAGTAAAGTATTTGTCATAATATTGAGATGATTTTCAAGCATTATATATTGTTTAGAACTTACTTTGTGAGAAACATCACTTTTAAATGTTAAACTTTTCTAATTTAGATTTGTTTTATTGTAGGATGTTGAATTGCTGCATACACCAGAAAACCCTGTGGTGAGATTGCTTTAACATTTCTTTTCAATTAAATCAATTTGATTCTGTACTGGTTTATTCCATTGACAAATAGCAGATGCCACCTTCTTCCTATCTCTGACCTAGTACTCTTAATGCAAGCTAGACTGAGTAAGAAAATACTTTTATCAAAGTTCCTTATTTATGAATTTTTAATAGCAGAAGCATTTATATTATGTAATCTTAATTACTATTTTGTTATCATGTGTGTTCTAACACACCCACAGATTCAAATTTGTATGCATTCAGGTTACTCAAGAAATGGTGCTAAGAGTGAGGATTCATACAAGATCCAGACGAGCAGCAGTGCTCTTGGGATTGCAGGTTTTGGGAGTGGAAGTGTCTCCAGCTGCCATGAGTTCTGGCCGCACTGGGAGCATTGCTGTGCTGAACCCAAAGGGAACCGCCTTCCCTCCCACTGAAGCTAAATGCCAGGAATGGCACTGTAAGGCCGTATTACACAGCACCTTCTCTCCTATGTAGTCCCACTGGTTTCTCTGAGACTACACGTGTTCAAGGGTTGTGCTATCAATGGGAAGATAAAACTGCATTCTGCAAGTATTCTCTTTAGATTATAACTAGTTAAAATTACAAGAACAGGTCCTTGTGAATCCTTTTTTAATACAGATATTTATTTTATACATTATTTAATGTGTGTTCCAATGTTAGGAACTTCTTAGATGTAGTAAATTACACCAGAGTCACAGAAAGTGTGTGCGTATTCAAAACTGGCAGGGCTCAAGATTTACCACAAAATTAAATGCTAATAATAGTACCAACATGTCTTAAAAGCTTAGAAGGTAAATGTATCCTGCTTTCTTTTGATAAACCCCAACATGCAACAAAGGTCTAGAGCTAGCTGTGGTAATCTAATGCCATACTTCTGTTACCAGCTGTCTTAAATTTACGTGTAATTTTGAGTCCTGACAACTATTTCAGAAAGCAATTTTGATCGACATATAAAAATGATCATTATGCATAGTTTTTTGAAAAATGCCCAGAGTGTACTCAGGTTTACTCAGGACTGTAAACTCTCGCAAAACAACAACAAGAATTAAAGAAAAAAAACTCACCTCACTTCACACAGGTTTTGTTAGCTTCCTCCTAGGCTTTACAGTTGGGTGCATTTTTTTCCTTGCCAAAAACATATAGAGGCATGACCAAAACGGATACATTTCTTCTCATTGCTAGAAACAACTGCCGTGAAAAAACCTAATGCACCCTAACTAATTGCTTGGGTTTTTTCATTAACACTCTTTCTAACTTCTGGTGTCAAACTGAAAAGAAGGAGATGATTAGCTGTCATTTTACTGCAGCATTTGTCACTACCTCCGAAACAAAGCAAATACAACTAGTGACTAATCGCTTAATCAGTTTTGGTTTTTTTAATTTAAAAACATGGTCACCTCAGGAAGGAAGACAACAGTTCATTTGCAGCTTAGGGCTTTACAGTCTGATTCTGGGAGGTCCCACGTACCTCCGCTGAAAAATACAGAATTCACATATTTAGAAGGTACTAAGCTGATATAGGTTCAATCTCTCTGAAAACCTTAAATGAGTAAATTAGTGTGTTAATAGTAATTATTACCAGCAACCACATTAACAAACTTTTCATCCTACAGGGTGAAATTTACATTTCCTGAATTGTCCAGATACTAAGATATGAATTACAGTGTGCCAAAGCTGCACTCGGGGTGATTAGGTGCAACTATACCCTAATGAAACTGGATTTAATAAAAAGTCTTTCATATAACTGTATTTCAAATAGCAAAATATTGTTTCTGTGATAACCTGCTTATGCCAGATTTACATTTTTTCTTGAATATTCATGAAGATTACCTTTTATAATAGTCAAAATTCAGCGGTTTATCACCCTATGTTTTGACTTCCTTGAGGCTCCTGTGAGTGGACTGAGTATTAGCTCCAATTCAATCCCACAGAATTCCTCTGTACGCTCAACAATGAAATATCTTTTTTTAAAAAAGAAAGGGAGGCAAAAAGTTTAAAAGCTCAGAGGACATCGACTCAAGGGAAAACATGCTGTAGCTGAAAAAGTCGTCTTAAGGCTGAAGTGATTCAAGATCAGAGGGAAAACAAGATCTATTGCTGGTGATTGACATAACAGCTGAAGCCATTGACTCAATGCTGATTTACATCGGATCAGCATCTAACCCTGCTGATCACCAATTCAGGAAGTGAAGGCTTTTCAGCCTAATCTGTAAAGTTAGAGTCAGATGCAGAGTATTGCTGCAAGTTGCCTCGGATATAAAACTGTACGTGTTTGCATAGCCCCTCTCAGACATTACCAGTGGTCTATGCTTTTTAATGACTCTTCATCCAAGTGCTTAACCCATCACAACACACTAAACCCCACAATCCTTGTGGTCCTCTGACTGTTGGCTTGTCTACAGCTAACTGTTAACTCAGCAAAAAAAAAAAAAAATCAGCATATATGAGAAATGCTAGTTTCTCAGCTCATCACGGATGAGGCAGAAAATGTTTTCAGTTTCAGCTGGAAAACTGATCTCTTTAAAAACGAGTGGTTTTTTTCCAGTAAGCAAGACTTGTTACGGTAAGAAGCTTGAAACAAACATAAATGTGCGGTTTTTAAGGAAAATAAAATGTTATATCTAACCAATATAAAATGTTGCTATTAAAATTTGCTATAAGCAACATACATGAAGGTTGTCTTGTCCTTGCCAAAGCAGCAAACTGCCGCGGCATCTAATAAACCAGACAAGATTCAGCTTCGGCAGCAGTTGGTATGCAAAACAGGGCTGATGGCATTGTAGCCTTTTTAGTATGTGTAATCAGCAGTTCTAAATGTTTCCTTCTTTGGAAAACAGAAAGCAAGTTAGAAATTGGCTTCAGTAAACACTGATTTTCTTTCTCTGTTGACTATGGGTTAGTTTTGGTGATACTTTCCATAGCTGTGTGCCTAGCGAAGGAAACAGCCACTGCGCAGGAAAGGACTCTGGAGAGCTTGTGTCTGTTAGCATCAGGAAAACTGACACGCAGCTGCAATGTGAAAGGAAAACGGCAGGTTGCTTTTTAATACCAGATAAGCAGCAGCAGCACAAAATTTATATCATCAGAATAGATTGCTTCTTTTTCATGTTAGATACAGATGGTACTTACTTTCCCTGACTTAGGTTTAATGTGCACCTGGGTTTAAAGCAACACAGTAAGACAATTCAAGCCAGAGCCTGGCTCTTTATCCTGCCTCTCGTCCTCAATCCCTCTTTTCCCTTTAATAAGGTAATTTAACTTACTTCATCACCATCACTTTCCATGCTATCAAGTGAGAACATTTCAATAGTATTTGAAAATATGTAGTTCTACATCAATTCTAATTATTAAGTAGGTAATATTAGAAATGGCATAAAAATTAGGAAGAAAAAGGTATATTCCCACATGTGGCACTAAGGAAACGTCCAGAGTGGTAGTCGTAATCTTTTAAAAAGAAAATACTCGTGTGTGTGAAAATTTACTACATAACATGATCTACTGTTCAGCAGCATTTTCTTTCAACAGCTGTCACTACTAATATCCAAATGGACATTTTAGGCATTTATTTTATGAATAAATATTTAAGTAATTATCAAAGAACAGGCAGAGTAAAGGTTAAAGATTTCTTGCGTTATCTAAAACTAACTTTAAAAAAAAAAAGAAAAAAGAGCACAGTTGAAATGTCTCGTGGATACTTACTTTTGCACATGGACCACAACCTAACACATGCAGGAAAAAACACTGCAACGTTTGTTTTAAAATTGTTCCTTCTTTTCTTGCCCTAGGACGAATGCCTGTTCACCGCTGTGGCCTGCTTCCAGAAGGGCACACTGAAATTACAACCAGAAAACAGCGAAGTAAATTCCACATTCATCCAAGCTATTACCGTCTTGAAAAAATTCACCCTCAGAGACTCTGGAAAGGTAGGATTTCCTCACAATGCTCATAATCGTGATCACTGCTCCTTATTTTCTACAGCAGACACCACCCACCATGGTGGAATTATAGAAAGCAAACTTTTACAAAAACTCATATGCTTTTCATTACTTTGGGAATTTTTAAAATGTCCAATTTTCTGCACTTCTGGGAGAAGTGTTCACTCTGATCCTACCAACTGCATGCATACACTTGGCAATCACACAATGTGCCAGACAAAAGGACAGGGATTACTGCAAAAGATGTCAATGAAAGGTGTCGTTACTATATTCTTTGCCTTCCTGAAATACCCTGTCCCAGCTTTTCCATTTATAAAAGGCTTTGATTACAACCCTCTTGATTTTTCAGTAAGAAAGCTTGAAGTATTAGTTATGATTCAGATGCACTGTTTAAAAGCAACATGATTTTCTTTATCTTCCAGCAGTGTGAGTCTTCATGTGAATCTTATGAGAAAAAAACCCCCAAAGAGTTTTTGAAGAGCTTTGAAAAACTAATCCAAAAGGTAATCAGAGTTGATTCCTCCTGGGTGCTTTTTGACATTTTGCAAACAATTACAGATATCCTTATTTCATACTATTTCTAACAATGCATTGTTTTTACAGTTATTCAAGGACTAATACAGGACACACCAGAGCTGAAGGCTACTGAAAATCTACTATTTAAAGCAGACACTATGTTATTTAAGACAACATGAGAAATGTAAATATCTTCCATTGCTATTTTGCTGTTCTCTGTGTGTGGTAAGTGAAAGCCTCTTCCAAAATACTAAGGGGTTCTAATTTGGATGGCTATTCATAAGATGGATACTGTTTTGAAAGTGATCTTTAGCCTCACCCTATAGTGAAAATTAAATTGTAATTTCACAAAACCAGGTTCTCTTAAGGGACTTAACTATCACCTTCTGCTGAAACAGAAATACAGGAGATGACTACTTTTGTATTTTTGCTTTAATCTTAAATGAATATCATACAGAGATGTCTGAAACTTTTTAAAGAAAATTAACAAAAAAATTATTAGACGCTTTGAAGCCTCAGAAAGAATCTATGTGGACTGATGTCCTTATCTACAGTTATACCACACACACAATTTTATTGTAAGTTATTTGACTGTATCTTAGCTAACCATGGAAAAATATCCTGCATTTAACTGCCTTATAAATACTGGAAAAACATTTACAAATCATACCGTATGGCATCTTGAAGTTAATAGCATATTTGCCATGGGGTTCAACAGGGAGAGGAATAATGCACGTGCTCTAAGTAGAGATACGGAATTCTGTGGGAAAAAACACATTTCAGAAGATGGAATTCCACCTAGACTCCCTCAACTTAACATGATAAATACAGCAGAGGCATGGCTGGCTGCTATGACCAGCCACTGCAAAAGGTCCAACAAATACAGTAACTGATTATTCAGAGCGAAGCAGCTTAAAAGCATATTGCTCCTTCCCAAAACCCAGTATTTTACACTCATATTCATACACCATTAACACTATTCTTTCTCTCTACTCTTATTTCATTTTAATGGTTTAAGTTTTAACTGCATTTTTTTCTTTGAAAACTTTTTGTTATGTGGAAAGCTGCCTGTACAGCTTCTGAATTCTGAACATTTCTGTGGAACTATGGTCAGAGATACCACTGAAACTTTTTAAAATAAAAGTGAGTATCACAGCACTCAAAACAAGTTTTTAGCAGCTTCATTATATACCACCATATTCTGACTGCAATGATTCCATACCTCTAGACTCTTCCATCTGAGAAGTAAATGTTAATTTATCAACAAACAGATATTAGCCCCACATGAGGAAACTGATCTTGGAAGAGAGTGTAAAGCCTTCCAGTAAAAATTAGCCTTTCATCTTAATTTTCTCTCTACTTAGTAGAAAAGTGGTATAGAGAGCAAACTGGAAAGCTACATCTAGTGTTATGATGGAAAATTACAAGCTTAGTTACCTCCAAAAATAATGAGGTAGTATTAAAAATATTTCCATTCCTACTAATGTCAGCCTAAAGGAAAACTAATACAAAAAGCTTTTTTGTTTCCACATTTTCGCTGTCCTGAAATGTGAACTTCCTCAAAAACATGTCAGAGGTGGAAGGAAGATCCTCAGGGCAACAACAAATCAAGTTTCCACAGTGAAGTCTCCTTGTTTCTGGTGATGACAATTTTGATTTAGATTGTCTTTTTTTTCTTTTTCTATCTCAAAACCTGCTTTTCCTCTTAGTAATGTTCTGTCTCATACCTCAGTGTTTCCACATTACTACATGAGAATTAACATTCTAAACATGATTACTTACATATGAGTGGTAGTACAAGCTACTAAGTTTAGATGGTGTTCTGCACCTTTTAGCTCCGTTTCTCTGCCTTTGCTACCCACAAAGTCCCTTAATCATCAACTGGTAAGCAATATGCAAAGCTGCTGTTCCAAATGCAAGGAATTAATGAATTGTAAAGTTACAGAAGTAGAGAAAGTCAGGATAAAAATTTCAGATTTGGATTTAAAAAACCTGGGAAAATATTAAAGCAAGTGCTGCAGCCGCAGAGTACCTGATGATGTTTCCACAATGTCACATTTAAATTTTTATGGAGGAGTTTAACTGAATGCCTTGATCATGAGCTAAGTGCTTCTTCTGGTGAGCCCTAGAAGGCCAACCAAGTAAACCAGCACTTTTCATTCATTTCCATGGAATATTTGCACGTGCAGAGTTTTGGAGAAAGAGCTTTATTTTTATACAAAGAATACAGTATCTATTTTTTTATTTGTAAATGTCTTTTCCAGTACTATGCTAAGTGCATTCAGATTAATATTCTACAAGAGCCTGTTAAAATTCTTGTTGCGCATATCAAACGTGATTAGCACGCCCTAGCAAAAAGAACAGTGTACGTTACGTTTTTATTAGTAATCATTACAAAGCATTGAGAAGCAACTTTTGTACCTAGGATGGATATTTTACAACAGAAAAGCAATTTCCTACCACAATGTCATAAGCTAACTAATTACTCCTGCCTACACTGGAACAAGGTCTGGGTTTTGTACACAAAGTAGCATGTAATGCAGTAAGTAATGTAGCTACTTCTGTTTTGTGACTATGGGTCTTATCACACCAAGCATACTGCTAAAGGTTTTTTTTTTGTTATTTTAAATGTAATATACTCATTTGTTAATTGAGGCTATTTCTTGTACCTGCAAAACAACTTAATCCAAAATGCTCATTCATAGGATTCAAAAAAATAGTGAAAAACTGTAACAAATGTAACATAGCATTTATTGGACAATTCAGTCCTGATATATATGGGAAATATTAAGCACAAAATTATCACATCTGATCTTGGTTACCACCACACTTCTGGCCAGTGTCGTTACAATCATCGTGGGCAATTTTGTATACTTCAAATACACTTTGCCTCACAGAGTGTTGAAGCTTCATGCTAACTCTTTGATTTGTCAAGAGTTATTAAAGGTTGAGTGTGTGATTCAGGGTGTGTTTTCTGAATCTCAAATGAAGAACAGAAAATCAGTCTTCAAGAAAACATTGTCTTGTTCTCCAACACTGTTCTCGGGAGAAAAAATGAAGATGCCCCAGGAGGAACTTGTGGTCCTAGGAAGGATTAAGTTATCACAATTCCAGATGTGTACACAGTCTTGACTTATTTTTATTTGTAAGATGAACTCTCTTTGTACTACCTGCACTCTCTGCAGAAACAGTGTATGTTTCATTAACTGAGTACACAGAGTAAGCCTTATAAAAGCTCATTACCTCCCAGGGAGGTTTTACAATGTATTTATGATTTTGGTCATAAGTGCCCTTTGCAGGCACTTCAAGATGTGTTTTAGCATACAATTCTGTATAATATTTACTTGTCCTGAGAAGATTCTTTATTTTTATACCAATTGACACATCTAATTTAATTATTTATTGCATTTCTGTGAATGGAATGTTCATACTAAGGACTATGTGGTCTGATTTATTTATACGCCTGTGATATTAAATAATTTTAGCTAATACAATTTTCTCTTGTTCTTTTTTTAAAAAACTTCTGATCGTTCCTACCCTGTCAGCAGCCCACAAGACCCCTCAGTGAACTTCATTAGCCTACACTGTCATAGATTTTGCCAGATCAAATGAGGGACACAGAAATTATCTTTCCTCTGTTCTTACATATCTGCTAAAGGAAAGGTCATTAATTTTTTACTGTTCTCATCTCATTTGAAAATATTTTTTTTTAAATTGGCTTTTCAGGCTTAGTAAATCCCTTTGTCAAACTCATAGCAGGTTCAGTCACATCACCTAGATTTCTTTAGACTGACATGAACAAAATCAGGTAACTTCATGTTTTGAGTCTACACAGAATAAAGTAAAACACCTGAAAATGTAACTCCAGAAGTTACAATTATTCAGTCTGGTTTACGCTGTTCTCTTCCATCTTACTTTTCTCTTGTTTTGAAATGTCAATCCTTTTTTGCATCTCAATTTGATAGAATGTGCTGAAGTTCTCAAAAAAATTGTATTTTTAGCTATTATACTATGTTTTATCTTTTACAAAAAATTCACTTTCCCTAAAATGGAACAAAAATGGACTTTGTTCCCACAAACAAGCACAAATCTCTAACAAAAACAAAGACTAAACAGTTGAACAGCTATTCCTTCCCTTTTCATCTGTTCAGAAACCAATGACTGAGAAAGTACGTCCTTCCATTATGATTCCTGTCATCACACATCTGCATTGGTCGTGCCTCATTTTCTTTAAAAAAACCCATTCAAAAATAAATTAATAGGAAGTGTCATAAAACACTGGAGACTTCAAGCATAAACTGCTCCTATGTCCAAGACAGAGGACGATGTGCAGGACAATGCTGCTATGCTCTCTCTACTAGAAGTCAAGCAGTTCTCAGCCCAGTAGGTGTTTTCCTCTCAAAAAAAGAGCCAACAGACAGGAGCTGGATGTGCCAGTTGCCTCCTGTTGGTTCCCAAATAGTTCACTGGTGGCAGATACCTGAACCTGCAGCCTAGATCACCCTGTAAAAGCCTTTGGAGAGAAGAGAAAAAGGGTCTAATCCAAGCAATCTCTCCTATGTTTGCACACAAGAAACCAGGAACAATCAGGTATGCTGGGATTCACCCAGAGTCAACTATTAGTCAAATCTGAGCCATTTGTCCACTCAATGAAGAGATGCAGACAGGGAAAAAGTCATCCAACTCCAAACTGTATGTAATATAGGTGGCTTTGGAAAAAAGCATAGGGAATAGTTCTCACTCAGATGACTACACAGTTGATGACTATTACTAGATAGATGAATCTTACTCAAACTACCTAGGATTTTCAGATGCAAGCCAAAATGTTCAGAGTTATCTTCTGTGGCTGATGTAGTGTCTCCAGGTGCATATTTGCTAAATACACTATAGCCTCTCTTTCCTGGTATAACCTATTTAATTTTCCACATATACACTGCTTTTCTTTCTTACTTGCATGCTTCACTATTTTCATCTACAGCCACAATCACATTAGAAAATTCAGGAAAGAAAGTATTTGGAGTAGATGTTTCTTTGCTTTTAAAATCCAAGGGAACTGAAAAAATAAATACAGATTAAATATGTAAGTATGATTTCAGAAATATTATTAGCAGCTGATCAGTGTCTCTGGTGTGGACAACTGGCAGCGTGCAAAAGTATCTTGACATTGCATGGTGGGAAGCAAAGAGACCCTAAAGCCCTGCAGCCAGACCACCTTGTCTTCCAAAGTACATGGTTCATTGTGTAGCATATTCTCGTATTATAGACCTCATAGAGCCTGGAACAGATCGCAGAGAAGCTTTAACAGAAGGCTTTAGGATTCTGGTACATTCAGAAGTACTTGCTGGAGCACAGCATACAGCACGCTATGTGCACTGTACAGATATGTGCTGCTGCAATAGAGAACAGAGCCTCCCAGACCAAAGACAATTGTGCTAACGCTAGAATAACTCAACTGTTTTAACTCTGCTGAGATGTCTAGGCACAATTTTGGCCAAACTGACCTAGATATCTCTACAGATATAAAAGAACTCCCTTTCAGAGTTGAAACAATCTCAAATATCTTGGTTTGTACTGCACAGAAATGCTACGCTCTATCAGTAAGTTTTTTTTTTACACCCCCTATATATTGTCTCAACAGCTGTGGGGTCAGGGAACAAAAAAACCTGTCCTACAGTGTTCTTTGCTTTTCACTTGTGCTGATGATCAATGTATAATGAGCAGTGAAAGAGAACATTTCCTATTCAAACACCTTCTTTGTACAAGCTGATGATCTGAATTGCTGTACTGCCACCTGTTGATAATTGCATAGAAATTCAAAACGGTTCCAGATACAAAACAGATAAACTGAAATAACCATTCTCGTGACAGTATTTTCTGAGACACACTACAGAGATAACGAAGTTATTTACTTCTCAGTTTTCCCTTTTTCTGCTGACACAGCTGAAACTGTGTTTCAGCTAAAAGAGCTAAAAGAAACCATTATTCTTTTCTTGTCCAGTTGTGTTACTGCTGCAACATCATGAAGTGTATGTTTAAAAAACTCAGAATGAAGGCACCTGAAAAATTACTCAAAAGTTTTTCTACTTTCTAGGCTTCTGAGATGTTAAGAACCCAAAAGACATCGCATTTCTCATATGGATTTTTTTTTTTAAATTTCTGATGGAAGCTTTGTTTCTCTGTTCTCATATCTTACTTTTCTACCTATTTATGTACTACAGGACTCCCATCACTTCAGCATCTTTCTTGCATGCCTTTTCCACCACTCTTGAACAGACTGAAGTATCAGCAACAACTTAGAGAAGGGAAGTGTATACGTAGTAGCTAAAACTTCTAAAGGAATTAGAGAGGATGAAGATTGAAAGTACGGCAATATGCAGTTGCTCAGAAAATTAAAAGTTAGTTTAAGACAAATGATCTCAAAATTATTAATAATGTGCACAGGTCAAAGCATACATACACAAATGTTCTGAGGTTAAGTAAAGGTCTCTCCCTTTTCTTTAAGACAACAGGATCCTCACTGGGTTTGATAAGTTTGTGTACATTGATTTCACCTCATTAGCTAGCTTATTTTTCCCAAAGAATCACCTTAAGAAGAGAACTGGATCAAACCTGGCTCAGAGGTCCTGGCACTTGGTGTTTATCCTGACATTGGCTTGTAGCCCCAAGAAGTAAAGAAGTTCACAGTGAAGCTGACAAGGATAGCAGCTATTTATAGCATCACCCTTGGGCAGTAACACTTCCCAGGTACAACAAAATACCGGAGACAACAATCTTTAATGAATACCTCCAAAACTTTTTCTGGAGCAACACTAATTACGCTGTGGCAAGAGAATACAGATGGAGTCCTCAAAACTCATTGCTGGGACCAACGTGCCAACAGATACCTATTTATCTGTACATAGTCAACTGAGATAATTCAGAACATCTCTCTATATTGTCTGTATATGGAAGTTAAGACAATTCTCCTAAATCAAGGACTTGATTAAGGTATGCAGTCAATACACTCCCTGTTCTCCCTGCTGTCATTAGACTGGAGTAAGATTCTTACTTCTGAATGTACACAAACACCAAATATTCACCAAACACTGCCTTTAAGCACCTTGTCATCTTTTATGTCCAGCAACCTTCCCTCTTATTGCCTGCTCAAATAATCATTGTGATGTTTTCTGTTCTCTATTCTTAATTCCTAACATTTAACTTGCTTTTCTGACTGCTCCCAAGCCACAAATTGACAATTTTGTGCAAGTATCAAGTTACCTGAAAGTGTCATTCATGTGTGGTTTAGAACTTGGAGCTCAGTTTCACATGTAAAATTAGGATTTCCCCTGCACATACACATGCATGAATTTACCCCTGTCACAACTGAATTTCACCATTCTTTTGCCCATTCACTCTTACAAGCTTTTTCCAGAACTTCTTATGTTCTACCCTTGTCCTCACTGCCCTACCATCAGCAAACTTTCCCAAAGTAATCTCTATTAAAAGACTTGCATTACAAACAGTTTCGGCTTCTGTTTGTTATCTTTCAGTCAATCAGTTGCCCATGCAATAATCCTCCTTTTAAGTCTACTGATGCCTAGAGCTATTATCCTTCAGGGAGGGACTTTGTCAGTTTTTGGAAAACCACATGACTATGGAAATTAAATCACCTTTTTCCATATGACTCTTAATCCTTCGAAGATTTCCAGTGTACTTTGTAAAGCAGGATTTTTCTTTCCAAAAGCCACAGTGACTCTTCTTAAACAGATTACATTTACTCAGGTACCCACCATTTTTTTTTTTTTTTCCTTGCAGTATCTACTAGCTTTCAGTTTCCCAAACGCCCTGTGGAATCTCTTAAAAAAGTTAGCTTCCCATTCATTGCTGCCCAGTTCTCAGTTCTCATGGCAGTTTAAGAGTGATAGGTTACATACCCCACTTACCAATAGAACTATTTTAGAACTCCCAGGTTAAATACCATCACCAGCCTGCTAGTTTGTTTTAAAATGCTGTTCCACAGACTTTTTTTTTTTAGCCATTTTAGTTCCCAAGACATCTTTTGCTGGTTTCCTCATGAAGTTGCCAACATTCTCACTTTATTCCCAACTGAATTTTTTAGTTTCTTTAGATTCTAGTTTATATACAAATAATTAATTAGCTTGCCTTTGACAGCTGGTCATTGTCTTACAAACCACTCTTGGAGCATTTCCTGCTCCTACATTTAAAAGGGGATTTAGTATTAAATTTTACTAGATGTTACCTCAAACTCTTTTTTAGCCCATCTTTTATTTATTAATTATTCTCCACATTTGTATCTGCCAGTTTATCATCCTATTTTCTTCATGTGAATGTATCACCAGTTTTCTGAAGGATATCAATAGCCTCCCTTACCATGCCAGTTAGCCTCTTTAGCTTCCCCTTTCCCTTTGTCAAAGGCTGTACAAAATAGCTGCTATGTTCATGTTCATATCTATCCAAAAACCTATCAAGAATTCTGCTGCCCCTTTGAGTTTCTTCGTAAAGAGCTTTCTCATTTTTATCTCTTTTCACCTTTTGAAGATGACCTTATTCTTAAACCTCTCTAACGTGCCCTGTCTCCTCTCCATGCCCATTCTTGAGTCTTCATTTTTTTTCCTTCCCATTCTTCTAGCTTCCCACATTTGTTCTCCACTTCACTTTCTGCTGTTAGCTTCTTCCAACTTCCTCTGTTTTCAAGGATTTTCAGACACATGGTGCATAACCATCAGCTGTATAATTCAACTGAAATGGAAAAACAGTTGAACAGTAACTTTCAGGGCCACCAGACATTAGCATTAAGCTCTTTATTCATCACAACTGCTGTTTATCAACCAGTGTAAATTCACACAAGAAAAAATATGGCTCATGAAACCATGGCAGCTTCTCTAGGCTGTTATCAAAGGATCATCTACAGGAGAACATCCTTACAACAAGGAAGTCAGAAAGATTTTCATTTTTAAGCCACAGAAGCAAGGTGACCACTCACAAACCAGAGGTAACAGAAGATACAGTACATTTCATATCAGGCTAATCATGACAGCTCAGACAAATGGTTTAACACTGTGACAGAGCAGCTCTCTCCATCCTCTCCTAAAACCTTAAAACAAATTAAGAGACAATGAATGAAAAAGTGGTCAAAGTTGGAGACAGTTCATGTTACAACAGGAGCTGAATGTAAGACAGCATCTGTAGGGAGTGAAATACAGAGGAGTACGTGAGGTTGGCACACCAAATCCAGTGTTTCATCAAATCAAGAAGGAACTCCAAGCTTATGTCTGCCTTTATAGACGGTAAGTAAACACACCGATGTAACGACCAGATCATAGCACCAGAGGGCAGCAGGCCAACTGCAAAAAGAAAACAGACCTCCCTCCTCTAGTTTTTTAAAAAATTAATCTCACCAACCATCAAATGTAGGGAAATAATGTTCAAAAAAGTAACTTTACTGAAAAAAGCTACAATGCTCCCACTTCTGAGAAATAATTAATGATCAAAAGTGATAAAGTTGACTTTTTCAATACAAACTAAGATACTTTAGGGTTCGTTGAACTCCCTCTTAGGAGGAAAATCCAACACTGACCTGACAATGGCCCAAACTCAGTGAAACAGATCTGGTTAGTCTTGAAGATAATTTTCTTCGATTAAGAGGATAATGTCTGCACAGGCACTAATAATTCCAATAGGTTAAAGAAGGGACAAGGAAGAATATAAGAAAAAAAGCGAGAGACCATTATTTTATGCATTGTGTTTATAAAGCCTACTATCGTTGTGTTGTGGGATCTCATAAATAATCAGTCTCATCAGTATTATCACTCCCTGTTTTACCAGGGGGAAATAAATCAGGCACAAAATAATTAGATGACTTTCCCAAAGCTGTAGATGAACTCTGTATCAGAGGCACAGAGTGAAGCAAAATTATGCTAATGAACCCAGTCCAGCACCTTTACCAGACATGTATAATGATATGGAGACATGACACCCAGCATGTACGCACGCATCCATGTGTCCAGCTCTGGGGCCCCTAACACAAGATGATGTGACATGGACTTGCTCAAGCGGGTCCAGAGGAGGCTACGAAGATGATCAGGGGGCTGAAGCACCTCCCTTATGAGGACAGGCTGAGAGAGTTGGGGTTGTTCAGCCTGGAGAGGAGAAGGCTCTGGGGAGACCTTATAGCGGCCTCCCAGTACTGAAAGGGGCTACAGGAAAGCTGGGGAGGGACTCTGCATCAGAGGGTTTAGGGATAGGATGAGATGTAATGGTTTTAAACTGAAAGAGGGTAGATTTAGATTAGATATTAGGAAGAAATTCTTTCCTGTGATGGTGGCGAGGCCCTGGCACAGGTTTCCCAGAGCAGCTGTGGCTGCCCCCTCCCTGGCAGTGTTCCAGGCCAGGTTGGACGGGGCTTTGAGCAACTCAGTCTGGGGGAAGGTGTCCCTGCCCATGGCAGGGGGGTTGGAAATAGATGATCTTTAAGGTCCCTTCCAACCCAAACCATTCTATGATGATCCTCCTCACAACTTCTCTAGTATCCTGTGAATGCTTTTCACAAGGGCATGAGATACCCCATTAAGACAATGTGTACTTGCTAATGGTGAGGCCAATTTTTAATTCTGTAAAGAAGTAAGCTGGAAATTTCTACAATATTTTGCTCCCTCCCACACATAAGCAGCCTTGAAAAGAAATTCTAAGAAATGGAGTATGGAAAACCACCAACTAATCGAGTCAACACAGCAAGAAACACCTGGCTTACCTGGTGGAATATTAAAAGTAGTATCAAGAAAACTAAGGGCTCTTTGCCTGGGTTCTGTGAGCAAGGAACACAGGAAGCCCAAAACACACAGCACAATTTACTTCACCAAACATACTCTGTGATAAGACTGAACATTGCTGCAATGTGGTGGGGTTGGGCGTTTTGGGGTTTTTTTAAATTAAGAGTTTATTTTGTGGAAAACTGGTATGTTTAAGCAAAAATATGCTGACATCAAGTTTACTGGTGTGGTTTAACCCCAACCAGCAACTAAGTACCACATATCCACTCCTGCACTCCTCCCCCCCCAGTAGGATGGGGAAGAGAATCAGGGGCAGGGAAGTAAAACTTATGGGTTAAGAAAAGCACAGTTTAATACTTGAAATAAAATAAAATATAGTAATAGTAATTTAAAAGAAGGTAACAGAAAGAGAGAAATAATACTCAAGACAGACAAGTGATGCCCAATGCAATCACTCACCACCTGCTGACCGGTACCCGAGCAGTGATCAGCCCCTCCCGGCCAACTCCCCCCAGTTTATATACTGGGCATGACATTCTATGGTATGGGATAGCCCTTTGGCTAGTTTGGGTTAACTCTCCTGGTCACAGCTCCTTGTGCACCTGCTCTCTGGCAGAGCATGGGAAACTGATAAGCACTACTTAGTAACAACTAAAACATCAGTTTGTTATCAACATTATTCTCACACTAAACCCAAAACACAGCACTGTACCATCTATTAGGAAGAAAATTAACTCCATCCCAGCCAAAACCAGGGCATTTAAACTGAAAATAGGCATAAACCTACCTATGAAGTTTTAAAAGAGTTTGTTGTTGGCTCCATGTTGTGTTCTCTTTCACAGGCACAGTTCAAATGCCACCCATTTGGTAATTTCTATTTCCTCTTTCTATATTAATTTCTTCCACAATCTTAGTTTACTCCATTCTCATTCATTCTTTCACTCTCTTTTTCTTCTACCCTCCTTCTCTCATTTAGATAAAGCCAGTTTAATGGTGCATGACATTTACAACTCTTTTGCATTAACATCATACAGGACAAAGCATTGGTGAATCTTGCCCACCTTATGTCACAGGTCCTTTGATACTCAGGAAAGCACTAAAATTATTATCAGTTGCCACTGCACTCCGCTTTCATAAAAGGTTGAAAATGGCAGGACATAAAACCTTTGCTGTTGGGACACTGAACAGTTAGGAAGAGCCCACATCATTGTTAACTTCTCAGCTAAATACAGCCTGTTAATCATAGAATGGCAAAAACCATTCATATTTTGGAATCTAGTGATGAAAGCTCAGAAACATCAATGCCACACTGTACCATTAGAAATTTCACTTGAAAACAAATATATAAATCACAAATAACAACAAAAAAATTTTACAGGCTCTTTGCGATCCTTGGAAGAATTTACACTTCCCTTCTAACAGTTTCTAACACAACTTCTCTCAGTTAGCAATTATGAATTGCAGCACAAAGAAAAGGCTAATTTTTGCAAGGAAACAGCTGGCCCAGGGAGAGCTCAGAGCTAGAAGATAAGACAGGGAGCCAATGGGGCAGGAAGGGGGAGGGCTCAGTGGTTGGCAGGCCTCCCTCAGAGTCATCACTAACCCTGCCCTCTGAGGGACTCAGTGCCGCAGCAGCCACCCTCCCCATGGCACCCCGGGGTGCTGCTGTTCTCCTGGACATGGAGCACTCAGCTCATTTCTGAAATACTAACCTAGTATCTGCAACTGAACAACAGTTGTGAGCATTCCTTATCAGCTTACTGCCTCCCTTCCTGGTGGACATAATATTTTTGCTTGAACTCTCAGTCTCTTCAGGTGTCCCATGTTCTGTTAGACAGCTGCTACACTCTACTCCCCACCCCAGTTTTTTCAGTCCCTACTTTTACAGGAATACTTTTAGACAAATACACATGATGAAGTTTTGTTTGGTGACACTTGCTTCAGAAACTTTTGTTAATTTCCCCTTCTCACCCACTCTTTCAACTCATGCAATCCCAACCCTTCACTGCTGTCTTAGCTGGGCAAGTGTAACTGCAACTGCTCTTCAAACCTGAAATTATTCACGTTAAAAACAGCCTCTTTTTTGAACATTTCTTCCCACTATCTGGTTTACACCATGACCCCACAAAGAACTGAACAAATACCAGGTAACAACCTGACCTGGCAGTAAGAATGTTTTTATGGCACTGAAGAATAAAGTACTGGGTACCTATTGCCTCAAGCTCCTTTTCCACCTGTTTCACTGGGGCAGGACTGGCTTAAACCATTCCCACTTCTGCCCCCTACCAGCCACCAACAGTTGTATGTTTTGGGTGGGTGAGGGCAAGGAGGCAAGTTGTATTTTATCTGGGTCGGTTCTCTGACCAGGACACATACACTGCATCACCACATGAATGTGCACAATGACATGAACTAGCAAAACAGCTGAAGCACCTAGAGGATGGGAATCGGAATTAAGCATCAGGAGAAAGATGAGCTCAGGCAGCTCAAGAAGCTCCAACTGTGGCAAGATCACTGCCCCAGCCCAACACCCATGGCACACACACCAGGTTGGGCTGCTCACTGCAGCACTCAGCACAAACACAGACAAGAACCTCACCTGGATTTTTTTAATGATTAACCAGTAACGGCCTTTAAAACATGTCCTCCTTAAGCAAGAATGTTCTGCATCATAAGACTTTCCTTAGAAGATGTTGTACAAGGCAAACTCAGAAGTAGACTAGGCTGGGAATTTTTCAGTGAAATGTTTTTCCACTGGAGGATAACGATTTGTTGAAACTGAAACTTTTATTTGCAACTTTCACTGAAACAGTCTGACAAAACTTTCAACAAAAAACATTTCTCAGGTCCAGGATGGAATTTCTATTAACAACAAGAGCATGTGTACAAGAGCAGAGCAGACAGCAGGTTTCTTGGATAAGCATTGCACCAGGGAAGCAACTGCTGGACTGCGGGTCCAGTCCCTGCTCCGCTTGATTTGGATTCTCCATTTGGACATGCTCTACCAATATGCCAGAGGAGGTGCCTTCTCAGCAGGCTACTGACTGCTATGGATCAGTCTCTTTCTTGAGTATTTTTTATTAAAATATCTGAAAGTGTTCCAACATCATTTCAGTGTGACATGGGAAAAAAGGTAAAAATAGAAAAAATGACACTTCTCTGAGATGGGGAAATATTTTCTAGCCAGTTCTATCTGGTTCTCGTAAGATTTATCTCAGTGTTTGAGACAATTCTCTAGCAAATTTCCCCGTCTGACACATATGCCTTATTTAGCCTTTAAGTAAAATTCAGTGGGCAGCACAGTGATGAAGGTCAGCTGAAGAGCAGCAGAGGTATACAGCAAACAGTAAATCCCTTTATGGAATAAAATAAACCGTAGGTTGAAAAGTCAATGGGAGAACAAAAATTGATAATGTCATTTAAAACTTCTCCTTTTATGAAAGTTTCTGTATGAGTACTGATCCATCAATAACCCATTTCACAATCAAAAGCACCCAAGGTGTTTTCCCAGGCCCCACAGATCTCCATATTTTTCCACCAAGACAGAGCCCCAACACAAATTGCTCTGCACCAACAGTCAGATATCAGTAGTCACATGACTTTGGATAATTCATGTTCAGTTTTTCATTTAAAAAATCGATGTCTTATGTTTTAAAATATATGATAAATGTATTTTAAACTCTGTCAGTTCAAGATAAATATGTAGCTCCATACATCTGTAGCATAATATAGTTGTCATCATAAACTATGATTAAAATTGTAGTTCCTTCTGTTGCTGTAGTTGAATGTTGCTTACATATAAAAAATTATCTAGGTATATGTGACCAGCTACCATCTCACAGTTCACATACATGCAGTATTCCCATGCCCCAATCCTATTTTCCCTGGAGATGGACAATTATGAATGTGACATACTTCCCTTGTGCACACTCTTTTAACTACCTATCCAACAGGTAGTACTGGACTAGTTAGAGCATCCCAAAGCGACAGGACTACTCTGCTAAATAAACAGAAGAAAAACCAGTCAACCCTATACAGTGAAAAATAAACTTGATGTTTAACTTTAGATTGCTGAAGTTGGCATAGTTTTACTCATTGTGTGGCCAATATCATTTCAAAACCAGCATTTTTCCTTTAAGCACTGTCACCAGGCCCTCACATAGTCTATAAATGGTGTAATATAGCAACCTGCTCTTTTCATTTAATACTTAGTGCGAAAAGCTTACATTTTTATAATTATTTCTAACAGATGTTTTTGAGATCTTTCTCTCCAAGCTCACTGTCTGGGGATGTGAGGTTTTACAGGTATAAACTGCAGTACTGTTACAGGGCAATTTTAAAAACAGCCCAGTGTTGACTTAGCTTGAATTCTACACTCTGAATCCGACTGCAACAACAGCTGCAGAAACAGCAATTTGGTGCTAATTACCATATTAATTTTTTACATCCTTTTAACATTACGGAGTTTTTGCAGTTCCAAATTCCCCTTCTCATCACACCCAAGTTGATCAACGCAAATAACCAGCTAAAAGTTGAACATGTTGATGGGTTCTAGGACATAACTTTAAAAGGAGTCAGACAGTGATTAGATCTCAGACTTCCGATATCCAAAGTCAAACCATATGTGGCCTTTTTTATTATTATTTGCACAGATTTAATAAATTTTAGCTGCTTTGCAATGTAACAAACATGGAACCAGCTTCCCTGTTACTCTATACTTATCCCTTATTTTGCACTCCATGGCTTTTTAATTCCTACCTTATCATGCAAGATTTAAATGGAAAGAACAGGTCCTCACTGCAAAAGCACCATTGTCAACGTCTCTCAAAAAAGCAAGTCTTAAGTCACTGGTGCTAGGAGTGCAGCAAACTGGCTGGTTTCACCTGGAAAGCTGCTTAGGCTTACCTGTTGCAGCAACATTTGTTTCTGCCCTATAAATTAACAAATACAGGAGGTAACCCTGAACAAACCAAAGGAGACACTGGATGGAGATGATGCTCGTTACCTCTCACTACCAGCATGTCAAGGACTCAGTGAGGCAGGCTCAGAAAATAATCCAATGGGATTGACTTTGCTGCTTTTATTAATTGCATTCTCCACAGAGGCAGCATCAACTAATGCACACCATCAGACACCACATTTGGGACTCAAGGGAAGGCTGAGCAGCGTGAGGGAGCTCTGCTGGTGGCGTATCTCCCACCTTGGCAGTTAAGTGAACAGCACCTCACCAGCATGATGTAGTATTCTATTCCTCTGGAGGTAGCAAGGGAAAAAGGACTGCTGTCTTCTCATAAATCTCAATTTTTTACATGTTACTTGCTATTCTCATAGCAAGCTCAAATCACAGATTCTCAAAAATTAGCAATACGATATAGTCATTTCTATAAATAGCTGTCTGCTGCTAAGACCACTTCATCTAATACTGTTAACTAAAGCCTCTAGAAAGACCATTCCAAAATGATCAATGTAATTATCTCTGGGAGTAACCAAGATATGGGTCTTCGACGATTTTACCAGGAAAAGGTCATATCTGAAGACCTTGCACTCAGTAGAAGCAACAGAACAAATTATTCTACATCAACAGCTCCTTTGTAACCTACAGCTCAGTGAAAGGAGGCTTACGTGACAGCAACCAACCCTGTGCATGCCTCTAGCCTGAAGACTGCAGCAGCTTACCTTTCAATGAAAGAAAGTTAAAATGTGTCACTGCCAGAGAGGGTAGGTTCTTTCTGTCAACAACCATGGTTGCAGTGTTCAGAATATACAAGTTCAGGCATTTCTTTAGGTTTTACAGAAAGGCTTGACAGAGTGGTATCCTGATACAGAAGCAGTGCATGGTTCTTGACTCCTGTGAGCTGAGAGGAAGCAAGAAAGCAAAAGTTTTATGACTTGGGATTTCAAGTTCCACAATTTCAAACTTCCCTGCCTGGTACTACAAACCCATTATAATTCTGGCCGAAAGCAGCCATGTTTTTTTATTCTGCTTGTATCTGCATCACTATGGTTAAAAGTCTAACTGGGCAATAAGCTGCTAAAATAAAATGAGGCTTTGTAGGATAAAGCTTAGCAAGAAGCCCCTCAGCAGGGGATCATGGCCAGGACTCAGGCATTTGGGAAGTGTCCAACAGTTAAAGAAACATGCTGTATCCTACAGCCTCAGTTAGTGGTTACACACAAGTGCTTACAAGTGTGCCGTACACCTGGCCTGGCAGCGACCCTTTGCTGACTTTCCAGTTCAGCTAAAGCAGCCCTGTGAAGTCTCAATAGCAGTCACTTTCACACTGCTCCTTGAAACTGCCCTCTTCAGACCTGCCTCATGGTGGTTCTTGTTTCCATTTACTTCTTCCACTCTCAGCAACAGGCAACTTCTTCATGTAACTATCTAGCTCTCTCAAAATCTATCTCCACACTACTGTCTCCAGCCTTACAACCTCCTACAATATCCATCTCTTTAACACAAAAGGGAAAAAAGCAGCAGATTCATGAGTTGGCAGGTGCACCACAGCGTAATACTGTAACTGTCTGGTAGCAGCCTGTAGCGTTACACATACCTCCTCTTGCGTTTTGGAGATACCAGCATGTTAAAGCCTGTTACACACAGCATGGAGAAGTCTACTGACTCCGATACCACATTTTTCCTCATCTGGGAGCACTGGAGTCGATTCTTCTGTTCCGTTCTCCTGTAAATTAACTTAGAAAATACTGAAAACATTATTGGCACTATGTATTAGTAGACTAAAATAAGTACATAGTGGCCATTACTTCCTTGCTGCAGAGCAGTCATGGGACATGAGTATGCAAGACCAGAGGCAGTGTCAACCACCCTCCTGAGGGATCTGACCCCAGTGAGAAGCGCAGGTGCTCCATGCCATCAGAGAACGTACAGACTACACCTTGTGTATGACACATGCCCATACACAGCCACCAAATGAGGAGGCACCAGCAGATGGTGCCCCACAACAGGTACTGTATCATCTCCCCTGGGTTTGCCGAGAACCACACAGGGGCTCAGCCTCAGCAGAAATGGCTTCCTCTGCACAGCTCCGCACGGTGCTCTGACCACTTGGTGTTCCTGACAGCCAGGAGCAGGCAATTTCAGTTTCCATAACTATCAATTTCCAACGTACCAATTCATTTAATTTAAAAAATACTTTTATTTAAATAATTAATCACAGGAAAAGCTTACAAACAGCAAAGCTCCTTTACAAGAAATCCTTCAGAGAATATGACTAATGTACCTGTACTTTTAAAATATAATAAAACATTGAGTCAAGGCCTACTCATTTTCTTACTCTGATTTTTTTTGTTGTTTTTTTCTTTTACAATCTTTCAGTCATTTTCTGGATGGAAAAAACATTAGCTTAGTTTCTGAATACAAGTAAAAGTCCTTTCACTTCTACTTAGAATTCAGGATTCTCACAAGCACTGCAGTGCAAGAGGCCCCACGCATCCCTTTGTCTACAGCAGCAACAGAAATACCTTTCACTTTCAGTGCACTCATGGTACATCTGGAGTTCTCCCACATCCAACGAGCTTGATCTTGCTGTTTGGATTTTTTTTTTTTTTTTCATTTCTGCTTCTATTGATTTGCAAAGAATGTCCAGACGCACATAGATTTAAAGTGAATATTTGGACCTTTGTGGGTACATATTGACAAGAAAGGGGCAAACTATTTTTAATGTCAGTCACTGCTTGTGCACATGCAAAGGAATTGGTCTGTGAGCTCCTGATCACAGGTACAATGACAGTTACCCAAAGTATATTTTGGTATGTTTTAAAATGCTTAGTATTAGTACTCTCCACTTCCTCAACATTTTAGGCATTCCACATTATTGTGCAAACAACGAATTGCATAGAAAAAGGAATATTAAAAGATTATTAACATGCAAAAAACCCCTCAGACATTACTGATAGCCAACTTCTTTCTTGAAGACATGCTGTAAGTGCTTTAATTATGTATTTTCTGAGAGCAGCCACATTAATTTAATAATAACAATCCACTTCATCTCCCCATTATCTCCTAGGAGTTGTCACAGCTGACGAGTATTTCAGTCTTCACACCCAGATCTCTCATGCCAGAGTCAGAACCTGGCCGAGTAACACCTTCCTGCCCAGCTACATACACCGCCTTTCCCCCACCATTAGATGGCCCCAGCCCCAACCTCACACCTTCCTTGGAGCAAGTTGCCTCATTCTGTTCCCCAGCACCCTACAGGAATCCCTTCAAGTCTTTTTTCCCCACTGCTCTTGCACCATTTCCTCTTCTAGTCTCAGCTGCTCTCTCTCAGCCCTTCATTACTACACCCCATTACCTGTTTGAGTGTGCTCTCCTCCTACAGCCAGAGCCAACTCATGTTCTCATCTGCATCTCAGTCAAGCTCAAGGAACACAAATAGCACATGAATAGCTTATTTTTCAACTAACTGGCCTCCAAAAATGTTGAATAAAACTTTTTACTGGTGCTAAACAATTTATGGGGAGAGAGGAACTAGAAAGAAATATTAAAAAAAAAATATTTAGGAGCTGAAAAGGTTTAGTTTTATAATATAACCTATTTCAAAATACTATTTTAGAATAATGCAAATTTAAACATGAAGAAATCAAAATTTTTTTAAAAACTGTTTAATCTCACAACCATGTGTGTCTTCTTTCTTCTTCCAGAAGAAGTCACCCTCATAAGATAAGAATGAATCTATTAACATAATCAAAGAATAATACAATACTTCATACTGGCCTTATTGTCGGAAGTGGCAGACCCATTCTTGCTTGCCTTTTCAAATGCAGATCAGCAGATGTCCCAAAGGCAAAGTTATCCATCAGGACAAAAAAACTGCAAGTACACTTCATGCATCAACTATGGTTTTTATAACAGATGAAATCTATTCAGCTTTTCAAGCCAAACAATTTACACGAAGCTATAACTACCTATAAATAGCTGAACTATCAAGACCAGGGTCATATAATAGAAATATTGGGTAAATTGAGCTATAATAAGTAGAAGTATTGTTCACTTGAACAACATAATTTTTTCCTCCTAGAACCTACATGCTGAAAAGAATTATCATCCCCATTCCAAGTACAATTAAATTAGGTTACACAGCAACTCAAATAGCAAAACAGGCAAAAAAATCCAGACGTCCTGACCCTTCTGTTTTAACTATATTACCAAATCTTCCCATTCCAAATTCCCATGTGCTTAGAGCCATGTTGTTCCAATTTCATTCACTCAATATTAAAATTAACTGATGTTCCCCTCTATAACAGTTGCCAGTTTCAAAGTGAACACTCTTAAATACAGAAGTGCCATGGTTTGAGCTCAGAGGGCAACTGAGCACCATGCAGCCGCTCACTTCCCCTTTCCCCAACAGCTTCTTATTTGTAGAAACTAATTTGCTTCCATAAATGACAAAATAGCACAAAAATCACAGACAGAGCAATACACTCAACCTCAGAGACTGCCTGCCATCTTACTGATTTTGCTGCTGGCATTTCAGAAACTCATTTCACCTGTCTCTCAAATTCCACACATGGAAAACAGGAAAACCACTGCTAATTTTCTCTGTAAAATGCGTTAAGATGTACCGGTTAACACTGCTATTCAAGACTTGGGTATTATTATTATAGAACATCAACAATAAGAAGCTACAAGAAGCTACCTGTACAACACAAATATCAGATAATATTAGTGTTGAACTCAGCAAAGAACAAACACAACTCCTTTTTTTTAGCAGTGGCTAAACTACACCACTACAGCACTGGTTGATTTTCCTCCCACCATTATGTGTTTGGTAAACACACAAAGATTACTTCTTTCCACTTCTGTAATTTCCAGTTTAAATATTAAATTAGATGGCTTAGGTTGTTTTAAGTTCTCCATAAATAAAATAATAACCCTCAGGGAAAAAAAAGAGTGAGAAAAATAGCATGGGTACATCTGTAGATTTATTAATGATGCTTTTGCTAACATTTCTGTTGAATATTTATGCTTCCTGTTTAACATCGGAAATTTGTCTCCCCCAGATCTTGGTTTCACTCTTCGTCTTTTTCTTAGGCATTTAAATGGAACCTTTTGACATTTTTGTTTAGCCATGTATAGATAAGGTTTTTGGAGGCATAGTGATAATACTGCTCTGTGAGATATATAATAACAATATACAATGTCTCATAAAATATTCCTCCAGTTTCTCTGAATGTAGAATCTAAATGTATAGATTTTCATAGATACCAGACTTTAGTATACTTCAGGCAGTAACAGGAGAATTAAATCTTGCAGAGACATGATTTCCCCTTTCCTTCCCTAGACACTAACCATACATACAACAGACAGAAGCAATGAACTACACAATCCCTGGGTATAAAGTCAACTCTCATTGAATCAACAGGATTTGACAAACAGTACATTGCAGAGAAAGCGTGTAATTTTGCTTCCTAGGACTATGATCTGACCTTTTGAGTGACTCTCCCATGTAACAGTTCATGAAAGTTTTATAGCCGTGAGTGAACTTCTTGCCACACAAGCAATGCAGTAACCACTTGTGAAATTTTACATAGTTAAAGAAACCAGTGTTACGGGAAAAAATCAATTAGCCATATAATAGAAAGTGCTCTGAAAGCAATGTCATTAACACAAGACTGGGGTTGGGAATGTAGCAGCAGCGCACCCCTAGCCAACAGTCCCTGGATGAGGTAAAAGTTCTCAGTCTGAAAAAGCCCTCTGATGATCTGAAGATAGATATATACAATTGGCTGAACAGGTACAGCAGGACAGGCTTCAGCACACACAAAAAGCCTGCAGCACACTCAGCCCAGAGTCATTCTGCATATATGTAAAATTATGCAAGTACACCTGATAGTCCAAGAATTGTCTCACTCTCAATATAATGCTGCTCAGAAAGAGGTCTGGTAGCCAAGCTAGAAACTCACCTTCTTCTCTCCCCCTTCACTGTAAGTCTCAGGTCATTTCCTTGAAAAATATCGTGCAGACTTCATGCTACCAGCTTCCAAGCAGAAGTGAGTGCAAGAGAAAGCCATGGGGAGAGAGACAGAGACCAAACACAGACCTGCAAACCTCCAACCCTTATGGTAAAAGCAGTGATTTAAAATACGAGGTGTCAGTGTGAAAACTGTTCTGAGACACAATGCTGATTTTTTTCCACCATCCCTTGCACTTTACAACAATCTTCATACCCTCCCCTTCTTTTTGCACTATGAACTAGAATTTAACTTTAGACCTTGACAGATAAGTCCCTGATTTAAAAAATCAGTTATAGGATTATGCAAACTTCTACACATGACCCTGGAAGATCACTGCCTAGTTGCTAAAGCAGTAAGGTGGTGCAACCAGGATAATCAACCACATTTAGATGCTGGTGTCTAAAATCCATTTTTACTATGGCAATACAGGAGTTCAATGTAATAGAAGTAATAAAATTACTTTGAGAATGAAGAGAGATACCCTTCTGAGATAAGTAGAATATTTTTTTCAGAGCTATGTGTAATCCTTACTACTACCATTAAGCCAAAGTGCATTCTTTTCATCACCAGTTCCACTGGGAAAAAACCTAGAGTCAAAATCAGGAGATATGCACTCCAAAGCTGTACATCAAAGTGAAGCAACCCATCAGTGCAAAGCACTTCTTGGTTTCTGTGAGATCAGGACTAGGACTGGATTTTTCAGAAGCAGGCACAAAGTTCCTGAAAAATCTAGTGGTGAAATTTCATTCTCATTTACTCATGAGGAAAATTAAAGCAGGAGTCAGCAACTTCCCCAGGTAATGGGGGAGGCAGTGTCATAGCTAGAATGACAACATGGGAGTCTCTAAACCACATCCCTGATTAAGGTCATAATCTACCACACCAGGGAATCCTACAAACACCTATCAGGATTGGACAGAAAGGAAGAAATTAATATACAGTTATCATCTAGGAGACCAGCAAGAATTAGATTATATACCCAGCTAAACAGGCAGGAGAGGAAAAACCCTGAATTACCACAAGCAAGGATATACCATAGACCATAGGGGGAAACCCCTACGTTCTACATATGAATCACATTTAATAATGAAATTATAACTGAAACCACAAAAGGTGTTCTGTATTCATTCTCTTTTTTAATTAATGGGGTCAAAACTGCTATTGCTTCTCACACTGTAAGAGAAATTTGTCTCGATCATTAAGTTTGTGAGATACTGGCAGATCAGTTTTATCATGGGAAGACAACCTAGCATTTGGAATAATAAGTACTCAAAATGAAACAGAATTTTAGACAGTTTTCTTACTGCTTAAGTCAAGGACAGCCGTTTGGTGTGAACCAAATCACAAAAAAACCCACCCCAACCCAAAACACTTTCATTGTACTAGAGCTACCTACATGACCAGAATCAGTAGCCCTTGGTCCTTCTCTCATCCTCTTGTGTCACAGGAACCACCAGTCCTGTGATCCCCACATACCAACACAATTTAAGTTGTGGTGTAACCACAACATGAAAGAGAGTATCCCAAGACTCTAAAATGGCTTTATTTAATAATAATGCTGACGTACATAACTGCAGAGAAAATCTGAAATCCAGTACACCATGAACAGTCAGGCTAGCCTCCACCTTTCATGGTACTGGCTAGATTTTATCTTTGCAAAATGCAGACTATGAGATGGAAGAACCTGTCGCCATCCTCTTGTTAAAACATCTCATCTGCATGTTGCACTCTATACTCAACACTACCCACACACATCCACTTAGTGCGAGACACGCTACAGCGTTTTATTTCATAGACAAATGCACTAAATTTTAAATGCTGAAGCATTCAAGCTGAGAATCTCCACCTGAAATTTGATCCAAATTTCCACTACATACCATTTCTGCATTACCACTTCTCTGTGCATTATCAAGTAGAATTTCTCACAACAGGGTTCCTCCATGAATCTGGCACCACAGTCAAAGTCTAGGTTTAAAAAGCAGAAAGGCAGTGAACTCTTCCTAAATTTTGAAGCCTCAACCAGTATTTTCAAAGGGGTAACATTTTTCGTTTGGGGATAAGTGCAAAAAAATTTAAAATCTCTTCTGTAACTTTTGTATAGATATCCCATAGTGCTTCAGAAAAACACACTGAAGACTGTACATCTCTACTCTACTTTGTCCAGCAGTTGAGTCCTGTTTCACATGAAGCAGAATCACAGTTGTTCCAACATGACAGCCATTTGATAGTTTTGGCAGCAATTGCAGTAAGAATTTTGCTATTACTCCTAAAAAATGGAAGAGGTGCAGTATTAGAACAAATAAAATTCAACATCTTATTTCCACACAACCTAAAAAAACAGGGAATGGATTCTTGGATTAAAAAAGTCAGAGAAACTTCTTGCCATCCTTTAGATGTCGGCATCCTAACAAGTGACACCTTCCCAAGAACTCCTTCTTCCTTCCACTACAAATGCTTCTTTGTCTACTTTGGTTTAGAAAACAGTTGATCAGTTTGATTCATCAGTAGATTTTCTCATTTCTTGAGTGCTTAGTATTTTAAAGAGATTTTAATGCCTAATATTATCAGGTGATTTCAATACCCTTTTTCAAGGGGACTTGTCTCTGCCATGAGGGGAAGTGATTTTCAGCCATGAAATATTTTACTGACTCAGAACTCCAATATTAAAAACATCTCACCAGAAAGGGAAGAAAAATCACCCACAAATACATATAAATCTATCACCTTCCATTTTCAGATGCTAGTGCTAACAACAGGTAAGCCTTACACTCCATTACCAATTACAGTATCCTGACAGGATGGGGTAGAACCATCAGCATTAAATCTCTTTTAAAAACAGCAGGAATCAAAATCTGATAGTAATTTCCTATCAAATTATGAAAAGAAAATCATACTACACCAAAACATAATCACAAAATCTTTCGAATACAAAATGTTTCACGAAGGTAACGTTTCATTTCCTTCTGGAAATGTCAAGAGCTGTCCCTGGGGCACTCAAAGGATGATCAAAGCCTCCTATTTTGCATAGAAAACTTATTACCAGAAAAGGCTTCTACAAAGTAGGGATTCTGAACGAGTAGCAAAAGTCTGCTACTTTATTTTAGTATTTGATTCAAATCTTTAAACCTCAGTTTATGAATAAATGGTTTGTGTTGGATCACTTCATTACAGGCTGAAAAAAGAATGATTTGCAATATAAAGAATATATAAATTCAGCATAAAAATGATAACAAGCAGTTCCCTAGAGTCAAAGTAATGACAATGTTGCATGCTCACTTTTCTTCTCAGCCTCAGCCTGAAACAAATGCACTGAAAAGTCCCTTTAGCATTACTGTGGTAATGCACGGTAGCAGTTTCACACACTGGGCATCTAAGGTGTAACTATCCCTATAGAAATCCTGAAGTATCCAAAATATTTACATCCTATGTGTATTTGCAGTATTAATGGGCTATATGCTGCATCAGAATAAAGTCCTTTGTTTGTCCATTTCCCACAGGTGGAAGGTACCTTTATGTTATGTGTTTTCATGGTATTTTTTTTGTCCATCCTTCTCTTCTCCCACCCTGGTTTCTATTCTGCCTTTCAGAAAGCAACACATTAACATTTGGATGTAAATGTCAGGTCCATTCCATTGAGAGCTCCTCCCATAGACAAAAGCATGATTAGGTGATTAGAGTCTAGTAAGAGCCACAGTCATTTTTATACTCATATCAGTGACTGGTATTCTCTGTGGTTAAAAAGGGAACTTTTTACTGATCACACATTCACTGTTTCCCACTTCATCTCATGGAAGCCAGCCTTTCACAGGTGCTGTACCACTGATAATGCTAACACTGAAGAGCAAATCCAAAATATGTTTTTCTTAAAAGCTTTAAAATTGAATGGACACAAAATGACACATTCAGGGGCCTCTCAGATCCTATTCATTTATATCAAAACCTTTATATTACTACAAATTTTAAACTGGGATCTGAACAGGGCGGGGGGACAAAATGCTTACTCTCTCACGCATTTGGTTATGGAATATATGACTGAAGTTGCTATGATGCATTTGCCACCAATAAATCACTGTCAATCTTTCCTTCAGCAAGATATGGAAAGTAAAAAGTACAGTAATTTGAATAACAGTGGGAAGACCAATACCTAAGCAAATTTCTCCATCACTTTTGCTTCCACTGCCGAATTTGTCAATAAGAAAGTCCAGAGCCCAAGTGAGAACTCAGCACCAAGATTTCAACCTTGATTTTCACAATATAGTCTACTGACCTTCCTATTTAGCTATTCAAGTGACAAATCACCCAAAATATGTCTACACCTTATGAAGAACTTGTATGCAATTTGAACTTGTACTTTGTGGTTTAATAGACTTCTCATATCAAGGTTGCAAGAATAGAGTGAGAAGAGAATAAACTCTAATCAGATCACTGTGGTCCTTTCAGAAATCTCTAACTATATGATCAAAGTTTCAATTTCCTGCTCTTTTTATTACTGATGAACAAAAGTAAATGGTAATATACAGACCAAATGATTTTATGGTATTTGGATACAGAAGCAAACTTTCCTCAGATTATAATCCATTGCTCCAGAAGAGTGCAGTTTCTCTTGGCAATATCAGTCTTTTTCTTTCTGCCATTATGCTGTTCAGCCTTGCCTCTCTGAAAACTGCTTCGAGAGCCGCAGAAATGTAAAAACATCTTCCCCAGACTCCAGAAACTTAAATGTGCAAGACTAAACACCTGAATCCTACAGAAGTTTTCTAGGAATTACTATTACCCATCATTATTTAGGAGAAGGTTCAATGTAATACAACAGCAGCTTCTCTCCTTCTGCACTTACACAATTAACACAATGGATCTGGATTTCACTTGTCATGCCTGGGCATTATTACAATATAAATAACAAAATAATAGTGCATGCATTTGAACAGAAAACATGTATAAGTCTGAAGTGTTTCACATCTCTCTCACAATTTTCCCAGATAAGTAGTCTCCACTGGTTTGGAATTTAGTACTGCCAGTCTCCTAGCTGGCTTAGTACCACAGAAACTTACCCCATTACAACACAAATCTTGGAAAAACCTGCTTCTACCAAGATCCACCGATTTTTTAGGGTGTTTTATGATGTTTTTTAGGCACTAAAGAGAAGAATTACAGTATAGTTTCTGCTTTCTCCATTTAGACTGAGAGATGGGCGTGACCTGACACGGGTGCTATAGTAATCGTCCAGATCACAACCTAGCTAGAATGCATAGCATCTCTTTCCCAGCCCACGCAACTGCATTTCCTTTCTGAGAAAACCAAGGTACAGGAGGGAAGGTGACGCACATATGGGTCTTGCAGGGGTACAGGGTCATGACGTGGCTGGGGCAGGCATGTGGATCTAGGGGCATGCACTCTTTTAAAATTACCACAGGACTTTAAATATGAAATATGCTGTTACCATACTATGATGAATAATTTTTATTTCCTTTTAAGGCAACTATTTCATTGTAATTTTTTCATATAATTTCTCTTTCCAGAGAATTAGGTGCACAGCATATCCTAGATACTGCTACCCTGAGCAGATGAATCATTTGGTAGAAGCCTTCTTTTAGGCATTCATACATATGAGGACACCTCCCCACCTTCTCCTCCAGCTCAGTCCCAAAGCTCTCCCCTTTGTTTCCATAGAGCTTCTAAAAAACATTATGCACAGCTGACAGCTGACCTAGCTACTTCTCACTGGTCTCCGCTCTAGACATCTGACACGACAAGCTTACTTACATATGCCTGTTCCACTGCTCTTCTGTACTCTGTTAATACTCAGTTAACAGTGACAGACTCCTTTTACTGTCCATGTGGCTAGTAAAAGGCTTCCTTAACCAAGGGAACAAGGTAAGTTGGGTCACAGAATAGCTGTAAAAGAGCAAAACTGGCAACACACACAAAAATCAAAGGTGAATACACTCACCATTTCAGTGCAGAAAAGAGTACAGAATGACCCCAAAACAACCGTGGAAGTCATCTGCATGAATCAACCTTCTCTAATGACCATCTGCCTAAGGGAAAATGCCTTTACTTCCCAACAACTGCACAGTAACAACTGTTCCAATATGAAAAAAATAATAATTCAAATCAGCATTTAGGCTGTGTCAAGCCATAAACATGAGCCCAAGTTCCTGCTATCCCAAGGGCTTTACAAACAGAGCAAAACGAATGTTCCTAACCTAAATAACAAGTTGGAAATTACATTAAGTAAGCTAGAGTAGTAATAGTAGTGATAAAGGACTTCTGCAGACCTTTCAATAGTCTTAAGTAAGGCTTTTACCTTTAGTCAAAAAGACATCAAGGAGAATGAATGGATATAAGTGCAGAATCATGTCTACAGCCAGAAGTGACCACAGAGTGAGATCAGACTGTTTAACTGAAATCATAAAACTGATGTGTCTCTGCCCAGAAAGAATGGAACAGGTTAGGCATGTCCTCTTGCCACAATTACAAAAATACGCCTGTATGTGTAGCACTAGATAAGAGACAGTTCTTCACTGAAGAGGGGCTCATGCAGCCTTAACTTTATGATGGGTATAAGCAATTTCCCTCTGCAGGTAGAAAAATACCTTTCCTTCCTCACATCATCTGAAACTTTAGTCCTGATAGGCTACCCATCTGATAATGTTTTTTGCATCCTAAAATCCGATAAAGATTTCCCTACTAAGATTCTATTCTTCCTACTAAATTAATAAAAACTCTATCACTATTTCATTTACTGTACTCCATGACTGATTTTAAATTTATTTTACTAAAAATACCCATTCATTGGAGTACTGTGTTTATCCTGAAACTGGTTCCTTGAGTTATCTTGGTTCCTACCTCCTGTCTAGAGGTCAGCAATCACATCTGGGTAGCAGCAACCAAGTGTTTCTCCATGCTAAGGAAAACTGGCACAACATGATTTTGTCCATCTGGATTGCTAAGTCTCAAGAAATATGCTACAAAGAGTGGTTCCAACAGCAGGACTTGAATGAGGCATATCCTCAATTTCAGCCTTCTCCTTCTCATGCCTGTATTAACTGTCAACTCATGACACAAATGGAGAGATCTGTACAGAAGCTGCCATATTCTTCATCCCAAGAATCATCAACCGTTTGTTTGGGGGTTTTTGCTTAAGGCTGTGCTGTGTAGCAGTATTGCTTTGAAAATGACACTAATAGACAAAAGCAAGATAGAAGATGGAATGAAGAGAGGAACTACAGACGTTATTTGCTTTGGTCTCAGACTCCAGAAATCCATGGCTCTCCGAAAGTATTTTTCATATTATGCAGTGCAGGATCACAGAACAAATATCTGGAAAGAAAAACACTTGTGTCATTGCAAACACACAAAGCAGCTTTGATTGTGAGATGATAGTATGCATGTTATCTGATTCACACTGACCGTGCTGTATGTAAAGATATGCAAAATTTATGCCACATTAAATCCTATATGCCTTCAGTATCTGCCCAGAACTTCACACAGGCAGGTACAGGTGAACAAAAATCTGATGAGAAGACTTTGCTGAACAGTTTGTCCCCTTGCATCAGTTCGTCTAACAGAACACAGCACTCACCGCCCCTTCCATCCCACGATTATCACAGCTAGAAAATAACTACATTTTATCTCGTGTCTGATTTAGCAAGATTTGCCTTCTTCAACTGCCAGCACTAACATGAGTCCAACAGTGCCGTGTCACTGGGAACAAGTGAATAAAGATGATTCAAGATTCCTTAGCTCAATGGAATCTGAATGAAGAAGATATAACTTGTATCCTATCAAAAATACACAGTGCAGTGGTCCCAGTCAGCCTACATATGAGAAGTACTCCAGAATGTAAGTCATACAAACATCAGGAAGGTAACTTCTGCTAGCTAGCTTCTGTCAGTACTTGAGAAACAGCTGGGTGAAATTTCAGCTTCCATACCATTAGCTTCTGAGGAGATGCTTATCTCAAGAAGTTTATCAGTTCATTTAGAAAAAAAGAATTAAACATTATGGCAAAAGGAGAATGTCTCAGAAATAACCCTCTGACCTATGGCATATACTGCTTCATATTCCAACTGTGTCAAGACTTCAGTGTTACACAAAGAAGGCACAGTCCTAACACATACTACTGAGACATCAAGCAGTACAAAAATATAGCTCTGATCACGGTGCTGATGACCTTATGCCAAATCAATTGATTTTGTGATTTTTCTACATATAAGAAAACAAAACACTTATGTGCAGCTTAGTTTTTAAATTAACTAGATACTGAACTGCTGTGCCTAATAGGAACAAATGTAGAGCAAATTCATAAAAGCTGTGATCTACATGGGTCAAAATATTTTTAATAGTAACAAAGTATTGCTGACATATGAAATTCAACCTCTCTACTACAGCATTTGTGTTAGGACCAAAGATGGCTTTGCTCCATCTATGTTAGTAATGCAATGGTTTTCAGCATGAGTGGAAGGGAAAGAACCAGGAACACTCCTTCGCTCTGAATCAGCCTCTGACACCCACAGAGGATTTTCCTAGCAAAAGATTCTTCAGTTTTATGTTCAAATTCACATCGTGCCAGGTCACTAGTATGGAAATTTACCCTTGTAATGACTACTTCATTTGCATTTGTATTCATTATTTCTTGGTGTATCCCGTAAAACTCCCGCTCTTAAGACTGAAGCAAATTGCAAGTTTTGGTTGTTGGGTTTTGTTCTTTTTTTTAAACTTGATAAATTAATTCATCTACTATGAGACAACAAAGGCACTACCACAAATCTCACACTGCCTTTGGGACAAAATGGATATACTTGCAAGGCAGAATTTTACATGCCATCTATACTAAATGAAAAATAAACCACAGCCTCCTGATTTGATTCAGCATCCTTGTTCCCTTGACCTGCATCATTAAGGGCTAGTGAAGATACAAACATCTTAAGAAAGGGTCCTGCTACAAACAACAGCTGCAAATAATCCATTCCAACCCCCTTTCAAAAAGGTCTTCTGAGTCTAACATTTTCTTTGAGAGGACCAACAGAGGATGCCTATGGAAGATACTTCTCCAGTATAGTCTCTTTATGATTTGTGATTTAAGAGCTTCTTGAATAAAAGGCAGCATCTTTTTTAAAATAATAAAAATACTACAGGAACTGTAAACCTACCTAATGGCTTTATGAAACTATATAAAGCTTTTGGTACCCACAACATCCTGCAGTAATGAGTTTCTCCACTTAACAACACTGAGATGGAAGAAGGAAACCATTGTTTCATTTGGAACGCAACATCTCAGCTTGCTTCACTGTCTATTCTTCAACTAATGAAATACCTCCTCTCTATCCTCTGTCAGCTTGCCAAGTTTATATGCCTCTAATATCTTTTCTCATTCACATCTCTTTAAGCTTGAAGAGTTCCAGTCTACTTAGCCATCTCCTGCATTTTCATTCCACTGGTCATCTGTTTTGCCATTGTATTTGTCCAGATGTGGGGCCAGAACCATACACATTATTGAAGATGTGGGTGCATCTCAGATATACACAGCAGAGTTTTGTTCTCCTTTCCCAGTAGTACCTAGCATTCTGCTTTTTGATTCGTATCGGGTATTGAGGTGAAACTCAAATGGAACAACTGCTCTACTGCCAAGACAGCTTTACTGAATGGCATCAGCTACATTCTACCCATGTAAGATCAGGACAATTTTTCAAATCCCCCTCAGTTTTAGACCACTAAAACCTAATTCAAACAAAGTTATTTTGATAGAGGACTTTCTGTTGAGCATGAGCTGGAGTCTTGACATCCCCAACTGGCATCTGAACTACCCTCTATATTCACATAATCAGCTTAGCTATGATGCACTGGGCAGCCGATAGCCTGCTTCTATCTGCAGGGAGTAGATGGAAATAGAAAGCCCAATAAAGTACCTTTGTCAGTGACGGCCTCATTAATCCTCAAATAGCACAATATGGGCTAATACTATTAGAAAAACTTCACTAATGACCTGAACAATAGGGCAGAATGCACCCTCAGCATGTTCCCAGAGGGTACAAAATGGGGAGGAGTAGCCTGCGGACAAGATGGCTGTACTGCTATTCAGAGGGACCTTCACAGGTTGGGGAATTAGCCAGCAAGAACCTTATGAAGTTCAACAAAGGGAAATGCAAAGTCCTACATGTGGGGAAGAATAACCCTCCCCACAGAAAACAAGACTCATGGGATCTTATAAAGGTGTATGAATATCTGATTTGAGGAAGGGGGAGAAGTAAAGAAGATGGACCTGGACTCTTCATGGTGGTGACCAGTGACAGGCCAAGAGGCAACCTGGACATACTGAAATACAGGAAAATCCACTTAAACATAAGATTTTACAAATTTTATTAATTTTGTATTTTATTCAAAATGTCAACAATGTCCAAATACTGGAACAGGCTGCCCAGAAGGGCTGTGGAATCTCTATCCCTGGAGATGCTCAAAATCTGACTAGGCATGACCCAGAGCAACCTGCTCTAGCCACCACTACAATGAGTAGGGGGTTGGACTAGATGATCTCAAGAGGTGCTTCAAACCTCAACCATTATGTGAAAATAAATTCTACTCTAATAGCTAGTCACCTACCCCTTCCTCCCATGTCACACAGCACCTGTGTGTGAAGGTGTGAAGATACTCTTCAATAGTAGAGCACTTCCTTCCGCTCCAGGAACTGTTAAGAGAAGTAATTTGCTGAACATGAACAGGCAAAGAAAATGAGCAAAGCATGAAGAAATGTTATTTTTAGTGTGGGCAGACCTACTGTGTAGACTCATCTTCCTCATGGCAACTGTAATAACGATATGCACAATCCTTTCGTAAGAAGCCTTAAACTCTGTTAGGGGCTCAAGATGCATTTGGTATTTATTATTATTTCATCACTTTGTACCTGTAAGAATGAATTTCAAATGCACAAACAGAAAAAGACAACACTGTCCAGCATTTTGAGACACTAGATGACAAAGACTTAAGGATCAATTTCTTCCCCAACAAATACCGTATTTAGTCACTACTATGTTACATTCAAAAAAACCCCTATGAAGAAACATGGCATGCACAGAACACCATGCTTGTATGGCCTTTCACATTTTAGACTTCGAAAGCAGAGCAGGAACAAGTAATCACCTACCTTAGAGTTTTTGAACACCTCCCTGCATGCAGATACACATACCCTGTTCTTAGAATTCAGAACATGGGGCTCATACACCACTTGCCTCTTACTAGATATTCATTTTACTGATGAAGACCTCTTTCCTGTCATCATACGTCCACTGAAAGTAAATTTAATGAGGGTCCGCTCTTCTTTTCTTTGAAACAGGCAGCAAGACCAACATATTCATTACCGTGGGCAAAGGCAATATGGCCCCTCCACATTCAGACAGACAACTTAACTACGACATATACTAACAATGGTATCAGAAGCCACAATGGCAAGACCCCTTAATGACAAATCAGCTGTCTTGGCAATGGTATCATTTGTCCACAGTCCAAGCTGTGCCTAAGGGCATTTAGTGTCACAAACACTATTTAGTTGTCTTGAACAGAACAGAAAAATGAGCAAGAACATACTTTTCAGACACCAAGAAAAAATATTAAGCCCCTAGAGACCACAACCAACAGGTTCACATGTAAAAAAAAAAAATTTCTTTATGACTATTACATACATCATCTAAGAGAAGCAGCAAAAATGGAATTCCTTTTACCTCTGAACCTGGAAAAAAGTTGAGATGACATCACCTTTTCAGTTGTTATTTCATTACAAAAATTCCTAAATTTAGATATTAAGAAACTAGATTCACTGTCACACTTCCTTACACAGAATGACAAATTACTTACACGACAAATGAAAGCTAAACTATTCTCTCTAAATAGCAGCTGTCGCATTTTTTGCTAAAGGAAACACCTAATTCTAAAGAGTCCACCTAACTCTTTCTAGAGTTAAGATAACTCCAAGCAAAATATTTCAATAACTGTGACAAATACAGCATAGCTGTCTAAACTTATACTGTAAATCACTTGCATAGTGACTATAACAAGCATCACTTACCACTGAACAAAAGGGAGTCTTGAGCACCAATTAAAGAAGAGATTTGTGAAACACTATTGGCAAGTAAAGAGAATCACATATTTATCATGCATGTCTAGATGAAGTCTTCATTCTGAAAGGATGCTGTTTCACTTTTTGACTTGAAGATGACTGAAATGAGAAAGTACACCACCCTACAACAATTCTTTCAGGATTATATGGATTAGAACTAAAATAAGAGCAACAACGAAATTGATGTTAGCACTACAGTGAAAGCAAGCATCAAACACTACAAAAATAAAATGCCTCTGTGCAACTCCTTTAAAAAAAAAATCAAGGATATGAGAAATAAACCACCTATATATATATATATATATGTATATATACATATATATATATACACATATATACATATATATATATATATATATGTATATACCACCTATTTGACAATGACAGATTATAGCCAAATTTTGAACAATATGATACAGGTCATTTTCAACTGTTAAAAATTAAAAATGCTTTAAAATACCAGTGTGTTGCTGAGAGTTGAAGCTTCAAAGAAAGCAAAATAGCATGCAAAAGAAAAAAAAACATGGATGGCCTCAAATCTGACAGCTGGCAATTAGAAACAAGATGTTGGACTTACAGTGCCACACCAATGTCAGTTTAGTATGCAGCCTATGTTAGAGAAGCACATCTGATGTCAGGAACTATAAACAAAATAACACAGAACGAGCTGTAACATAGCATCATGCAACTGTATTTTAAAAAAAAAAAAAAAAAATCAGTTGCAGTCCCCTGTTTGCAAAGGAGAAGAGCAGAACTTCAAAGGGCTCAAGTAAGGGCAACAAGAGCAATCAAATTCCTGTTGTTCTATACAAACAAGTAGGACAGGAGAGACAGCCTGGAAAAGAGGCAATTCTTGTGGACAAAGTTCCAAATAATTTTGAGTGTCACAGCACGGGTAGACAGGAAGAGAATACTCACCGCCTCTTCCAGTACAAGGACTGAAAGGTAACAAATAAATAAACCTAAGAGGAACCAGGATCAAAACAAGCAAAGCCACAGTCCGTAGATTTGTGGAACTTGCTAACCATTTATGTTGTGGATGCTAAGAGTTTGCATGGTTCAAGGCAGAGCCTGGGCATACACTGTGCGTTAGTCAATACAAAGGAAACCACTTCTGACTAATTCATCTGAGCCTCTAAGAACAGCTGACATTTGAAAACATACTTGGGAGTATCCTATGCCCTAAAATTCTGATTGTGGCCACCTTTGGAGAAAATCTAATTAAATGGACTCTTCAGCTGATGAACATAGTTCCAGAATTTAAGGAAAATAAGCTGTTATTCTCCTCCCAATGTTGTTGTTCGAACTATTTCAAATCCTCTGTATCTTCAACAGAACTTCACTGAATTCCACAAGGTCTCTGCAGACAGAAGGCCTGCCTAACATGGGCAAGGTAAGAGGAACACAGTCTCTGATCAAACACTGCTACTGCACTGATGCTTGTAACACTCAGTCAGGAACGCCGGACCTAAAGGAAGCACAGGAATATAATACTGGCCATGTGTACAACAGTAGGCAAAGTAAGTATATACATGTGGGGAAGCCCCTGCCCCTCCCCAGTAAATGCCACACAACCAACCTGAAGCAACTGGGAAAAGTGAGCAAAAAGAAAATGGAATCAATAAACTGAACTTTAAGAGAACAGGTAAATCATCATAAAAACGCCTATACAATTTTGAGCTTTCAGGCCAGGCAGCACTGAGGTTGTACCTCAACAGCTTTTGTCCCTATCTAGTGATGAATCTAGGCCATCTGCTTAGCACGTGCATTATCACAGCATTCAGCAAGGTAAAACAATATTCTTCACTTGTGGTTTGCTGACATCCTGCATTGCTATAACCTGACACTGGCCTTTTGACCTAGTAGGTTAATTTCAACTTTCATTTTACCATACATGTCAAACCCAGAGATTGAGCAACTTAGTTTGCCAGTGCATATACCAGCCTCTGCCCCACTGCAAAACAGCAGTACTGAAAACCAGAAATCTTCTGACTTCAGGCTTTTTCTCCAATAGCTAAAATGAAAAAGAAAAAACAAACAAGCAAATACCTGACCACACTAGTTTTCCCAAATAGATAACTGCAGAGCTGAAACATGTAGCCTGTCTCTGTTAAAGCCTGTTTGTAAAACCTGAACAAAAGAAATGCAGAGAGGATTCCCCGGGGTGGCTGATTCTCAAATTGACAAAGTCCTGACACAGAAAACTTAATATTCAATCCCCTATAATAGTGTATGATGAGAGAAAAAAAAAAAAACAGGGGGGATTTTTGAGTTCTTTGCTGTGTGAATGCACACTCTGAAGTTAACAGCATTGTGGTTATCATCCTGAGACAAGATCACACTGCCTTAAAAGCCAACTTTTATTCAACATGTTGTATGCTGAATGAAGATGGCTTTTTTTTTTTTTTATTACAGTTTATACCATTAAAAAAATACACTCAAGCAACTGCACCTTAAGACAAAGAACAAAGCACAAGAACTGAATCCCTGTCCTAGTGCTACTCATTAAATGACACTGCTTCACAGCCTGGCAGGCACACAGTCTGTCAAGATACATATGTACAGGAGGGCCTACATAGACCATCTAGACATCCTAGAGGGACCATAACAGCAGTTAAAAGATAGAGTGAAAAAACACGAGCTTTAGAATGAACAAGATGATCTTCTGAGAATTTCCCAGGTCTTAAAACTACGCAAACAGAACGGTTGAGAAGCCAGAAAGAGCAGCACTAACCAAAGCAACAGTATCAGCCAATTGTATTTCCTACATTTAGAAACCTGTTTGCATGGCTGAAAAGCTGTTACGGTTGCAAATCCATCCATAAGAGCCAGTTGCTGTTTGCACTTTGGGAGTCTGAAACAGGAAGCTTCCCATTCTGGTCCTTGTCCATCTTGTCAGTATCTAGTCTGCCTTTCCCAATTGCTACAAAACCAGGCTCAAGTCTACCCCTCTACCATACTCCAAGCTCACCACCAACCACACAGAAAAGCAATCTGGGCAAAGACACACAGTCTGCAGCTCAGGTAAATTCTTCTGAAAAAGCACTTGGGACCTAAATCCATCTACTGCAGTATTACAACCTTAGGTTGCTAACAAGTTTTTAAAGAAATGTGTGACTTAACTTTCTCAAAGTAATGTGTCAAAGATATGAAGTCATCTGCCTTTCAACTGTATATCCAGGACACTTGGATATATACCAGGGGAGGGTGGGGGGTGGGGGATGACAATACATCTTTGATTTATACATCAGAAAGTATTTTGCTAAGCTCATCTGTCCCAAACTGTCTGGTTTTGCACATGCATGATGACAGCAGTCACTGGCACTGGATGTAGGCATGTGAAGTTCCACTTCAGGAATTACTATTACAGCCTCTCCTAGTTGTTTATTTTTGTTACATAACTAAATAGCAGTATTTAAGAAAAGAGCTGTGAGCTCGTTATCACCCAGCAGCCCACCTGAGATAAAATGTGTACTTCAGCACAGTAACTTAAAATACTCTAGAGTAACTAGAAGTAGTCTACGGTATGTTCCTGAAGTATTTGAAGGAGAAATGAAGGCCAAAGTTTACATGGTGGCAGCAAATGGCTCAACAGGTTTTCATGTGGGGTTGCTTACTAGCTATTAGCCAAGAATTTCTTAAACTTTTGACACCACTCACCACCCAGTCCAGTGAGTCACCACAGATTGATTCTGCCCTGAATACATGAAAGCATTTACTGGCTCTTGAAAGCAAAGCATGAAAGAAAGCACCCTTATTTCTCACTCCAGAGTGTCCCTTCCCTCTAAGTGACCTTCCCCATTTCAAAATGGAAACTAGTATTGTTCCCATTTGAACTAGAGTGTTTGCCAGATCTCTGTTTCTTTTCAACCACAACAAAGCATCTCTTTGTCTTAGGCCCACCAGGATGATTATACTGGTGGCCAAACAGCTTATGTGTCACCAATGCCTACTCCTAAAGGTAACATCCTAGAAAGTCACGTAAGTATTTAAGAGTTTTGGTATACATTACAACAACAAGTAATTATACAACAACTTTTAAAAGAATCTCTGCAAAAACCCCCAAGGGTTCATGACACTGTCACTTTGTAGTTCCTCCCTATCACAATGCATCAGTAGTAGTTATCCCACGCATTCAAGAACAACGCTCCAATTCGATTTCCTCTCTTCAGAATACCTCCATATTGCTTTCCCTTTTCTCAAGCAGAGAGAGAAACAAATACACAACATCTAGGTCCAAAACACATATTTCTCCCTGGAAATCATGAAGAACAAGAACATGAAGAACCTATTCAGTTCTTCACCCATATATCAACAAAATCAGTGGGCCAAACTCACAGAACCGTATCTCATCAGCAGTGTGTTTGTATTGGTCTCTACAGTTCTTCACCTAAAAAGAAGTGTGAAACAAAACTAGCAGAGGTTAACACTTGTATTATTTTGTGGGTATATCAGGAACACTTTTAGCATGTTTGGTGTACATTCAACTAAGAGGAAATCGGTAACGAAAGTTCTGATACTGGCACCACTTAACTGTGAAGACAGCTCTTAAAAAAATCCGTTTGGATACAAAAGGAAAAAACAAACAGGACTAATCATCCTTGTAAATGTATGCTGGGCCTACTGAAGATAGATTATACCTACAGAAAAAAAAGCCACTCAAGTTCACACAGAAATCTTACAAAAATTCAACTATTCCCTCTGTAAATATAGCACACCACCTTAACTTGTATAACCTCCAGTCCTAATCCTTACCTTTTATTAATCAACCCTATGTACTTGACATTAAACTATAACTCTCAGTAATTTTCTTATTCAGACTTGCAATCGCCCCATATTTTACCACAAAATGAAAACACTGACTGAAGTTCCTAATATTAGAAAGTTTACTTTCTGAAAGAGTAACTTAAAAAAACCCCATCTATTGCTCTTCTTCATGTAATGAGAAAGCTCTTCTTGTAACACCCTAACTGCATTATATTTACAACGACTAACAATAAAAGGAATAAATTTAGGGATGGTCAATATTTACCACATACTGTTACCTGATTTCTTAGTCATTTCAAATTTTTGTTCCAATAAAATTCTGTAGAAACTCCTACACCAATAATTATGACAGTATCAAAGAATAATAGAATGGTTCAGGTCAGAAGGGACCTTAAAGACCATCTAAGTCCCAACCCCCCTGCCATGGGCAGGGACACCTTCCACCAGACCAGGTTGCTCAAAGCCCCGTCCAACCTGGCCTGGAACACTGCCAGGGAGGGGGCAGCCACAGCTGCTCTGGGCAACCTGTGCCAGGGCCTCACCACACTCACAGGGAAGAATTTCGTCCTAATATCTAATCTGAATCTACCCTCTTTCAGTTTAAAACTGTTACCCCTCATCCTATCCCTACACCCCCTGATGCAGAGTCCCTCGCCACCTTTCCTGTAGCCCCTTTCAGTACTGGGAGGCCACTGTAAGGTACCCCCGGAGCCTTCTCTTCTCCACGCTGAACGACCCCAACTCTCTCAGCCTGTCCTCATAAGGGAGGTGCTCCAGCCCATGATCATCCTCATGGCCTCCTCTGGACCTGCTCAAGCAGGACTTTCTTGTGTTGGGGGCCCCAGAGCTGGACACAGCACTGCAGGTGGGGTCTCACAAGAGCGGAGTAGAGGGGGGAGAATCCCCTCCCTCGACCTGCTGGCCACACTGCTCTGGATGCAGCCCAGGATGTGGTTGGCTTTCTGGGCTGTGAGTGCACATTGCTGGCTCACAGTCAGTTTTCCATCCACTACTACTCCCAAGTCCTTCACCGCAGGGCTGCTCTCAGTCCACTCATGGCCCAGCCTGTATTTGTGCTTGGGATTGCCCAGACCCCTGTGCAGGGACCTTGCACTTGGCCTTGTTGAACTTCATGAGTTTTGCACAGGCCTACCTCTCAAGCCTGTTAAGGCTTCCTGAAAACTACCACTCTTAAGCTCAAATATAATTCAGACAGACATTAAATGATCCATCTCTTCTATAGACATATTTTTGCGTGTTTTGCATGTTTGGTCACCATACTCATGTGACTAAAAAAATACTGATTTATAATGAATCCACAGAATCTGTTGGCCACTCTATACACATGTAAAACCAGTTAGTGGTATCATTCACAGGTGCCATCAACTGTTAAAGGCCAAAAGAAGAGCCTGTCTACCTCCTCAACACCTGCACCACAAGAGATGCCTATTACAAACACCGCAAGACCTCTACAGGCTGCAAATGACTGACCATTACCCTTTGAACCTGATGGCCCAGCCATTTTTTCCACCCATTCTGCAGTCCTCCAATCCAGCCCATGTCTCCAACCACCTTGAAAGGGTATCACCAGCAGCTGTACTTGCTAATGCTGACATAAACAACATCCACTGCTCTCCCTTCATCCAAAGAACCAATTATTTCATTACAGAAGGCAATCAGGCTGGCATAGCAGGTGGTGTCCTTTGGTAAGTCTGTACTAGTCCACAGCCAGTCATCTCTTTGTCTTTCAAGTCCCCAAAGACTTGCTCTGTAACTTCCCAGGGACTGTGCTGACACTGACCAGTCTCTAGCTCTTCAGATCCTTCCCCTCATCCTCTGTTTTCGCTGTTGCTCTTGCTTTTTACTAGTCAGTGGAGATAAACAATCACTATGACCTTTGGTTATAAGTATTGCATACACCAACAGAAATGAATAATCAAAACACTGCTGCCAACAATAGATCTGGTAATGGCAAGTATATCAAATGCTCTACATTTGGTGAAGCCTGATTTGAAAAGTTCAGTTAGAAATGGTTCTTAACCTCTCAAGAAAGAGCCAACATCATCAGCATTTATGAGCCATTTGGCGCAATAATGACTTACACTGAAAAAAAAATGGACAGAGCAGACATGCATGGCAAGACACCACTTCTCTAAAATGAAAATCTGGCCAGAGAGCTGGGCACAACGCAGATTCATGGCTGTCTAAATATGCAGAGGAGAGAGACCTATCCTATGAGAACTCACCACACTGTGAGGAAGAATGCACTTAGCCGATGCTAACTATGGTGATGGGAAACATCAAAGCTCCCATAAGTCCATCACCCCATCCCTTAACTAAATCCACACCTATTAAACAATTACAAGTAAGACTTCTAGGAGGATAAAAACTTGTGTGTCAGACAGCTCCTAAGGGAAGATTAAAATTACTTTCCCCAAGGTCAGGATAGTTTAAAATTATTAGAGCTTCTTTTTTTTTTTTCTTTTTTTAAATATTCCCTCTTAATGTTGGTCCTTTGAATGAAAAATTACTTCAAACAGGTTTTGTGAAGTTTTCCAATTGTCAACTATTTTCAGATATTAGTTAATCCTCTAAAACCAAATGCCTTTTAAAAAAAAACAAAACCCCAAACCACTGATATTCTTGCAGGAAAAATTCACTCTAAGAATTACTCACTTTGGGGGATTTTTTTTTGGCACTTTCTCCTGAAACAGTGGGTACTTGCCCTGATCAGTGACAATATGCAACTACTTAAAAGCACTACCTCTAATCTAATATGGCAACTCCTTTTACCCCTTGCTTCATTTGTCCTTGTCACACAAGCCATCCAAAGGATACTTTCCTGCATCATCCTTTATCATCACAGTGATGACACCACACGCATTGGCAATCAGCAAAATTCATGCTATAATCCCATCAGAAGCAAGCAATAAAGAAAAAAAATATTTAATGCTTTCTCCTGCTTTATCGTATCTTTCCTTATAAACACAGCCATCAGTTCACTACTATATTTAAATACTAATACATTATGGAATCAATTGCATTTATCTGAAAACTGTTCTACCTATAATACCTATTAAAAATGTACTGCAACATGAAGACAGAGATTACTGACTGTAACTCCGATATTACCATGGTTGTTCTTGCTCAAAAGAAAATACTGCAGTCACCTATTCCAAGGTTAGAGATTTTGAGGTTTGGGATTACAGGTACTTGGGAAGCAAGTGCTTCATTTTACAAGGTGATTTAACTCACACAGTTTAGTGCTAAATTTTTAAAAAAACTTTTGTTCTTTTGTTATTAACCTAATACTTTCAATAAAATTCATTTTCCATTTCTTAAATGCAAGCAGGATCGTGAATCTCTGCTACTGCTTGACTGAAGAGAGAAAAAGCTGAAGAAGAAAACATGGCTACCTCCTTCTGACGGCTTAAAATCAGATGAAAACCAACTGTCTCAACTCTTTATTCAAATCTTCACTTCGTTTACATAAGTCTCCCTACTGAGCCAAGTAAGAATACTGAAGGCTTACTTTCCACAGGTAAGGAGATCTGCAAAGAGAAGACAACTTCTAGTATTCAAAATTCTTTAAAACAGACCTAGAACACAGCTAGAAAGAGTTGTGTCAGACCATGATCACAAATTGACCTTGACCTTATCACCTTCATCAGACATATGAACTCTGCTGTGGCTCCTATGACTCTACTGACAGTAAACCCATAAAAGCATGTTACTATAGTAGGAGTCTGAAAAACACCTGCACATGAACTAAACGATACCAAACAAGACATTCAGAGTGACTGTAGTGGAATACAACTTTTTCTGGTGATGGAGAAAGGAGGCAAGCACCTTGCTCAACAAGATGCCTAATACCTCAATGAAACCAAAACTTCTCTCCAAAATTCTTTAGTCATCAGGTTTGCAAAGGGGGGGCGAAAAAGAAAAAAAATGCAAGCTTTCAGTTCAGAAAGACACAAAAAATAAGAGCCTAAACTGAGAAAAGTCAGATCCTACGTGAAAACTTTTCCAGACTTTGAAGTTGTACAGATCAGGAGTTTAGTCAGCATGGGTCATTTACTTTTACTCAATTCTCTAAAAGAGAAAATGAGTCCTTATTCTTCATATTAGGCATAAGTCCTACAAAAACTACAAACAATCCACTAAAACACCAGCAAGACACAAATGTTCTCCCTTTCCAGCTCCCTGATCCACAAATACGGTTTTCCTTTAACATGTTTGCTTTACCGCTAATTAATTTTCCTAAAAAATCTAGGTGAGGCTTTTAAAGTGTTCCTTAAAGCTTTTCAGCTATGATGCATTTTACAGTGTTTTTCTTATAATGTTGTTTTAGTGTAATGTTATTTTATTTAGAAAGAAAATGACATAGAAGTCAACTAACCTTTCACCACTGTGCATTAAATCCAAAATCAAACCAAACCAAAAAACCCACAGTATGACATGGTCACCAGTACCTGCCCCAGTACTTTTTAAAGGCAGGATTTTGGGGATTTATCACTGCCAGCACTACTTTATTATCCTGTATGATTCCAAGGCAATTTAAAGGAGTAATTTCATTTCCTGTTAAAATGTAATCAACTCTGTGGTGAAGCTGGGAGGGCTGTCTAAATCACTCTGCCTCTGAATAAAACCCTAAGTAATTCCTTGCCCAGCTAGAAATATAAAATCAGATTGAGCATAATTACTAAAATCTGACCAGCACAGAAGTCCAACACCACAGAGAAGTATTACTGTATTTAAAACTTAAGGCACAGCAGCTTGTTCTCATTTGAAAAAGCTATGCATCTCTGACAGTATATGAGCCTCTAAGCATACACTGAACTACTGGTTTGTTATAATCTGACAGATAGCATTTAAGTGAAAAATATGCAAGTAAGAAAACCTAATTAGAAAAAAAGATAATGATGTTTTGGACACAAATCTATTCAAACTCAGTAGTACCACTGAGAATTGTCAGAGGGCTTACACCATCATGTCAGCATACCAGTGACACAAAGGTCACTGGACAGCTGACCTATGCTCTTACTAGTACCATGACTATGCATGTTCTGCCTTTGTTCCTGTAGACTCAACTTCTTTCAACTACTTGTGGTCAGATTTGGTTTGTCTTGCACTTACACAGTGAAAACAGAATAGCCTATAAGAGCAATCTAACTACTTTGGAAACTGCTTAGCACATAGTAAAGATTAAAACTTTTAAGCAGGACAGACTCCCAAAACTTAAGGTATAATGCAAACATTAAGTTCTATGTTAACATTAACTGAGTTTATGCTGTTTCTGGTTTTATCAACACTCAAACATTACACCATCACCACCACCACCCCACACACACACACCCCCCCCAACAGCTGGCACACCCATTAAAAATGGTCAAAACAGTTATCTGTTGCTTTCTCCCGTTTGAACACAAAGCCTGCAGCAAAATGTTATGGGAAAATTCACCACTCACATGCCTGTGCACAATTTACTAAATACTGCAGAGTCAGATTCCACACACACTCCCTTGAAATGCAAACCTCATAGTCTTTGAAAACAATTAACAGATAAAGATCTGTAAATTCAATTAAAAGATAAAGAAGATAAAGATCTGATTCCAGTTATATCTAGGCTACAACTAAAATCATAGCTTTGTACACTATAAAGGACTTAAGAGGCAAACATTCTTAAAAGCCCTGTGGTCTAAGGCGCATGGAAGCTGGTTACCCACTGTTACTTCTTTAGCAGACCTATCTGCAAACTTGCAGAATGCTCAGGCTTTCTTTTTTTTAAGTTCTCCAAGACTTGCAAAAGAAAACAGCAGAATGCTGGGAAAATAAATAATCCAGTGCTGGTTGTGTTCTACTTTAAGCACAGATGCAAAAAAACCCCAACACTCCAGTACAAAGGAAGCGCTTGCAGCAACTTCTAATCTGAACTGCTAAAAACTACTCCAGAAAGGCATCAGATTCAGAATCTCAAATCTAGTGCTTCCAAATGTATTTCCATGGAATATTTGTATAGAGAGAGAAACCTCTCTGATTTATAGAGTTAACATAGGGAAGACTGAATCGTACTGAAAACAGCAAGCAGTAATTACAAAAACATGCGCTCAACTATTGAGGTATTTCTTAATACTTGACACAGTCAAAACACAACTTAACTTAAACCAAACAATGGAAAATCTTGAATAAAATTACCTACCCTGGACAAAGCTGACAATCGACTGCTCACCAGCTCGCCTCTGCAGGCCTAACTCCTGTTTGAAATTGGTTACTATCGAGAATAAATGCAAGAGACAAAAGATGTAGTGCCAGAAAAGGTTTCAAACTGCACAAATAGTACATACTGCAAGCTACAACAGCTACGGTATCATCATACATATTAAATGTTTGTGCTTATTTCAAAACCAGGAAATAAAGACCAAGTTCTCCCTGAGCTAGGATCACACTGCTAATTAACTGGTTTGAGGACAAACAGACACTAACAGAAAGAATTATAGTAATAGACTGTATTCACTCCAAGCAAAAGCATATTCTAACCAACTTTGAACAGATCCACTCCTCAGATTACATGATCAGAACACATAAAGTAGGTTTCAACATGCAGTTTTATATGCAATGACAGGTGAAGTAGTTATGCACCCAATCTTGCTCATAGCAAATGCTACAAACCTTCAAACCACAGTAGTGTACAAACTCAGAATTTATTCCACACAGCTTCCCTAGCTAAATTCTGTGAAGAACCATGTTTTACATAATGTTAGAGACTTCTGGGCAGCAGGGGGAGTATTTGGCTCAGAACTAGACTCAAAATGAAGAAAACTATTAATTTTAAACACTGCACATAGCATTCCAAAGATACCAGCCAAGAGACCCCTGAACCAGAAAAACAATTCAGCATTATTATGCAAGAGTTCAGTGTCATATGACTGCTTATTCTCAACTTCAGTACTGTGATGCATACCACAAAATGCAGTGGGTTAGGTGTGGGTAAAAAAATTTGTAAACATTTTAAAAAGCAGTGCATTTTCATTATAAGCTGGAGAAAAGTAAAAAGGGCACACGAGGAAAAAAGAACAGCATTAAGAAAACATCCCAGAACAATCTTGCTGGAGTCTTTTTCATAAACATTTTAAATTTGATGGTATAAAGACTGATTTATGCACCTAAATTTACAATGTCTTTGCAAAAGATGACAGGTAAAACCACCTTCAGACAGGAAGTCAACTTTCTTCCTGTTGTTTAATCAACAATTACTAAAATGAAAATGCTTCTTTCTTCTTTACTTAAGTAATAGCACAGGATTTATGACAAATATATACAGAAAACCAAACAAAATATTTAAATTAGACATCTTTAGACAGCACTTTGTGTGGCAGCATCATATTCTATGGGGGAGTGGGACAGCACATGAGGGAAAAAGTGTTTCATGCAGAAAGCACAGAGAGTCTGCCAAAAGTGAGTGTGGGCTTCTCTTACACCAGTGAATGTAGGTAAAATCCCTCCTGCTTTATAAAAATTCCAAAGTGTCATCAGGGGAGGAAAAACAAAACTAATGATGATTCTTGCCATACAGGTAGAACATATGAAAAAATGTGTAATAAAACCTTTTTTACATGACGCCCCCATCTTTTTCCCCCCCAGAAAGAAGAGTATAAATACACTAAACAGCTTAATGACAACTTACCAGCTCTCATCATATATCACAACTCAAATACTATCATACAGATAGTCAGAACACTGACACGATGTGCAAAGTACTGATCTTCGGCTGTATTTCAGCAGTAATGCTTCTGATTGCAGCTTATGGAGCACCTCTACCAACAGAAAAAGAGAGCCTTCTTAAAACTTTAATAAGAGATTTAAAATTCCTGGAAAAAAACAAGAATGTAAGTGATTGATTTTCCTTTATTTTAAGATCCTTTTCTATTTATCTTTTCTATTTGTTTTCTATGTATGTATTCAGAAAAATTAACTTTTTCTCCCCATTCTCTACAGAAAATTCATCTTGACCTTTACACACCAAGTGAGAAACAGGTGAGTTTAAGTTTTGTTTTCAGAAGGAATTCTAAGGTATAGCTACTTTAAAATGATATATTACTGAGTTACACCAAATCAATTTGCTTATCAGAAGGGCAGATACAAAAGACAGTTTTCAGTGTAGGGAGTCCAGTTTCTTAAAGACACTTCTGCTTTTGATTTGCATTCTCAAACATTTAACAGTACAGTGTTACTTCACTTTTCTGCATAATGTGTAACACAAAATAAATCCTCCCTATTCATCCTGCTTAATACACAGTTGAATTCACAGGAAAAAATGTTTTATGAATTATTTAAACACTGTTTAAGATTTGCAGGAGGCAATACTGTTGTGTTAACACTAACACAAGAACAATTTTGAGAATGAAACTAGACTTAAATAAGGCAGTATCTGTATCAAATTGCCCATATTTTAGCTCAACTAGATGTGACACCACTAGTGGGTTCTGTTTAATATGATGTTATAATTCTTCTATAATCCAACCAATGACTAAACTCAGCTATGCCCTTACCTAATTCTTTTCAGGAACAAAACTTTACCAAGCCATTCTGGATCTATTAGCTATATATTAATGTTTTATGGTATTAATATTTAAGACTTAGTTCCACAAGAATACTATCATTGTGGTTGCTTCTTCCTAAAAAACTGCATATCAGAGCAGACAGTGTTCTAAGGACATCTTTACCACAGACCATCCATCATAGCACTACTTTTTAATTCAGTGTTCAAGTAGACCTACGAAAAAGAGCATCATTATTTAGTACAGGAAAGGAGTTAAAATCTTTATGCAAGTTATCTGTTAACTACTTTGGACCTCCAGTTAAGGTTTTAATCCAGAAGAATTCTCACCTAACAGTAATTTTTTTTTCAGTAAAGATTTGAAGCCAGATTCTGCAACCACTTCCTTATCTGAGTCATTTTTTTCATATGCTGGTAACATCAAGATGTAACTATCTCAGAGCTCAGTGCTTAAATGCAAATGTATGAGGCTCATTAATAACATACTGTTGTCAACACATAGCTTGCAAGAGTGATGCATAGTTATTTATCACATTCTAAAGTCAGATCAGACACAGACATTAGACGAAGCAACCAAAGCACATTAACTGAAGATGGCTCTAAAAAGGCCACTGTAAAACTGACAGAAGCTTTAACTATTAACCCTTTTGCTAAGACATGTTTTCCACATGACAATCAGGAGTAAGGCTCAGTTTAAGAGCAAATACTACAGCTTCATGTTCCCAAGAGATATTCCAACACTTCCAAGTATCCTGTAAAGATTACTGCCTTTTCAAAAACTACAATAATCTACCAGAGAACTAAGGCCACATGTAACATCTTACAATATGACTTTAAGGGGAACAAAAGAACTATATAGAAACCAATACATTGTAGTTTTTGATATGAGGATAAAAACAACAAGCAATTGAGATTTTTAAAATTGAATCAATTGTCATCAGTAACAAGTCTATATATATCTATATATATCTATATATATCTATATATATCTATATATATCTATATATATCTATATATATATATATAACAATTTTGCTGACTGTTTTAGGAGTGCAGCTGGCAAACCCTACAATGTTACCTGACAGAAATGGGCACCTTGGAGAATGAAATTGAAGAGGAGGATTTTAATTATCTTCAAAATATCAAAAAGAATCTCCAGAGTCTTATGGTAAGCAATCTTTTTACCCAGTTAAAAAAATAAAAAGAAGAAAAAAGTGTTTCAGTGATAGTGAAAAACAGTGTCAGATCAGCATCTTTATGCTTCAAGGTCTATGTGTTATCATCTCTTGAGAATACAGGATTTTATACAAAATATCATAACATTAAACTATAGGACAACATCTATTTGCATGGTAATCCAAGACAGAAAAATAGATTTAAGCCCTACTGGCTATACAAGTTAACATTTAAAAAAAATGACATCTATTTTCTTTACTGAATCATGCAAGGCATCTGACAAAAGCTTGCTTTTAGGACTGTAACAACTATTTACACAAACAATGGCTTCAAAAACTGTGCCATAAATTTATGACTGTAAAGGATCCAACAATGAATGCAGTACACCTTGATACACTTACATAAACAGACTCCATGGCCAAGAAATTGTATCATTCTAGAAATCCTCTTCAGGCTAGAAATTAAGATTTGCCTCTGCTGCTGTATTTATCATAGAGAGTGAATGTGTTTAGCTTGTAGTACTTCTACTTTTACAACAATCTCCTTTATAAGCAACTGCTTCATCCCTTACCAACTGAAAAAGGCCAATCCCCCAAAATATTAAGGGTTCTTTTTTTCTTAAAAGAAAAACTTAACATACAGAAGTTGATGTATTATTGCTAAAACCAGCTGGCAAGAGAACTATCACCAATCAACAAAAATATCTGTATTGCAGAACCTAATTCCCCTAGGAACTGGATGCAAGATCTGCGAAGCTAATGACAAGAAAGAGTTTCCTGCCTTTCACCAAGAACTGAACAACTTTCTGATATCTATGCTAAAATAACCAGATAACCATTTTTATTTTTCCTGCTACATTATTTATTTAAATATTTAATTACGACTAATTTATATAGTTTGCCCTGTGGCTTACTAGCTTGCTGTCCATTTTGGGACCACTTATGTTCTTAGTCTGGGTGATACAACAGGCTGTTCTAAGATCACATTTGATCCTTTCTGTAAGCCCTACGGGCTCAAAATGTACTTTGGAAAATTAACTGGTTCTCATTTTGTCAATAAACATAAGACAACTATTTATTGAAAAAAAATATTAGAAGTTATGTGTAGATTGTATTTAATAAATTTCAGTTAACACATAAATATGTCTAGAGTCTGCTTTGTTAAATTATATCATCTTTTTCACTGGTGACTTACTCCTCTGCTTTTTTTAAAAACACAATTATAGAAACCTAAAACCACATTTACCAGTATACAAGCGTACAGGTATCAGGCTCAAAACAAGACACCTGCAGCTAACCTTTTTAAGCAATGTAAAATACCAGTTTATGCTGGCATACAGTACAAGGTATAGAAATAACGCTACCAAGTTGCTTTCCCCTAAAAAGAAATTCAAACCCCAGAACTCTTTTTGTGAGCTGTCCTACTTAGCCACACAGGCTTTTCGCTGCATCTTTTTTGCAGGATACATTTTTCTCATTGGTGTAAGCAAAACATGTAGTTCTTAAAAATCTTCAGAGACAGGGAAACATGAAAACACACCTGAAATAATAACTATGCAGGTAACTGAGGTACCAACGTCTCAGAACACTTACATAGCCAATTCTTTCTAGCAACAACTGACATAAAATTGATAATTAACGTATGAATCTGCATGAACATATACTGCATTAATCTTTTTGTGGAACCTCTGAAAGGTGCTTACTTCAAATGAAAATGGAGTCAGTCATGTGACATTGTAAGTTTTATGCAGAAAAAAACATCTAAGAGGAGCATATTTACAATCCCAAACCCAGCACTCAGTGCTAACAATGCAAGCTGTAATTGATGAAAGTAAGCCTACTACAACAGTTATCATCCTATCATTCAGTCTTTGATGTGTTTTGCTGGTGGGTGTGGTATGGAGTATTTCACCCTAACACTTAAAAACAGACTAACAATGGAAAAACCTTCAGTTTTCTTGAAAGCTGCAAAGAGAAAACAGGCGTTAATTACAGCTTTCCGCCAAAACTGGGAAAATACTTACAGTGCTTGTATCTGTTGCTCTACTTATCTTCTCTTCCCACAGTGAAGGAGTGCTCTGTCCCCACCCACAAGGACTCAGAAAAGCAAAACACTGTCAGTCATCCCAGCCACAAACATATCTGCTCCACCCTCTTCTCAAATCAAGATGCCTCCCAAATGACTGCCTGTAATAACAGTAATACTTAAATACAAATGAGAAAACAGGCAAGAAATTTATTCACAAAAATTTTACCTTGTCAATCTTTGTAGAATGCTCCTCCTTACATTGATTCCTTCTTGATAAATGCTTAAAAGCAGCATGCAAAAAAAAAAAAAAAAGAAAAAAAAATCACCTTTAAACAAAGTGAGACTGTATTTGAAGACATAGGAAGCACTAAGCCTGGGAGATAAAATCAAAGACAGACTAGTCTTAAAAACACCCATAAGAAATTAAGAATGATATGAATACTGCTGCCTTCTGACTAGTACTGCCAACTGCAGAGGAATTTTAGCATGTACAACCTTGCGAGCTCAACCATACCTGAGCAACCACAACAATAAACCCAAGTAAGGCTGAGATTGCCTGGCAGTGCCACCAATCTGCAGAGCCCAATGCAGAGACCCCCTCGAACACCTGCTGGACTCCACATCAGGTCTGGCTCTGAAAGACCTAGTGTGGGAAGCTGGTCCCAGGCGGGGCTAGCTTGCACCCAAATATTAGGGAGGGAACGGAAATAAAATTACAGTTCGATAGCAAATATACACAGTTAATGTGATTTAAGACTAATCATTAATAGATTTACAGCTGTAAAACGCATATTACGTAACGCAGCTGTAATTCAGTAATAGGTTTAGATTATCCATGATTTCACTGAATATCTTCACTGGGCGACTTAAGCATTATAACCTTCTGAACCAGTTGCATCTAAAGCCTCTACCTACAGCAGAAAGCTGCACCCTAAAGCAACAGCATCACATAGAACATGTGGCTTTGCAAACCTGTTCCAGGATCAGGCCACAAGTGTATCTGCATCGCTGCCCCAGCTCCCAGCAGTCAGCAAGAGGGTGCAGGAGCAGTTTGCATTGAACACAGCTCCTTTTATATAAATGAGGCTTCCTTTATAATTGATTTAAGCATGAGGAATCTCAACTCTGAAGATTTGGTAAAATCTACCTTAGGGTCAATCCATGGAGTTGGGACATCCCATGTGGAATAACCATGACCTTTTCTAAGTCCCTAAACAGTAAACATTAGGTAAGGTAGAAATAGTCAAGTACTTCAGAAACCAAGAAGTTATGGTAAACAGGTATTTACCCATGCATCCATAAGGAAAGAAAGAAGCCATAGCTCACTAACTCTTTCATAAATAAAACACATGCAGTGTGGAAACATATACACTGCTTTTGGTCTGCACAAACTGCTTTGGAGTTGGGCTGCAATATACTGAGAGCGCTGCAGTTTCACAACAATGGAAAGCAGAGGCTTTGGCTATGCTGGCATTAATTGTAGGGGTTACCATGTGACTTTTGTACAGTAAGCCATGCTCTGCTGTGGATTTTTGAAACATTTTCTGGCTGACTTGCTCCCTATGTAACACCTCCAATAACGCTTCCGGAAACCTTTTCAGAGAAGTACCTGTTTGTCTATAAAGACTGCTGAGACATAAAGCTAGCTGACGTAGGGGAAGTTGCTTGTGTTGCACATGCTTAGAGTCATGAGGCCTTTTGGATTCTGATTAATGTTTTAAGTTGGTATTTCTGTTTCAGCCATACATAACTGTATGTTTCCTAAAAAGTATGTAAGGTGTCTACAAATCATTCTGCATGTCAGCAGTTGATGAAAGTTACGTCATATTAACAAAATCCATACTGGAAAAGGATGTAAAAACACACGCTGTGCTGCAGAAAATCTAAGGCAAAGGGTAGTGTAAAAACCCCTTAGAATTAAGTATTGCTATTTTGACAGGATTTTATTTAGCAATACACAGACTTCGTGTTATAGATGCCCACTTCCTTTTATGTAAGGTTCAAGACCTAGTTTAATGTTACTGGTTAACAACGTAGTGCTCGTTTCACTGAAGTGGATACTGCAAATACATACTCTTTCCAATTACAAGCTTCTTGACTAAATTAGGTTTCAGAGCACAGTTATGCTCAAGTCACTGTGATTTTGCATACTCTAAGGGCCACTGAATGACAAAAAGCAACAGAAAATAAGCACAGCAAGCAATACTGCAGCAGAATCTTGCAAAAAAAGTTACTGTGGATCCAAGATACACACAGTAGTGGTCACTACAGTTCTGTGTGCAAAGAGATTTCAGACTGTCACAACACAGTGCACCATAAAGAGTAGGTAACGGTGAGTTTTAAGGGAAATGGTAAAAACTTAGGCTAAATAAAGATCTGCTGTTGGCAAAAGAGAGCAAATAGCATAGTTCCAAAGACAGTCAGAAAAACCAGTTTACTTTTGTTCATAAAGTCTGCAGAAAAAACACACAGTAGGTTTCTCGCTAAAATTTGTATGTTTATAAAATACATACTGGCTCAATATTAACATGGAATTTATCAAGTTCTAGTCAATTTGACTCAACTAGAACTGTACTTTCCTCCCTGTCATGCGATACTATCACTGTAGTCCATCCGGCAGCCATTTAGCCTTTCGTTAAAAAAATAAAACAGCTAAATTTTTTAAGATACTGATAAAAATTCCACATACAGCAAATAAACTCCCCATATATTTTTGTCTGTCCAATCTTTGACTAAATATAGGTAGGTTTATATACTTAAATAGTAGCTGCAGGATCAGCCTCTCTATTTGCCTAAGCTTGTAAAGAGAAAAAGAGCATGACATTGAAAGCATCTGAAAATGCATAGCAAGGGGAACTTTACTTCCTGCAAGTTGTAAAAAACTTCAGCAAACTCCCTTACAGTACTTATGAAAATCAATTTCCTAAGTGCATTTCTCCTGCTTGATTCCACAGCTTTAACAGAAAATTAAAATGTATGACATGTGACATACAAGTGTGTAACATGCGTTCATGTATTCAACTTCTGTGACATCTGTGTAACATTTGTGACATGCATCTGACATGTATGACCGATGTGTGATGTACTGTAATACAACACATGACATGTGTGATATGTACATGCTACACGTGACAACCATGTGATGTCTGTGACACATGACATCTATGTGACAGGAAATGCACACAGGACAGGTATGTGATGTGACATGTAACATGACCTAGGTGACATGTCAGATTTGACATGTATGTCAGAATCAACATGTGGCATGTTACATGCACACTCCATGTACATCACATTTGACATGTCTGTCACTCATGACATGCACAGGTACAGCGGGTGTATATGCACGTGTCTATATACATACTGAGAGGATACATGCACACCCCCCATACATGCATGCACATATATACGTGCGTGTGTGTGTGTGTATATATATCCTCACCCCTGGACCTCAGTTTGTCTCAAGCAGGGAGAGGCGAGGCCGCTCTCAGCTGGAGGCTGGTGGTGCAGTTTGTGCTCACAGGCCTGTCTGTGGCCTGTGTGGCCAGCCTGGTACATATGTATGTGTGATGTGCATGCGGTCTGCGTGCACAGACCTGTCGGTAATACACCTTCAGCCTCGTTACTGGAACCACAGCACTCTTGCCTCTCTCAAGCTTGTGGAACCACATATTTTGGAATCACTGAAGCAGCTGAGGAAAAGCCTAGATAGAACACCTACATGCTTTTATCTACTAGCTCAGTGCATCCTGCACCTGCTGATACTTTATCAAAGAACAATCTAGATACAAGAACTGCATTCATATTGTTGCCATCATCTTCTTTCTCAAGGATACAGCCATCATGCTCAGAACACCACACTGTTTTCACAACAGAAACTCCCTCATCCTAAGAAGAAACCTAAGTTTCATAGACATTTGGGTTTACTGTTCAATTAATAAAATGGCTGAAGTACACAGAAAAAGCTCAGTTTCTTGCACATATTTAAGGCTTCTAGCTTACAGAAAACACCCTGGTTATGATGTCTCAGCAAAAGTCTAAGTCCATACAGACAAATGGTCCAGAAGTATATAAAACACTAACACACTACCAAGGAAATAAGTTTTAATACGCCTGAAACAGGCAACACAATGGGTGGAACATTCTCCAACTCTTAGAAAGGAAATATTTCATGGAACAAACACTATATGGAGTACGTGCCACAAAAACCCAACAAACAATACCACCTCCCAGTTAAAAGATACTACCAGAAAACAAAATAGCAGAATAGCAAAAAAAGATCGACAGAGCTACAAAGTCAATGAGTTTCAACAACTTCAATATCAACAAAACAACTGTCTCCAGTAAAGACTCCACATATAATTATAAAAAAACATATTAAAGGAAAAAATACTGGAAAACAGTTTTTCCTTTAGAATCCTCCTACAATAAGAAGCTGAAACATGACTATAGCACTACACTGTTACCGATGTATGAAAACGCTTAACAGCTTCCCACCCTTGTAGGATATACAAAAATCAAGTAACATAATGGAAGTGTACTATTTAGCTTAAACACCCCAATATTTCACACCGCCACCCAAAACTGAAGTATGGTACTTAACAACACCCTTGCCATAATGTTACCATATTCTTACCATAAGGAGAAAAGAGGTGACAATGGGGGAGAAAACAAAACAGATTTGCAAAACTGTTAGAGAAATCATCAACATTTGGAAGAAATTAAGCTGTTACAGATAGTTTAATAACTGCATTTAAGTTGAAAAGAAGCAGCTCTGGAATGATTTTCAAGCTGCAAATATGAATCCTACAGTTAAACATTTTACCAATCAGAATTACATTTTACTGGAAGAAATCATCCAAACCAACTACACACATAATCCACCTTGCAGTCAGTCTCTGAACTGTTCAATATGTGAGGACTTTACAATCCAGGACCCATAACTATGTTGCTCTAAGTAGCTTTGCAGCAAATTTTTAGCTTCTTGGTACAATTCAGATTCAATCTAAAAAAAAGAAACAGAAATATCTCAGCAATGATGGTTAGAGAGACCTGTGTTCTTTATCCCCAGCATATAATATGAACAAACAGAAATCTTGTAGAAAAACACTATCTACTTAATCTCCTCAATTGCCGACAGTGAAAGTGTTACAGACTCTAAAAACATACTCTTTTTAGATGTTTGGGCATTTATCTGGATGAGAGAATTGTTTTGTTTAATATTACTCTTTTACAGCATCTTTTGAGTTTCAATACTATCTTTACACAGAAAATAAACTTCTACCATCACTCAATGCAAAGATAAACACATGAACAGACAATTAGCAAGCCATTCTATTTTGAAGTAGTTTTTGAATCATTAAAAAAATTATCTCTTGCATGTTCTGACAGGAGGGAAAAAAAAAAAAGACAGGTACTTTATAAAAACTTAAGTTACACATAACAATTTTGTAAATAAAATATATTTCTTGGTCAAAGGAGAGGAAAAACCTGGGAAGAGTACCAAGAAGTACTGGGAAGATGAGACTACCTATTTCCAAGTATGGACAGAAGTGAGTGAACTGTGTTTACAGCAATCAAGAATCACAGTAGCTTCTTTAAGTAATTTATCTGTATTTTTATATGAAAAGGAAAGCCTGGGACCTAATGCTGTCTGTCCATGAACAATTCCTACTTTTCTACTCCTCTGTGACCTAAGAATACTCCCATATTGAAAAGGAACTCATGAACAAAAATCCCCCAACTTTTTTAATATGAAACTATCTTACGTGAGGAAAATGGCCAGCAACCTCTGCATGCCGAGACAAAACACAACAGATCTTCACAGAGAATGTCTCAAGATTAATTCAGCAGTTAATTTTACTTGAATATAGCCAGTGAAGGAGATACAGCTCTTCAGAAGTCTTCAGCAAAGCAGAAAGTCACCCCTGGCTACCAAACCAGCTTTGAGAGTAGCCATGAAGCATCTCCTTACTGAAACGTCCCCTCCCCTCCCATACCAGTGAAATGAAGAAAGAGCTAGGATATTAAAATAGGATATAGAAATTAGGCACTCAAGAAATGAATGTATAAGTTAGTTTAGAGATAAAGATGGAGGGCTTAGAGATCAGACTAGGGACTAGAGGCCCATTAGTTAAAAGATAACTAAGATTAAAAATAGGATAACAGATCATAGTTGATGGGCCAGAGAGCAGAACAATATGGAAACCTTGATTAATAAAAGCTGTGAGAGAATGCTTCCTGATGGAATAGGAAGACAGCCCTAAAAACCGGTCAAAACCAACCCCATGGTCTGGCCTGAGTCCAAGAGGCTACAGAGACTGTGCAAGGAACCGAGGTAAAAAGTTCAATAGTGAAGAAGAGGAGCTACTTCATCTGCGCAACTCCAGACCACGACCACCAGGACACACTGTGCAGACGCAACTAGGAGGAGACTGGGGCGGAACATATGAAAAAGACTTTCAGGCTCATTATAATACAAAGCAGGGATAGGTTATGCATATGTATAGGTGTATTATGAATATGTGATGCTTTGTAGCATAAAGCCAAGACAAGGTGCCACAAGAGGTGCGCACGTTTGTGGTGGAACAATCCCCCATGTGCCTAAGCGCTGAATACACATACCTACTTTCTAACCTTAGAGGTTGTGGAGCCGTGTTTCCGCAAGTCACCAGCTTACCTTAGCTTCATGGTACGTTGTAACTTGAAGCAAATCATTCCGTTCTGCTTCCTTAGCAAGCAATTTGAAACGACTAAACATGGCCGCCTTGCAAAGGCGACTTGCCATGGAAGCACCGCTTTTGAATGGTGAGCTACAGTCAAAATGAAAGAGTAACAAAACTCAGTAACAAATACATTACAGTATGTTGCTTTGACCATGACAGGATTTTTTTTTCCCCCCCTCTAATGCTTTATGAATACAATCACATGATTCTACTTCCACTTTCAGTGAGCAAAGCTAATGCAAATCAGCAGCTGTGAGAATTTAAACACGCCAACCAAAAATGGTTTTCGAACTGGAATTCATTTGAACAAGGATGCCAACTGGTTTTATGTACTGTGAAAACTAATACATTCACTACAACAGACAATGGAATAAAGACATCTCAGTTCAAAGAACTATTTGTTTTTGTATCTTGATATCTCACTGTGAAGTTAGAAGATCTCTAAAACTACATCTAACCATGAGATGCATTCACCTAACACAGGAGAAAATGACTCTATTTGGGTAATACTATGGCCTCCATGCATAGCTTAAAAAGGGAATATGCCAATGAACCTGCACAAAACAATAATGCTAGCCATTATTTCCAACATAACGAGGAAAAATTCTAACCTTTCAGTGGTTTTTCCATTTAACCCATCCACAACTTCCAGTGATGTATCTGACAATGACCAATTCAGACTAAGAGACCTCTGTGTATAGTCCATTTGAATTGGGTGTGCAGCATTCACCAAGTAAGTATGGGCTCTGTTGACCACATAAGGCATGGGAAGCTTTGATGCAAGTGCATCATCAACACGTCGCTTTATAGCTATTTCTAGTCCTCTTGTATCATTGCAATTTCCATTTCCTGTTAAACAGAAAAAGGTCACATATAAGTACATCAAATAAAAAAAAAACCAAAACAACCTAATAACACAGATGTTTCCATTGGTCTACATTATATTAATTTTTCTACACATAATTCATGTTTGGAAAAATCAGTTCCTATCTTCAGTTCACAGAACAGAAATGCTTTCACAGTTTCTTCTCCAGAGACATCATTACCTTCACTGGATGCATCCTTTTTGGAACAATTAATTCTTCATCAACTAGTTACACTCCTTGCAGAAGACACCATTAAAATAGAAGCTGCAACACAAACTTTGATGTTCTAGATTACAAAATAAGCTAGGGAGTTGTCCACATTACTCCATATCCAACATATTTCTGTCTGCCTAGTAAAAAAAAATGCTTTGCTCCATAGTATCTCAAGGAATGGGCATAGAATTTCTATTAAATTCAAGTGCAATACATTATAGATTATGTTTAATCTGAATACCACTTAAGTGAGCATATCAGAAATTTTACTATCGCTTTTAAATAAAAGTGCCCAAACTTCCTCAGAAGGAATAGGCAGTCATTCACCAACTCTCTCAAGATCATTTGGAGCACTTCAAAAACCTTGTTCTGTGTTAGAAAAAGAAAAGCTGCTACATCTTCAATGCCTGAGGAACTCCTACATCTGTGTACTAAGTCTCACAATACAAATACTAAGAGCGAGGAACACCTGTAAACCTTCAGGATAATAAATAAAAGCTACTGAAACGAATTCTGGTAATAATATGGTCTTCCTGACTGCCACAAGATCCTGAGAATTCACTATCATCTTGGTAAACCTTATTCCTCAGCAAAACATCTATTTGCATTAACCAATACAAAGGGGGGAGGTGAGGGGGGCACAGACCACGATCACACAGAAAACTGAACAAAGAATTTCCAATAGAGCTCTTAAAATACCCAGGGCAAAATTGAGGGCTTTCAGTTAAATACTGGCAGCTCTTCCACCACCACGTCTACAGTTAACTGGCTAACACAGTCACCTTAAAGTCACCATATTTGACTGAACAGTTAACAGCGTGTGTCACACTTGGTATTTTGTCAATATCTAAAATTTAATTTGTTATAAAACAATGCTGCATTTATTCTGTTACTCTAAATACACAGTAAAGGAAGAACAACCTGGCAAGACAAAACAAACCCACAATGACAAAAGAGCAAGCCTGAGTTCTACGTTAGAACATTGCAAAGATGAGCGGAAAAAAAAATACACACTTAGTAAGTACCTTTTCAGAAAAATGCTCTAATTTGTTGAAGAACCATCTTGGTTCAGTTCATGCTTTATAAAATGTAATCAAACTGCAACTTGAAAACATACAAAAAACCCACTGAGATTTGCATTAAGCTTACCTACAAGAATATTGTTGATATACACTGGTTCAATGAAGTGACTCAGCAACGCTCCCTGAATACCAACCACTTCCCATTTTGTTAATTTGTCACTAGCTGACATACTTCTGGCTCTAACAGTTTCAGGTGGACAACAAACAGCTGGGTAAATCTTGCCTTCTACAGCAACATGAAGATTCAGTTCTTCACTAGCTTCGTAAGCAGATATAGATTGTGGATTGAGGTGTCTAAAGACAGACAAGAAAGTGAATTTCAGTGAGAACGTACTCTATTCAGAGATTATTGTAAAGTGGTATCTGTTTCTCAGAAAACAATTATCAAGGGGATCTGGGCCTTACATTATGTTCAATATCTGTTAATTTTAGAAACACCTCCTTCAGCTGCTCAAATGACTGGAATTAGCATTTAAATAAGTAATTCAATCCAATCTTAGCCATCAGCTGTGCAAATATTAAAAAAGATCAGCATATGCTGCAAACAAGCTATCACTTTGTGTCTATTTAACACAGTGACAGAAATTACTTGCGAGGCTGTTCATCTTGTGAAAAAGCAGCTGTAAAGTTGTTAATCTCCTTTAAAAGGTAATATATACTGTGATTTCTCAAAGTATTTAAAACAAGCAGATGCAACACATTAGGGAGACACAACAGCGATTGCCGGAAGCAAAATATTTTTCCCCCCTTAAGTAAAGAAGGCAAGAAGTCAAAGCCTGAAGTTCTGAGAGAACTCTCCCTAATTTTATTGTAACTTACAATGTTATGGTTAAAGGTGCTTTTGCTTTACTACATTATTATAAAGCAACCATTTAATTTTGGCATAAGAAACATACTACTGCCTGTTAATAAGTGGACACATTTCACTATTTCGTGGATTACTTACAAGTAGTGCCTTTTTAAAAATTATCTTTAAATAACTCTACACATCAGCAAATCTGCTCTATTAGAAGAAAATACGTCCCAGAGTTTGTCTCAAGAGTCCACACACCAGAATGGACAAAAAGCAAGAGAAAAAGCGCTGAATCTGTGATCCATCAACTATTACAGAGTAGCTAACTGCATCCAGTCCCATCAACGCATTTCCTTCTAAGAGCAGGCTATGACACTGAAAAATAATTTAAAACCTTCTGCAGTTCTATGGGCTCCCCTGGTCAGCACAACTCCCAATAAACTGCCTGTGACTTCCAGTTCACAAGGCTGCCTTCCAAACACCCATACACAGTACAAAAGCAGCTACCTGTCTTGTACATAAAGTTATGACTGTACAACTTTCAGGGACATTATTCCACTGCACCACTGTAAGGCACACAAAATATCACTGCTCATATTAACCTGGTGAACCTGCAATTGCTGCTGGTTATATGTTAAAACTATTAAATTTCTGAAATTTGTGGGCTTTTTTTAACAGAAGCTGGAAGCGTAATAAGCACAGGAGTGTATTTGTCCCATCAAGTTCCTCTCATTACCTTTATTTCTATAATGCAGAGCAGGAGCTTGTTATTTTAATTCAAGGCTTTTTATACTCCAGTTCAGCAGTGCAAAGGATGACATTAAGTCACCACATCCACTTTCTCAGTGGTTAAATTTAATGATTTATTAGTATTTTAACAGTATCTTGGGAGGGGGGTTAACAGGTAAGCAGGTATCTGTAATAAACAAAGCATCATCCTGAAGCTATAACCCATGCAAAGTTTTTTGTATCGCCATATTGAGCTGCATCTCACACACTGAACACTACCACCCTGAACATTAGCGCTTCCAAAACATGACAATAGCCCACCCCATCTTAGAAATGTGTAACAACGCTTAGCACTCAAACCGTGTTTGTCACTGCAAACAAACTCATCTTCCACTATAACATCTCTGAAAATACCAAGGTACTTACAGATGTGCTTTTAACTGAGCCGTTCCTTTTGGAAGCTGATTCATGTAGAGAAAGACAGTCGTGTTTTGCTTTAGGGTAAGCAGCTTGGAGCCCGCTGCTGTGCAAAATATGGATTTCCCTGTCCTCACCGGATTTTCATTATAGAACAGCATAAGATGTCTATAAAAATACCTAAAATAAAGTGTTAAGTAATGGTAAATGTGAAAAACACTACTTTGTTTACAAATACATGGACATACACATTTAATTCACATGCTTTGAAAATAATCCAGAAGGTGCTAACTAGAAAATGCAAGTGTGCTTATATGTGCATTTGCAAAACTGAGGAGAACTGGTAACTGTACACACATTCTCACCTAAGCAGAGCACGCCTGGCAGTAACAATGGCATGGCTGTCGTGCAACACTCGTCCACAAGGTTGAAAGCACTGACTGTAGTTACATTCTCCTGTTCCTAGAGCTACAACTTCATGCTGTCCACCTAAAAAGAAAACATTTCTTTTTACGTGGCTGTGGTGGGTTAACCTTGTCTGGTTGGCAGATGCCCATCAAGCTGCTCTCTCACAGCCCTGTCCCTCAGAAGGCTGGACTCAATCTTCAAGGTTTTTTCCAACCTAAATGACTCCATTAAAAAATACACTGAAAAAGCTTGTAGGTCAAGTTAAGGACAGGGAGAGTGCCTGCTATTTGCCATCACATGCAGAACAGACTCAATAGGGAAGATTAATATATTGCTAATTAGAGTAGTATAGTGAGAAACAAAACCAGAACTAAAGACCTGCTCCCCTTACCCTACCTTCCTCCCAGGCTCAACTTTACTCCTGACTCCTCTACCTCCTCTCCCCCCCCTGCCCAAGGGGCGCTGGGCAGCATGTGAAACATCAGTTCCTGACACTTCATCTCTGCTGCTCCTTCCCTGCTCCAACACCAGGTCCCTCACGCAGGATACAGCCCTTCATTGAATCACTCCAGCCTAGGTCCTTCCCACAGGCGGCAGCTCTTCAGGAATTGTGGGTCTCTCCCACAGGGTGCAGTCCATCAGGAACAGACAGCTCCAGCATGGGTTCCCCACAGGGTCACAAGCCCCACCAGCAAACCTGCTCCAGTGTGGGCTCCTCTCTCCACAGGGCCACAGGTCTTGCCCAGAGCCTGCTCCAGCCTGGGTTCTCCACGGGCTGCAGCTTCCCTAGAGGCACATCCACCTGCTCTGGCCTACACAGCCTTATGCCTCTTTCAGACAGCACAAGGAAGTGCTTATGTTGGTCTTGAACATTTGCACGACTGTAGCACAACCATGCATGAGACAGAGCCATCAGAACAGAGTATGTCAAAGAAGGAGAGCTTTCCCTTCCCATTTATTTACCAGATCAGAAACGTCTTCCTCAAGGCTCTCTGGGAACACAAACAGCCTAGGTTTCCCTCTCCCCAGTACTCACGGTCAAAACAGACTTGCCTTTTCCAATGATGAAGGCAGCCAGTGAACTGCCACAACTTTGGTACTCAGGATGTTTGGTAGTCAGGCTGATAAAGATTTCCTTAAGTGTCTGTGGAAGTTTTTGGTACGTAAGCTGTCCTCCTAAATAAAAGTCAGCAAGACACAAATTTGCAGGGGGGGGAAAACCCAGATGGGATCAACCACTTGCCAAATTATAAATCGAAACACATGGTAAAAGCACTACTACCAACACACACTTTTGGGATTCTGAAGATTATAACAATGGACAGGAATAAATTAAGGACAAGAATACCTAAACACTTTATGCTTTTTTTTATTCGTGACAATAGATCAGGGATATAGATCAAGTTCCATCACCTACTGCGCACAGGATGTCAAGTAAGGACAGAAATCCTGTTTCTGTCACCATTTCACCACTTAAATTCAAGCAACTGACTGAAGTTGTGTCTCTGACCATCGGTTCTATAATTTCCTACATTAGTGACACTAATTCCTACAGCATTCTTTAAAGAGAAGAAATTGACAATAACAGTAACTTTGTAGAGATCACTACATGCATTGCAAGAAGAAAAAAGAAAAAAGAAAATCAAGCATTTGCTAGGTAATTTGAATCGATAGAGAAAAACAAGACTATTCCTTACCCAAACAGATCCTTGAAACCCAAGCAGAGCTCGTTGGAGTTTGGGGCTCAGCAGTACAGGGAGGATCTAAGAATGTAACAGTTCAAATTGGGATGGACATTCCAAATTTCAAAACATGGATTTCACACTACTTCCAGGAAGTTACAAGTTTCTAATTCTCTAAGAATTTTCTGATTGTGAAGTCCTTGTAAGCATAGACCTATTTAGGCAGCAACCCTTAAAAGAAGATAACTACGTTTGAAAGTAGTAACTCAGTGTTGAAGCCTTTTAATCATGAACACTTAAAACCCCTTAGGATCAACTTAATATTGCTGTTACCCAGTGAGTAGCAAATCAAGTGCAACAGCAAGAAATAAACTAATTCCTTCAGTATTCTCTGCTCTGTGCTACAAACTGATGCAACTTCTAATACACAAAAGAAAAAAAAAACAGTGGCAGAACAATACAACGAATAACTCTGCCCAAAGGACTCCAGAAAACTGAGACCCTGATGAAGCATTTAATAAAACTACAAAGAGATTTTGCATAGGAAACCTTTAAGCCACGCTTTTCAAATTCTAATTAGGTGTTGCTAGAATACCTACCTGACTTCTCAGAAACCTCTGCCCCTGTATACTTGAAGTTAAGTAGCTCATCAAGAGCCAGTTTAGCTGCATTTAATCTAGATTCCTTCTTGGTTCTTCCCAGTCCAGTATTGTAGCAAACACCATCTACCACGGCACAAAAGGCAAAATAAGGCCGTATGATACCGCCTTTAAAGGAGAAAAAAAAGCAGATACAATTACTGACATTATCTTAAGTTACTTTTATCCACAGCTTTATGTGCTTATTTTCATTCCAGGGATGAGTACAAGACAAAAAGACAATTTTAGTAACAAACAATTCAAACCTTTCACCTCCGCAAGAATTTTGGGAGCTTTCCTTTCATGCGCTTTCCACCAAGTTCTGGTAGCAGCCAGAATTTTATAGAATTCATCTGATTAAACTCTGTAGTAATTAATTATGACACAGCTGTGTAAAGAACAAAAGGGCAGCCAAAAAGCAACATATGTGAAGGGTAGGGCAACCAGAGGAAAAAAATTTATCTGTATTAGTGCCACCAATACTAACTGTAATAAAACATATATATTTATTATTCAAATCTCAAGTTATGGTTAAATATATTATTCAGTAAATTAAATATAAAAAGAGATTGTGTTAATATCAGATTGTATTGTAACTGGACTTTGTTGTGGTCAGACAGTGTTATGGTTCTATGTGGTTTTGCACTTTACGTGTAACCTAAGGTTTAAAAAGAAATAAGGCATTATGTATATAGTTTTTATGGTTAAAATCAGTTGTTAAAAGGGAGCTAAAATGACCGCCGTCTGCAGGCCAAATGGTGTTATGTCCAGACCTGTCTGGGCTATGGATACACGCACACCTGTGCTGAGCCATTCCCCACCTCCCCCACGGTGGGAAGCCGGAGAACTTTCCCTGGCAACAAAAACCCGGCGAAAAGTTGTTTACGACTTGCAGACCCCTCAGGGAGCACCCCCACCCTCATGAATATTCATGAAGGCTGCACTTTAAAATGACTCCGTTTCGGGAGGTAAGGTGTGTGTCTTGGTGGAGCTGAGACTCTTCCCCGCACACCCAGCGCTGATTTGCTCACTTTCGCTTGCTAATAAATTTTATTGACCACTACAAGAAATTTGAAGGTGGTTATTTCACTTTAAATTACGATTAATCCGTAACACTCCGCAAGAATTTTGGGAGCTATCCTTTCATGCACTTTCCACCAAGTTCTGGTAGCAGCCAGAATTTTATACAATTCATCTGATCAAACTCTGTAGTAATTAATTAGGAGACACAGCTGTGTAAAGAACAAAAGGGCAGCCAAAAAGCAATATATGTGAATAGGGCAACCAGAGGAAAAAAAATCATCTCTGTATTAGTGCCACCAATACTAACTGCAGAAATTCAGATTGTCTCAAGCATAAGCAAATATTATTTTATTTAGGAAAAGAAGAACTGTTTACCTGGCACACCAGTTTCTTTGAATTCTAGCTGTAAATGGTGCATTTGTGCAAACTGATGCAAGGCAGACACTGGGTGTATTAGCCTCTGTTTATACATTCCAATAAACTCCTCTGTGTCTTTCTTTGGAGGATGTGCTGATGATGGAGGTGTGTCGGCTGCTTCCAAAAGAAAAGATTTTGAAACAACATTAAGAAAATACACTCTCCGACAGTTTAAATCTGCTTTTTTGATGCTCTCAGAAGAGCAAAAAGCTAAAACATTTCCTCTGGAGCAGTACTGCTTTGTACTAAACCCTCCATTAGTAATACGAGCAATTCTGAAACGGTGTGTTATCTCCTCTTTTAGAAGCAGCAAAGTTTTCACTTTGAGTACTGAATCCATTAACCTGTGAACACAGACATGTAATACAACCTAGATTCCTCCCCCCCTTGCAAACCAGTGATCAAATAAAAGTTGCTGATGACAGCTTCAAAACAATGGAGCATGTGGTTTTGCACACAAAACTATGAAGTGGTGGAACTCCCTGTCATAAAGCACTATACAAGTTTTAGCAACCACGTACATTATTCAAAAAGCAGGTAACTCATTCAAAGCAAAACACCCACAAAGACCTGCTGAAGAGAGACAGCACCTCTGGCTGAGGTGGCCAGGACGAAACATCGGGACAACTGCACTGCACCCCCACCCTGACCCCACACGCTCACGAAGAACCACACTTGGAACCAGGACAGCAGGTGGTCGGGCAGTTCATCTGTCCTAGCACAGAGCCCTTCTGCTCTTCAGAGAGCAATGTGAGGCAGGTCAGTCAGGTCGTAAGAGAATTCTGCAAATTCTGAGTAGTCCCGAGGCAAACCCACACTTCTGAGTGTCATTTGAAAGACAAACTCTTCCAAGGAGCACGCTGTCTCTGGGCGTTTGTCTTTGACATAGAGGTCTCCTACAGAATCATCAGTTAACACTTCCTACAGCATCTACGTCTGAAGAATCAGTGTTCTTTTAGACTTAAGAGAAAAATGAAACCTTTTTCCCTGTATCAACTCTAGGATGGACGGAATCATCATCTTCAGGGTTGCCATATACTCACGTACAGTATCTGCCAGCCAAGAACTAAAGTAAACTGCTACCTTCAAGTCTCATAAATAGATGCTGCCTTCACCTCAACACAACTATTCGAAAAGACAGAATTCAAAATACATCCTGGCACATCTGGAACCGCAGTTAAAACTTTTCTCAATGATCTCTGTGAAAATTCATGCAGCAGTACCTGGCCTGTATTTTGGTAACCTCTACAGCACTTTGAAAGTATAACTGGGAATTTGTAATTATGAAATGCTGCAGACTATACAGCCCACCCTACAATGAATCTCTTGCTCTAACAATCTTCCAGTACCAAAGGACACAGGAAGAAGAGGAACAATTTCAAGCAGATGCTAAGAAATCATTTAAGAAAATACAGCAGTAAAAGCAGCAGGGGTTGCAACCTTTCAGAAAAAGGGAAAATGACGAAGTTACTTTCACTAGCATTAATAATGTATTTTAATAGCTGCTCCCAGTGTATACACTGAAAACTATACCTGGATTTGGTGCCACCTTTGGTACACTGCACCTGTCAGAAGGTGGAAGCTCTGGCCTTCCAGCCACAGCCTGAGAAGACTTCTTAAGAGCCCGAGCTGGCAAAGCCTTCCTTTGCACGAGGTCAGAAAGGGGTGTTCCAACACCCTGAAACCAGCCGTCGCTGCTAGCCATTCTTGACCAACCTGAGTTGAACAGTGAAGTTATGAGATGTTAAAGGCATGCTGCAAACTCCAGTTTTCTTAGTTAAGACGTTTCACAAGGCCCCTACGCATCGCTGGAACTCTGCTTGCCTTTAGGCTGGGGCAGGAGAGCCGAGACCCTTCGGAGCCCCTCACACCAGGAGGTTCACCGCCTCCCCTCACGCTTAAGGCGGCTCTGCGCCTCCTCTGCAACCAGCCCGAAGGGCGGGACGAGACACAAGCCCCCGGCCGGCCGGCGCTCGAGGGCGGCTCCCTCTCCGGTTGCCCGGGCAAGCTGGCGCCGGGGAGGAAGGCCGTGGGACCCGATCGCCTCTCCTCCTCCTGCGCCGTGAGGAACCCGCGCCCCTCGGGCTCGCCCGCCCCGGCCGTGCCGCTGCGAGGCGTTCACAGCCGCCGGCGGACGCCTGAGGCGAGAGGAGGGAGGAAGAGGAGGCGGCGGCGCGGGGGGTGGGCGGCGGCTGCCCCTGCCCGCTGCCCTGA
>NW_020799099.1:3777983-3796479 GCF_003259725.1 Athene cunicularia
CCGCCACTGCGGGCGGAGGGGGCCCGGCCCGGCCTCGCCGAAATGATACTCGGTGCAAAGTTCCACTTAAAACACTCTTTTTTTAATCAAGGAAGTTGAACGAAAAAAAAAAAAAAAAAAGCAGCCCTGGACAGTAGTTAAATTTTATTACAAGCGTAATAAACTTCATGATTTTTAGCACTAAGGCAATCACAGTTTCATAAGTTATATATATATATATATATATAAAAAATTTACACAAGTCTACATCGACAAATCAATTACCAGTCACACCAACGAGGGGCTCGGGGCTCGTGTTATGGCAAATAACGTTTATGAAAATTCACAGTTAATCTGCAAGTATTTTAAAGATGCAGGAGTCATATTGCACATCATAAAACAGCGGACGCCGAGGAGCAGATTTACAGTGTTCCAGCTATTCCTTCACAGAATATACATTGGTCATCATCATGCAATATCTTCAAATACAGAATGGTATCATGTACCACAGTAAACAGTTACTCACAATGTAAGTTTTAAATAGAGTAGCAAAAGGCTGTTAGGTTTCTCTTTAAACCATATTTAAATTCTGAAAATATAATAAAACACTTTGATAAATCAAACGGAATTATGGTTGTCACATTATATTTCTAGTATTCTTCTTTGTCTTTTCCTTTCTTTTCCTTTTCATCCTGTAGTGCAGTACCAAGTTTCTTTATGAGGACCGACAAAACTTTGTCCAAAGGATCCATGACACCGCGCTGCAGCCACTTTGGAATAGTGGTCCTTGCGTGGTGAAAGCCCAGCTTTTGGAGGATGTAGTCAACACCAACGGGATCAATTTTTCTCCCAGTCCAGGATATTAATCTAAAAAAAGAGTAAATAGGGGACTCCATCTCAAATATATAAATATAGCAACTGGCGTTTGTAGAAAGCAAACATCCCTTTTTACCACTGTTACTTCTGACCAACTTAAGTCTAACAACCATTGTTTCCAACTTTTTTATAGAGTTAAGCTGAAGATGACCAACGGAATATTTTCTCCTCGAGGAGGCAAAAAACCACACGGGGCTGGCCTCCATACCATATTTAAATTGGTTTATTATTACTGCTAACACAAAATGCCAACTGGCAGGAGTTGTTTGGCACGGGTTGATGTGCTGTTTTGCTATGTGAATGAACATTTTGATAGGTGAATGAAGTGCTCCAGCAGTGTCAGCAGAGGTTAAAAACCAAACAAACACTGACACAAAGAAAAGTAATTTTCAGCGATTAGAAGTGCATATTGAGGATAGAGAGTTGCTGCTATACACACTCTTGTGCCAAATTTAAACTGCTATATAGCAACTAATACATAGTGCCTCTATTTTAAGGTAAACTGCTTGAAGAACTAAAACTGGAATGCTAAAAATGGAAAACTGCAAGGTGAAAAACTGTATGGCAGAAAGAGAATGGACTGTTGTAGGATAGAGTCAAACCCAATAATCTCTGGTCCTTAATGAGTTTAATTTTACTGTATCCTAAATTTGAAGAGCCTCCAACTGTATTTTTAATCCGAATAAATTCTAATCTAGCAATTAACTGACGGAATAGCTAATTGACTTATCCATTTTCTGTCATGTCCTGTAGCAGGTGTCTTTCCTAGCAGCACTAATAGCCAGATATATGTGTAACAGCATCCACATGACTGATCCTCTTAGGAGCTGAACAGCATCAACTTGGAAACATTTGTTGTTTGCAGGAGAGTACCCACATATAAAATGCATTAACAGACTGCAGATTAGCCTGCTTGTTACCTGAGTGTGGGTTCCAAATGCCAAGTATTGCACATAAATTCTCTCCAGTCAACTGTAGTGTAAGTAATGCTTTCCTCTGCCTCTTTGTCAGTGGAGCTGTCCTCAAGAACACCAACCGAGTTCTTCTGCCCTGGACGAGCAGCCAAAATGCGAGGAGGAAAAATTGCTACAAAACGGAGAGAGGAAAACCCCACAAGTCATGAGCATCTCACTTGTATTCTCTTTGTACAGCATTTAAAACAAAAACGAAAGCAAAAAAAAAAAATCTTAGGGAAAGAGAACACCACCTTATGTTTCAGATTTACACAATTTCCGGCAAACAGTTTTGGTTTGAACAAAGTGCTAGTAAAAATTATGCTGTGAAAACTGTAACAGACACTGGATAACAATGAAATGTGGGACTCTTCCCTCTCTCTGTCAGCCCAAGGCATCCATATAGAGAGGCTTGCTTTCAAATCTGTCACGGCATTCAACAAAGCATATTACATGCCCTAAGCAAAATTCAGACATGCTCCTAGTTTAGAATATTTCTTTAGATTGAGAGAGTAGTCTCTGAGGAGGAGGATGGCAGGGGAAAAGTTAAATCTTTGTCCAAAGGCACCAAGAGGATCTGAACGCAGATCTTACTTCAGTTTAAGTCCTGGAATACAGAAAAGGAACAGCAGCTCCTGCTCCTCCAAACAACATATTTCATAAAATAAAAACAAAACTGTGAATTTGGATTAAATTTTGATTTAAGATAGCTTGAAAACAAATTTTTTTACAAAGTTACACCAAAAATAGTTATCCTCCCCTTTTACTAGTTTCTGCACCTGTTGGACATTTTACTATAAAGTGCTTTTAGGAGGCGCTGCTAGCTGAGCTGTATACAATTACCTGTAAACAGATTTTGATACGATTAGGTATAAAGATAAAATTTCAAAATACTTCATTTAAGGTGTTCTAACATCATCTAAGTTATGTTTACACATCACAACATGTTCCATCACATGAGTAAGTGTTACATTTTCTATACAGTTCAGTAGTAAGTGAAAACTACTATGCACAACATTGAATTTGACACACATCAGAAAAACAAAATATGTGACTTTCACATACATGACTGTGTCACCTATTTCTTTAAAAGCTACCACAAGAGTAAAGTACAGAAATTAAAGTCTAGAGCAGGACTGCTGTCGCAAAATTTGGAAAAACTTAATTTAAGATCAGAAGTTGTAAAACTGTAGATAAGCAGCTTTTCATTTCAGTGATGATGCCTCATCTGACATTAACAGGTAAGTATTTGCTCTCCACAGCTTCCCTGAGGAGGGAAAGTGGAGAGGGAGGTGCTGATCTACTCCTGGTATCCAGTGACAGGATGTACGGGAATGGTTCAAAGCCGCGCCAGGGGAATTTTAGACTTGACATTAGGAAGCATTTCTTTACCAAGAGGGTGGTCAAACCCTGGAAGAGGTGGTCAATGCCCCACACCTGTCAGTGGACATTTGGACAATGCCCTTAACAACAGGCTTTAACTTCTGGTCAGCCCTGAAGTGGTCAGGCAGCTGGACTAGATGACTGTTGTATGTTTCTTCCAACTGAAATACTCTTTTATTTTATTCTACTATTTTATTCTATACTACTTATAGTAAATGTAACATCTGAAATAATTTTTATCTGTGATCAACACTCACAGTGCTGTTATAATTTCCAATTCCTAATTAATTTAGTAGGTTTTAGATAATCATGGGAATAAGTACTTGTAAAGCATTAAAGCCACTAGACGATGACCTTCCCTTCCACATGCAGGTAATCACTGAGCAAAGTTAGTCTATTCATCACTGCACTGTTTACTCACCTTGTCTGCAACAACAAAAATCAATCTGTGTTTGCTGCACTTTACATCAAACTCATTTGTCTTTAATTTGCTGCTCTTAGTAAAGACCACATACTGTTTAAGAATGCATGTGTCAAATTTGAATGCTGCGACTGAACATATTCACATGGAAAAGTATTCTGAAGTCAGAAAAATACACGTCTTGAAAGAAACTAACTCAATTGATGAAGGGACTGCAATAAAAGTAATGTAACTTCCTAAAACAATTTTCATCTGCATATACTATCTTACATAAAGAAAAAATAAACATCAGGTGTCAAAACAGGAGCAAGTTTATGACTTAGAGTGACTAGCACAAGTTCATCAGTGGGCAAGGAACAGAAATTGAGGATATGTCTGTTCTCTGCAGCATACCGCAGGTAGGTGCTGCATTGGAGGCAACCGGTTGTTTTTGAACAACCTGCTGTACCTACACAGTGTAGCAAAGTGCCACACAGAGATACTAGTACAGCTCCCTGCACAGTGGTGGCACATCAGTGTAATGACACTACCAGGTTTTTAAGTTTGTACACAACTATTCTGTTTCCAGCCCTACAGGAGCTGACTTTAAAATCAGCTCAAGTATTTCCTGAACGATGTTGCACTTTCTGAGAGGTGCCAAAATTGCTCTTGGCTTTCAGTCTAAAACAACCAAGAAAAAACGTTTTATTATTGTACAGTTAAATTTCACTTAGTGATTGAAAGAGGTAACTATTGTTTCATATCACTAAGTTCAGATTTCAAGAAGATTTAATACTGCTTCTGTTGATCACAGAGGAAGCAAAGTTAGGCTTAACTTTTTCTAACAAGTCAACTCTAATCAAAAGTGTGAAATACTATCAAATAGTCTGACAACTGCAGATTGGCAGACGAGCATCATCTTGTAAATAACAACTTACCTTTTTCTTTTTCTTTTAGATAAGCAGATACCAAGTCATGCAGAAACATAATCAATTCAGCATCCATAGTTACACAGATGTGGTCTGTAAATTCAGTTACTACACTGCATTCCACCTTTGGTTTAACACTTGTATCTATGGTCAGATAAAAACAGTATTAACACACAAGTACACACATTATACACAGAAGTACAGAGAGTATGAACACACATCATCTGAAATGACGCTGCTGTTACTGAATCAGGGACACAAAAGAGAGGAAGAACCACAATTAACACCTGTGTTCATCAGCCTCAGCATTTTTTAGAGATTTTTCCTATCAGAGTAACTTCTGGTATTTTATAAAATATTTTGAAAATAAAGAAATACTACCATGTAGCAACCTTGATCATCCCCAATGTGGAAAGTTGACCTAGAGCTTGTGCTATGCTATCAATGCAAGATTTTAGACAAAGAAAAGCTAATGGCAGATTTGCTAGTTTGGCTATTGAACAAACAACCAAAAACCAACATGTTGGCTTATGCATCAGTATTATCCAGGGTGAGGTATGGAGTAAAACCACAGCTCAGCCAAGATTAACATCTAGTTAATGTCTTACACCATCAAAAGTCTCATTTCCCACCATTTCCAATTGCAATCTGAATATTATGTTTTGAAAACAAGAGCATAAAATTTAGGTTCCTATCTTATACTCCCTTTTTCATTATGGCCCTCCTCTTTAATATTTTAATAAAAGTAAGAAAATTAACCACCTAAAGCCAGACAGCCTAGCTGAAATACTCATAATTATCTCTTAGCAAGTTTTTTCTATAACGACCAGTCTCTGGACTAGAGCTTCACACTCTCAGCAAAATTCCTTCTACACTTTATTATGAAATGGTATCCTTTCTTACAGATCAGCAGTAATTCTCAGATTGAATGCTCTTCTCTTATCAGCATGGTAGTTGTGTGTTTAACTCATGATTTATGAGAAATAGCTTTGGATAAAAAAGATAATTAAGATAAAACAAATTATGTTTACTGCACCTTGTAATGAAGGCTCTTGTGGCTCTTGAACATGAATAGATTTAAAATCCAGCTGCATCCTTGGCAATGCAAAGATGGTTTCGGTTTCATGGTTGTAACTGGAGCCACCTCTGAAGCCACTTAGCAAGCTTGAGCTTTTCACTGTGGTGCTGCTCTCTGGGTTGTTAGCATCAACATTTCGAAGCAGGTTTAACTCTGCATGGACAATAGGAAATTCCTGAATCCAACTTTGTCACAAGACTTTTATCACAGTACACATGCAACGTCATATGAATTAGTTTTCAGTTTTTAAAGTTGTGACAAGACAAAAAAGTTAAGAAAGGCTATTATTTCCTTGTAAAACTGCTGGTGCATGATTATATCCTTTTATCTTCCCAAAAGCATAGCTACAAAAGGTCAAACAATCAAATGTTGTTGTAGCTTATAAACTTAAATGCTCTGGATGTAGTAAAACAGGGCTACATAAAAATCTCACACACAGTACCTCTATTTGTGAGCTTCAACCACTACATCCTGTTGTGTCTTTCAAAAGGAATAAATATTAGTGTATTGATATAATAATATTTTTTCAAGAAACTATCATCTGCGCATTTCTCACTATATGCCATACTCTGCTATTTGCCCTTTCACAGAAATTCTATTGATAAAATCTACTGATTATACAGTTTGTGAATGAAATAGCGACAGCTGTATTTTAAGATTTCTTTTAACATTATCTTGAAAGTTTTATTTTTCAATTAACAATGATTTAAAGATATGACTCAAAATGTTTTAAGGCCTAGAAGCAGATGAAGGTTGAAAAACTTTAGGCAGATGAGCAGTTTTCAAGTATTAGTCATAATGGTAACAGAAGCCTAAAATACATTCCTACTTCAACTTAATCCATAAATCCTTCATATACAATGAAATACATCCTCATGTTACAAGATCACAACTGGACGTGAAACAAGGAAATTTTCTGCATACAGTAAAAGAGGAAAAGACTACAACAACTGCAATGCCAGATACATAAACTTCCTGTACACTAATGGAGCTTTACTGCACAGTTTGAATAAGGACATAGCTCAGGAACACTTCCAGCTGTACAGCATATTGCTGTGTTTCACTCCACAGTTCACCATAAGGTTCTCAAGAAACAACAACTTCCATTATTTCAAATTCCCTTCTCCCTGTAGCCCACTTGAAATTTAGCAGTTTTTAAAGAGCACCATTTGTACTGCCTGGCAAGCAGACCAATCCCAAAACTTAATGAACATGAATCTAACCTTCATTCCTTGTGGCTGTAACATAATTGAACCACTCTTTCACACTGGCAACTCCATGTGGGGGGTTTTCATGGCGGCGCCTTGTTATCTTTGTGATCGTTGCCATAGGGCTTTCGAGGGCTCCACATGGTTTGGTGACCATAGTGTTATGGCCCAAATGAAAGTCCAGGGTTTGCACAATGTACGTGGAGTGTTCACTAGTACCTGCAGTGAAGGTGGCATGGGGTGAGAGAGAAAAAAAAATGGAAAAAGAAGCTTGTTAAGGGTAGTAGGATTTATCCTCTTACTCTCCTCTCCTCTCCTCACAGAGGTATTTAACATTGGTAATTCATATGCCCGTGGTGTTAAAAACTGGTATAAAACATGCAAACAATAGAAAAGTTAAATTCTCAGTAGCCAGACAGTAAAATCTTCTCAATATGAAGACAAATATAAGCATAAGACCATCAAAATTCATCATTCAGAAACAGAGGACTACATAAGCACAGACATGCAATTAACAAGGCAGACAATCCACACTGTAGGCATATTATCAGGCACATATCTAGTATATTTGAAAGTGTACTTTGCATGACTCCACAGATAAAGCAAATTGTGGTAAAGATGGAGAGGGAACAGATTATTGTTTTATGTAAGTGGTATATTTTTGGAAAATAATCTTGATTCCGACATAAAATAAATTTTTATTTGATTCCTTCTTATGTTATCAATACATTCTTAAAACTTATTTAAAAGGAATTTAGAGAAGTGAGGAAATGGTTTAAATTACCATCTTCCCAAACTTTCTGGGCTTCTGTCCAAAATGCAATATTGGGTTCTTCAAGGTGAAACAAGGCCCATGATTTTGAGCGGAAATTAGGTCCATGAAAACAAGCCAACGTCATATGGTTTCCATGCAGGCTCATGGATCCTCCAAACTGCATGCCATCTTCTGGCAGTGGCATCTGAAATAAGGATATATGGCACCCAGACACCACTTTCAAAACTCCTGGCCAATGGCGATGATGAGCTGCATCCAGCACTAGAAAGTAAACATGCAATAGCAGAACAGACTTTAGGAAGGAGAAAGATAAAGAAGAGATAGCTGCCATATTTATAATTGTAATAAAGCACAGAATTAACAGGCATTACTTCTAATTTGTTTCACTGACACAGTTTCATCTTTGTGATGTAAGATGGTTGTAGCTTAAGAGTACCTGAACAAGCATACCTGGAAATCAATGACTCATTGTTTTCAGACAAATTATGATTTCAGTTCATCATTAATAGATAGTAAGAGTAACATCACAATTTCCCTGCTACTCCAAGTAGAAATGTTTTTTTATGAAATAGACTTCAAAATAGACTTTGAAAATTATTTCAACTCTATTGAAATAGTTTGAAAATGGCAAAAAAGATTTTTTCTTTTTTTAAAAAAAACCTACCTATTTTTAACTAAAACCTAAAAATAACATAATTTAGTTCATTATTGTGCCCCAGGTCTAGCAGGGTACTCGAGATATTTGTATTCTTCACTGAAAGGTTATTGCCAGCCCAAATTTACAGGGAAAATGTACTGAAGAAACTATTTCAAGTCAAACAGATATACTTGCATGTATAAAGTTGTTCAGATGAATTTTTGCAATTAAAACATCTTACTTGGGAAGTATAATATTTTTTGTACCACTTACATTGCTCATGTGAGCTTCTCTCTAAGTTGTTGGCCATTGTCTTGGGAGGGAGATAAGGAACAGGTCCCCAGGTGGACAAAGCTCGCTTGCTGGTATCAAACTGCTGAGTAAAGAACTCCTGGAGTTTCATTCCTATTTTTATTAGGTCTGGTGTAGTTGATCTTGAAATCATCACTTGGAAGATATCCCATTTCAAGTCTCCGTGGACAAATATCTCACTAGATATTAAAAACAGCAAGAACATTAGCAGTTAATCTATTTCCTACTGACAATCAAAAAAACCCCACAAGGAACCATTTGCTTTCTAGTAGACACATTTTTTTGGTAGCGTTATTGGACACAAGACAAACAGGGAGAATCTGACCTTATCACACATTATACATTTCAAACAGTATTACCTTTTATCAGAGATGCTCGAGTCCAAAGCATTATACAGATTAATTTTCCATTCGTCCTGTAGTTTAAGATCAGCATTACTGAAGATTCCCATTAGGATACTGGACCCCATATAGTCAACACGTGCTTCAGTAGAACCCATGGTAATTTGAATTTTGTGACTGGGCTGTTGGTTTGGGTGTTCAGAAATATGAGCTGAAATAAAACCAAAGCAACACAGAAATACAGCATTAAAGATAAGAAAATCAGTTTTTCCAGTTATATCACCCTTATGTCATCCACATGATACAGAGGGACTGAGAAAGCACTGGCTTTTCCAGATGCCTGGGGAGGTTATAACTGGTGTAGGACCAGAACACCTCGCCTCTTTCCAAAGGCAGTTTTGCATTTCCCAGACTGTAAGCACTTGTGAAATTCTACGAGGAGCTGAAATGCTATCAGAGTTTTCAGTTGCCATGTGTCCAGACAGTTAAAGAGGGCTGGGGGACTTCACAACTAAATAGTGTAATTTTAGAGTAACCCTGAGACTGAATCAGCCCTTGATCAGAAGGCTATCCCTTCAATTAGAAGTGTGTTTCATAGCCAGAATGCACAAGTAAGAATCTAAAGTTTATATATCGTAACAGGTTTACAAAGCGAGATACTGTGTATAATCTTTAGTTTTTCACATTTATTGTCTGGAGCATATACTAATACCCATCAGCTTTCCAACTTACCCACCATCTCCAGGGTATTAACGTCTATGGTACCTCCAACAACTCCCCCTCTGGAGTCCAACTGTGATCTTCCCAAGCCAACAGACATGCTAATCTCCCGATCTCTGCTACTACCCACAGACAGACGACCTTGGCTTTTCAAACCACTGGTGGTCCACCTAAAACAGAGGTGAAAATAGACAACAGTTTTCCAGGCTGTCAAAAGAGAAACTGGAAAGTATTTACTGAAAAGCAGTAAGAATGTGGTTAGGGCTATGTGATTTCAGGATTAAGCATCTAGCAGTATTCATTTGGAGCTTCACTGTTCAAAACTGAAAAAGTTAGGATTTTAAAGCTAGAAGACAAACAGGTTGTTAACAGTCTGTGGGGAAAATGTTGCGTTTTTTTTCTCCCAAAACAACACCATCTGTTAAAACATACTTGACCTCGTTTTATACTTACGTAGTGTTGCCCATTACATTGCTCATATTCATTTGAACATTTAATTGTTTTAGGTTCATAGCAAATACAACCAGTGTTTCCCACGGTGTTCCTTGCTGGCTTCCAGCTTTATTTGACTTATTAAATGGAGTTGATGTTTTTGAGAGAGTATCTAAACCAAAAAGTAGACAGAAATTTAAATTATTCAACATGCTCAGAGAAACTGCCAGAATACATCCATTGTACATATTACAAAAGGAAAGACCAACACCCTCTTTAAGGAGTGCCCAAAAACCACGAGTGACCGTGAGAACTAGAGGATTTGCAATATGCATTGCTTTCTCATTGAAATTGATTAATTTTACACATTTTTTACCAATATCTTTAAGAGAAATGATTTTTGATTTGCAGTCAGTCATGCAAGAGCATATTTTACATTATTTAGCTGTTTAAAAATACCAGTGTATTCAGAAAATGAATTATTAGTATTTGAATATTCAGGTAGCAGTTATTTGCACAAGTCAGAATTTCAAGTAGTAGGGTTTTCCTTGCTCTTCTCACAAAAATCCTGGTAATACTCTTATAAGCCTGCGCAAAATTGCATCTCCTATCAACAAGCCACTCTAATCTTTCACTCTAAATGTGTCTTCTAAAAACTGTTCATATATAACATCTTGCTTGTGTTCTAAATAGACAAAATACCACCCCTTTCTTTTATCAGATATTTTTCCTAGAATAAAATATGCACCATACTTCTAAATCTCCTATCTCTATCTAATGCCATAGTCCACACAGCCTATACTCCTGTAATACACAATACAAAAAACATTTGTAGTAGATTAAAAGTTACTTTATTTCTTATATTGAAACTACCCTTATTTAGACCTCTTAGTATGAGCCCAAAGTCTCAGATGAAATGAAGTAACTGACAGATCTATAATTGCTTGGATGAGAATAGAGAGCCAAGATTATAACGCAATCAAATTAAGCCGGAGAACGCATCTAATCCCAGATAAACAACTTCTGCTCTAGTAAAATACTGCAATTTTATAGAAAGTATGCTAACAAACTACACTTTGATTCATCCACATTTTCCTTTCTCTAAGCCATTGACTCTCCACTCCCAGGCACAGTGGAAAAGAATATTTTACGGTTACTTACTACAGAGCAGTAATGACATACTTTTTTCTTAAAACTGATGGAAATACGTAAAAAACCTAAAAGAAACCATTGTCTACTAACCTCTCTGAGGCACTGAAGAGTCAGACACACTCCTGGATCTTGTAACAGCTGGAGACTTTAAGCTATGAGATGCTGTCCCAGGAGACATACTGCTGCTTGCATTATGTTCACTAAAAACATTAGGTGACTGTGCCATGTGTGTAAATGAAGCAGATTGGCAGGGCTGCTCCCATGTCCTACAGTATGCTTTCCGCGATGATTCAGGAGAAAGATGCTGGCTTACTCCTTCAATTGAATCTGGTGTTCCAGGACCCGATGCTACTAGAAAAAAAGCAGCACATGAAAGGCAGAACTAATTAATTTTTGTTTAACAATATCCTCCCATTATTGTTTAACAATATCTTACCAAGAAGCATTTGGACAGTGTCAAAACATATTTCATTTACCATAACTAAAGGTCTTCTACTGTCTTCATTAATCAAAGATCTTTAAATAATTCAGTGACCTACTTCAGAAATTTCCCATTTCTTCTTTCTAGAGTTTTCTATTAAACTTACCAGAGTGACTGCATATGGAATGATCATAATACATTTACATCTAGTCACATATGTAATAATACATAGGTAATAAGTCTTCATAAAATTCCTACTATAACCCCTTGTACAAAAGGATTTTCATTATAAGAAGCAGTAGCTTACCTGGCAGATTTATTGTTTGATCACCTAGGAAAAGCCGTCTAGCAATGCTTCTCCTGTACCAAGCCCTTGGAAAGGCTAGAATCTCACTGAGTCGGCGCATATCATATTTAAAAGAAGCAGATCCTATATCACAGACAGCTGAAAAAGAAAAAGCATATACACACAACTGTAGTCACCCAGTAGTAACAGGTTTTGGTAACCAAATCTCTTTAATAAGTGTTCAATATAGTAAAATACTTCTTCACCTAATAGTGTAGTTTCTGCTGTAAGGAAAAATAGTTTTCCCGAGGTGTTTCCAGTTCTCCAAATCCAATATTAGTTACAAACACATTTCATAAAGGCAAGATAGAACCTAAGAATGTAACTAACTGATGTTGGGTCCTACTTCTGTTGCACATGCCTCAGACTCCTCACCTGAGGGCCGTAATGACAGATTAATCACAACCATTCTGCTGTTTGGCCAGTATGTCAGTATGGCCAGTATGTCCCATGTGCAGTACAGGGAAATAAATAAATAAATATCAAATCTTTAAACCCCATTTTTACATCAAGGTTGAGTATTCAGGAGTCCAGCTCTCACTGTAGCTTCATAGGCACCAGGTGGCAAGGTGGTGAAATTTGGCAGCTAGTAACTGAACAGAGACTGCAGAACTGCATCACCAAGTTAGACATGCAGCGCTGCAGCCAGAATTAAGATAACAACACACAGCAAATGTCACTGAAAAAAAACCCCCAAAACACGAAGAACACTAAGAAGGCAGCTTGTGATCTAGGAGATTCAGCTGTCATTTTTAATAAGAACAGTATATCATCTCTGTAATACCATATTTAATTGTGCTACATAATCCACTGTTTTTCTTATATGGGAACATTGCATGAAAACTATTTCTAGTCTTCATATAAAAAAAGAAAAAACAGGGCAAGTGTTTGTACAAGATTTTGTCCTATTCAGGTAACAAAAGGCAGCTGTGAAACACCTGTTTCTGATGAGAGGACTATGGAAATGGGTGGTTAGTGTTTACCAAACTAGGTCCAACTGAAAGCTTAACCAACTTCGGGAATAAATTTAACATGAAGTTCTATTATTATACTAGTTCATCTCTGTTATAAAATCTACAAAGAGATGAATCAGCAGTGAGAATCTGAGTTTATTCTTCTTTCTGTCCCAGTGGAACTGTGATGTAAAAGTGTGTTCACAGGCACTGGGCGGCCTGCTGAAAGTCATTCCCTCGTTGCTCACTCCTGTATATGAAGACCTACGGAGGCTATACTAAATAAACACTGTGGGCATACTGCAATTGCTTTCTAACTTCAACAAGCAAGTTAGTGTAGTGTATCACATTGAGAAGACACAGCAGAATTCCACCAAACAAGTGAAAAGAAACCCAGCCCCAAAGCCCAACCCTTATCATACACTTTTTCTTTGTGATTTGTAGTCCCTTCAGCTGATGGTGCTAAGAAACGTACATTTTTGGATTACCATCGCTCTTTGTGATCACCATCGGTAAAACAGATTCGCAATGGCCACACCAAAGTGAAATGACTTATCTAGAGTTTGAGGATTTCAAACCCACTATTTGATCTCTAATGATACATGACAGTGAGGAATAAATGAAGTATTTTAGGAAGAAGGATTGGGGGGTTGTGTGTGTGTAACAGTAAGAACTACTGGTATAGCTAATATAAAAGTATTTAAAAGCTAGCCAAGCTACTGACTTTGTCATTGAAGAAAATTGTGTGAGAACAGATTGCATTACATGCTCCATCTCACTGCTGTTCATGCAGTTGCGTATTACCACAACTGCAGTCATACACGCTTTAGCGGTTCTCAAGAAACAGGGTTAAAAAATGAAGGGCATAGATATTGCTCAACAAACAATACTATTCAAAGACTCTAGAAGCTAATATAGGCTATGGGATTTTATAGCTCAATAAAAATATACATTGTACCATTAGGTGGAAAATAACCACCTTCTTTTGCATGGTAGGACCATATAATAAAGTTGACATATTAAGATTACTACTAAATAATTTCTTCAGATCACTTGTTTCTGATAATACCTGAGAGAAATACCTGCAATACAATTAAAATAACAACTTAAAGCTAACTAGACACAAACAATTTAGGCTTTATCTCTGTTTGGGGTTGGCCCTAGCTAACAGCCAAGCTGCTTACTCATTCCAACCTCCTGTGGGAGAGGGAGAAAACAGAAGTACGGCAGGGAGACTTGTGGATTGAGGTAGCAACAGTTTAACAGGGAAAGCATAAGCTGAGCATACAAGTGAAGAAAAAAAAAAAGTAATCGTTATTTACACCTTCTCGTTGGCAGGCATATGTTGAGTTATTTCCTGGAAAGCAGGGACTCAGCACACCTTACAGCTGCTTTGGAAGACAAATGCTATAACCACTGATATCCCCCCTTCATCCTCCTTTCCCTGAACTTTTATTACGGAGCGCATCATATGCTATGGAATATCCCTTCCATCATTTTGGGTCAGCTGTCCTGGTGTGTCCCCTCCTGGACAGAGTGGGAAAGAAAAAAGGCCTTGAGGCTGTGCAAGCACTGCTCAGCAATAGCCAAAACACTGGTGTGTTATCAATGCTGTTTCAGCCACAGATTCAAAGTACAGCACCATATGGCTTGCTTTGAAGAAAGCTAACTCTGTCCTAGCCAGAGCCAGTACTATTCAAGGGTGACATTAAATCACATGGACTGATGTCAGAGATGTGTTTGAGCAAGCCCATTTAGTTACATTAAATGAATCAGGAGGCTAAAAAGGTGCATCTGCAAATAGGTACTCCAAGTACTATTAAAATTTAATGTATCAATCCCTCCTTCACTCAAAAAGATCAGAAATTTTACTACACACTACAACTAGATGGCTCTCATGTAACATCTGTAAAAGTTGCTGAGAGTGAAGTCTATCACTGGAGCAGCAGTTCTCTAATTAGCTGAATAGATGGGATTAAAATAAACAACCATTTACCAGATATGTTTATCAATGTAGTATCTATCTTGCTGGTACTTTTGCTTGAAGACTGACTCTCAAAAAAAGAGGAACCACCTGAACGCCTTATTCGTGACAGGCTGACTTTCACAAACTCCAGGTTAATACTCAAAGAATCCTTCCGGCCAGTGACCGAAGTTGGTTCCTCATCCACATTACCTAGAAATAGAAAGGAAAATGTTTAATCTTCTACGACCTTTTCAAATCTTCAGTTCAGAAAACCAAGACAAACTTGAAAAATGTTCATTAAAGCAAACAAAACCTTGTTCTGTACCTAAGGCTCCTGATCCAGGGGTTAGAACAGTAACAGCAGATTTCTGTTTTCCAGCTCCATACGGATGGAAGACGTAAAGGGAAAAGTCAGACATGCAGGCAGTAAAGCTCAGGCCTGAAGAACTGCTACTAGAAGTAGTCAAGTCTGACTGACTGCTGCTGTGCCGTGTTCTGCCAAGAGGGCTGCCTAGTCCAGGTGATGAACCTGAAGTCAAATTTGGTTTTGCAAAAGTTAGTTTTAGCATGAAAGCATTTTCAAATGTGAAATAATACTGCTAACAGCAACATTAAACAGACCAAATGCACATCAAATCATGTCCTTGTAGCAGCAAGGTAGCTTAAATATTCTATGTATTGATGCTAACCCTTTATAAGAGATAACTGAACTTGCTTAACTAACGCAAGAAAAGCTCCAATATACTGCATCTGTGCAGTCTTTTAAGGGGAAACTGATACAACATGAGGAAATCCTACTGAACTCACCAATACATAAATGTCTAGCCTTAGGGTGTGTAAAAGCTTATTTCTGCTCTAATTTTAGACAACATAACACTGTATTTATTTATGCTGCAAGCTGTATAAACATCCATACACATATTACCTGGTGCTCCAGATTTACTAACTGAATTCTTTGAGCCACTCTGTGAAGTACTGCCACCAACTGACATGTTTTCTGATGGGTACGTTGTACCTAAAGTTTCCAGTTCTCCTCGGTTTGAAGAGAAAACAAGATCCAGGGAAGGCAACTTCAGCATACATTCAACTCTTGACACCGGCAAGCAACTGAACTTGATTTGAGAGGGCTGAAAGGCAGAAACAAAATAAAACATTCAGTGAACAAATACAAAATACTAAAAACATCCCAAATTTGGCTTACAAAGTACTATGTATTTATTTTTTAAATCTTACCAAATTAGAGCCTTTTCAGACTGGTTTTAGAATTAGTCAGGTAACTGTTTACAAGTTGATATAGATACATTAATTTCAGGGAATCCCTCCAATACCAGGACTATTATTTGGATCAGTTTTTGGAAAACAGACACAGGAAGCCTGGATGCAGCAGGGGACATGTACACCCCCCTCTCTTCCTCCTCCCCAAGTCAATTCATAGCTCATCTCATGTGAGAACTATGCAGAATCTCTTGAGCAGATGCTGAAAGCCTGTTCCCCTCAACACATTCTTGGCTAGATGAGTTTGCAAGTACAAGCTGAGAGGGGCTACAGATTCTTGTGGTTAATTTTCATAGGCATAAAAAAAAAAGCACATCTGTTAGAATATGTTGTTCAGTTTGGGAACCTAATCAAATTTATATAAGGAAAGAATGTTTGAGCAAAGTGAAAAATATAGTAGCAATGTTCAGATGAAGCTGAAGTGCTCTGAACCACTGCAGCAGAACTTTTCTTTCTTACACATAGAAAAAGCCCAGACACATCAAATATTAAGCAGTATGAATAATGCCTTGTAGATAAGTGTACATTCCTACATCTTCCATATATTGAGAAAATCTTTATTTATTATTTTTGTTTTGTAACTGTACCTATAAATAATGAATAGAAATACTAGTTATGAAAGATATTTTCAAAAAAAAGTCTGAAAGAATCAAGGAAGAAGTAATGACTTTTACGACTTCTCAGAATAGCTCATTTCTTTGGTCTCCATGGGACTAAAATACTGCAGAACCTCTGCTGAAGTAAGTCCTATTTTATCATCACACTAGACATTAATATCTCAGGAAGGACACTTGAAAATATTTTTTATTTTTGAAAAAGCAAACTTAGAAGTATGGATTGTCTTAAAGACCATGACTGAAGTTACTTAATATACTGAATGTTGAGTTAAAATCTCACCTGAACTCGTACGTAAACGACCACATCTACAGGGAAGGATGAATATGCTGATGTTGAGGATGATACCAACGATGTTGTGGACTCTTCTAAGGGATCCTGCATATCAAATTGCCCCATGTCTTCATCCTGTGAACTAACAGCTTTTAACAAGAACAAGAACTCATTAGAAAGCGGAATTTAAAGTGAAGAGCAGCTCATTGTCTCCAGAAGACAAAAAAGAAAAAGCACAGAGTACTACAACAGAAATATGCAACTTACCTGTGTAATTCCTTTCAATGGGTGTAATTGGAATGGTTTCAAGAGCTTTCTCTAGGAAGTCCAGTAAGCATGGGCTAATCACCATTTCCTCGGGCAATGATTGGAGCGCAACCCATGCATACAGTTTAGCAGTTTTCACTCCACCACTTCCTTTCCCTTTGGCTGCAACATTTAAAAGATAAATTTGTCTAATGTAATACCACTCAACAGTAACTGATAAACATAAGATACTTGTAGCCGTTTTCTCCAATTCTCTGTATCACCATCTGGAAAGGCATAAGTCAGATCAGTTAATAAAAATTAAGCTGTAAATTTTCTCAGTGAAAACTGCAAAAACAACTATTAGTGTGTCATGCTTGATTGCAATACCACTGCGTATGTTCTTGATCCAGCACTCTTGTTGCCTCTGCTTTTTTTTAAAATAGCACTGAAATCAGACACACAATTCTTTTCCAAATACACAATGCAAAGTAACCATAGCTGACTGGAAATGAAAGTTGAATTAGTAAAAATAAATACGTGAGCCTGGGAAGAATGACAGTTTAAACAGAAAATACATTAAAAAAACATTAAAACTGTAAATGGCAAGTCCTACTATTATCTATGAAAAGATTAACTAAAGATTCTAAACCAGCGCTTTTAAAAGCTTGGAGCTAGCCTGAGTATAAACTAATAAAAAGATTGTTGTCTTCTAAAATCTGTGAAAGAGGCTACAACTTGGATTCACACTCACTAAAATATAAATACACACAGAAGGTATAAGGACCAGTTCAATTACTGTCTCTATATAGTACAGCTAGTAGAATGGAGATAAATTAAGATATCTATTTTAAATTCTCCAAGAAAAAGATAAACATTAACTGAATGACTAAAATGGAGCTTAAAAATCCTTTTATTTGCTAAAAAAACAAGCACTGAATTTTCATTCTGTGCAAACTATTCTGTCTAGTGCCTCTTATTAGATGTCTTATCTTGCTCTTACTGGAGACCAAAGACAGCAAGACAAGGTGGTTTCAATTCCAGAGGAAAAGTAATATTAAAATAGTAACAGAAATAATAATAAATGTGTTTTGAAACAATTCAGAACTAATAAATAATTATAAAAAATCAATGCATAAAGAAATACAGTAATTGAAATCCCTAGTTTAGGGAGACTTTTAAATCATCATACAAGTGTAATTTCTGTAAGCCCCCCCCCCCCCCCC
>NW_020799099.1:3796529-3902387 GCF_003259725.1 Athene cunicularia
TTTTTTTTTTTTTTGTAGGGTGTTCTTCATTTATACTAAATCATTTTTCAGCCTCAGGCTTATAGTGGAAAGTCTCAGGAGCAGAAACAACCATCTCTATAGCCACTGAGCTGACAATTTACACATCCCCTCTCCTGTACAGCACCAAGGTGTCTCTCTGGCTTTGCCAAAGCTGAGAAATAATTTAAAAAACCCAAACTATTGCCATGTAGCTGCCAAGAACATACCTGTGGTGTACAGACATAAAACCAATAAGACTCAGTAACTGGACATGACATAGTAAAAATTAAAAGGCAAAGATTGGAAAGAGGATAGGAAAATACAGAACAAAATTGAAGAAAAGTAGTATAAACCAAGATCACACAACATTTAGTAATCATAAAAAGGATGGACACTTAAAGGAGTAAGAGCTAATGGTTCAACAGCATGGGTAGTTGAGGAAGGTGTCCCCATTTCACTGTTCTCTCCCAGCATCTCTGCTGGTTTTATTAAAAAAAACAACCTCAACCACAAAACATCCACAAACAACTTTCTTCAGTTATTAATTTTGCCTGCTCAGCAAATTTTGGCAAAGGTTTGGCTTTGTTTTTAAAGAAATAGTCAAATGCCAAAGAAGAGAAGAGTGAATGTCTCAGAAGTTGGAGGTGCAATCTACATACCTCTAGATCTGACATGATGTAACAAGGGACTCCTGCTTGAAAACAGGAATCATTGGAGATAAAACTTTAAGTATTAAAACTCATGTTACTCCAAATCGTGGTTATTTAAGGGCCTGCAACAGTTGATGACACTGGTCTGGTATTTTGATTAACACAAGTATGTCTAAACAACTGTTTCAGTACTACAAGAAGTAACCCGGTTCCAGAAAGCAATAGTTTACACATTACTTGTGCAGCATAAGGCACTTAAAAGCTAAAATTATTCTTTGAATAGTGTACTATATGGAAGCAAGGATTCATCTGAATTTTTTTTCTTGGGTTATGAAGAATAAAGCAGTCAACATTCACTTTTTATACAGATACTCAAACTTTGCTTTCCTATAATAAGCATTATTTTGTTAAATGAAAACAGAGATGTCAGTGATAGCCCATCCCTGGGATATAGCGACTACGACAGAGATATTACTGAGACTGGTTCAGCAAGAGATTTCCAAAAATGCAGCTTTATGAACTGCATTCGTGCTTCTGGATTCAGGTTTCTCCAGCCAAAAGTTGAGACTTGATAAATATAGTACTTCAGGTAATATCCAGACAGATCTAGAACTAGTAGATTACATGAAGGAAAAATAAAATTCATGATTGTTTTAGAAGGTTACTGTCTATAAGTACCTGATGGGATGGGTGGGGGTTGGGGAGGAAGTAAGGTGTTAGTCTTGCTGTGGACAGTGCTAGATAAAGGAGGAGATGTGGCAGTATCTTTCATACCATACAGCTTGGACTCTTTGGAAAGGGTTCTTGGCAAAGAGGATCCTCGAGAAGTATTTGGCGAGTCAGTCTTTAAAGTCTTAGAGTTGTAGTGCAACTGGAAAGCAAAGAAAGCACGATTTATTTTATACAAATAGGTCAGTTTCTATACAGTGGTTTGGTGTCACTCTTTCCCTTAAAAACTTTTTTTTCATTATTTACAAGAATATTGTGAGATACACTACATTCCAATTCATGTTCTACAGATACAGCCGGTGAACATAAAGATCTGAAATCCTTGTATAAAAAAAGATAAATTAATAAGCTATAGGAAAAAAAATAATCAAGGAAACAGAGAAACAGCAGAAATTTACTATTTAGGAACAGCGCCTAAAGCTTGCTTCTCTGCTCTGCTATGTTGTACACATCCTGTGCCACCAACTATTTGTTCCCATCCACATAGCTTTCTTTCTGTCTTACTGCACGGTGTAACTATTGCACTACTAAACATTGGCATACAGAAAGCTGCATAAAAAACAAAACCAATGAAATATTCCAAGAGTTCACACCTCCTATATGTGCATAATTCACTATCAATGAAAATACAGATCATAACAAAAGCTGTAGAGAATGCTTAGTTATTCCTAAATATGACTAAAAGCAATGGGCAGGACCTGAAGCGCAACTGATATCCCTGAAGATAGCCTAGAATATTGGAAAATAGACACACATAACCTGCTGTGTGTGACTAGAAGACTAGAAAAGCCAGGCTGTTTCAAGTGAACAGCATTTGATTTATGGCATTGCCTCAACTGAAATGCATCGTTTCCATGCAGCAGTGACATATTTTTCTTGTTCTTACTCCATAGGATTTCAAGTCACAAATACAAGAGCATTTCTGTTGAAACCCTTTTCTTACTAGGGTGTAGAAACAATGATTAAAAAAAAGAAGGGAGTGTTCGGTTTGACAGTGTTTGAGAGAACACTGTCTTAAAAAAATAGTTTTTATACTAAGACTCTGATTGCTATAAGTAGTAACACAGAAGACACAGTAAGAGAGCTTCATGTGTTAGTGGGCCAGCTACTAAGCTGTTCTTCCAATGAATTACTGATGTAAAGTAGGGCATACAATGTAAGTTACCTGTCAGAGAAGAAAATATCCAAAACAAATGTCTAATTTATATGTGAAAATACTAATGGAACAGATTTCTTTTCATTATGTAATATCACATACACTGTTTGTTATGGAGCATCATTTGACATAGTTCTATTTTTGATGGTACATAAAAGATTTTGTTGTTTCCCACCCCCCCTAATTCCCACACACCCCCCAGAACATGAGAGTAAAAGCATCCATCAGTTTTTAATGTAGTATTACAGAAATCATCATTGCTATTTTACCACTATCTACATAACTGAAAAAAAGAGTTTGCTGAGGTGCTCTGTATATATGAACTTGTACATACTGTCACAATGTATTTGCTTTGAAATCATATTTGAGCAGAAAGAGCAAGTGCTTCCCCGTTGAGTTATACCCTCCTTTTACCTTTACATCCACCCCAGGAATATAAAACACTGTGGTTTCCACATCACTAGATTTTGTCTGTAGAGATGATGGCACTTTCTTGCCAGCAAGTAAGTGAGTAGTAGATGCATAATTAGTTTGAAATTTCTTCTTTTTTGAAGGTGACTCTTGATCCAAACTTCTGGAACTCCGATCATAGCTCCTAAAATAAATACACTGCATGTTATTAAAGCAAGCTTCCATTATTAAAGCAAGCTTAATATTCAACAAGAGTATATCTTCTAGTATTAAAAACTCTAGAGATGTCTAAACCGTATTTGGGGTATCAACTATATAAGGAAGCATTTCAATCTCTGCTTTATTCTTTACTTTGTGACATCTACTCCCTTTCCATCTGCCCACTCTGGTTTTACCATTTTCATTATGTGATTATTTCAGGTAGTAAAATCGACAGAATTATTGTTATGTCATTAGAGAAATACCTTCCAATGCTCTGTACTCTTACAGTCAAGTTCATCTACACTACGCAACACGATCTAGAAAAACTCTTTGATATGCAGAAAACTTATCAAATTTCCTTCTCTGCTGTAAAACCTGTCTTTCTTTCTGTATCACTTCTTAGAAAAAAGTGTCTTGGAAAAACAGAAACCAAATTGCTTTCTTATTACAGATATGCTATATATACACCTCTCAGTACAAAAAAGTTTCTCATTTGTTCCTATTTCTTACAATTAGAGTTAAAACAAGTAAATCTAATTTCCTTATAGAGAACTTACTAAGAATTATCTTTGTTGACAAACAAGTTTCTTAAAATTAACACATTATTAATAACATATTAAAAAGTAAAGCTGCCATTACATCCCCAATCACATACACATGAGAAATGGAGAATTTAAAAAACAAGGATGAGATCAAATCTCATTAAGATCAGAAGACAAGCACTTGTTGTCCCAGATAATTTTAAAAAAAATGCATTTTATTAAGAATTATACGTAATATCAGCATGTTTTTAAACTCACAAAATAATGGGAGCCCTCAGAGATCGTGAGAAAACACAGTAGTAGCCCCACTATTAGTCAAACAGTTACGTGGCTTCAGTAAGTTGTAAGATTACTACTTTGGAGGTTGGAAAAAAAAAAACCAAAACAAGTGCTTTGACAGCCTAACACTTTATTTATGAAAGATAAAACGTGATTTAAAAAATAAAAGCAGAAGAGAGGCATATACTGCTAAACAAACGCAACTCCCCACGCCATACTCGGCCATAACAATCACCACTTACGGTGCTGTTGAGAAGTGACAATTACTCCGAATAAAGTGATGGTAACAAACTAATCCATACATCTTCTATGTTTTTCAAACAGGGCAGTGCCTAAGAGTCATTAATTACTGCACATATGGTCTTAACTGAATTGATGGTGATATCAGATGGACTTAACAGCTAAAGCAGAATGAAGTACTGGTACCCTGTTCTTCACAAGGCAACTAAGTAACTTCTTTCTTACCTTCGTAAACTAATGTCATCATGTTCTTGCTGAAGCATTGTAGGGTGCAGTACACATTTTCCGCAATCAATTTCAACCCTGATATCAAGTTCAAAGTCAATATTTCTCTCCGTGGTTGTGCCCGTCATGCTTCTGTTGGTAGGTGTTGTTGGCCAGCGCTCAGTGAACAGTTGGTGGACAGCAGCAAAGCCTGTTGCTTTCTTGCGAGAGGTACTCCTGTGCAGGCACAATTGTGGATCAGCTATTAGCATGATATTTACCTGAACAGATGGTGGGAGGCATTCTTAGACTACATCCACACTCGGTATATAATCTTCTAAGAACTCTTCTGGAAGAGGACTTATCTGATACACAGCAACACAGTGATCCATCCTCCATTACCACATTACTAAGTATCCTTTTTTAGTACAGGGTACTAAAAAGAACTAAGCCTTTCTTAAATTCTCCATGAAGAAAAGGAACAAAAAGATATATACAATAATTTTTATATTTGTATATATTTACATTAATACATACACTTTGTGATGGTATAATCAACTGAAAGTTACGCTGTATTTAACAAATCTGTCATTTGGTTCCAGTAAAATCTGCCCCATGCCTCGAAGAACTCACTTTCCAAGTTCTTTTATTCTGTTCCAAGCCCAGAAACTTGTAAGAGTTGCTTCCTTTTCAGATCAGAAATCCTCCTTCCCTCACAGTCACCTCTGCCAAACACAACCTCCCCTGCCTTCCCCAAACACACTTTAGGCAAAATTCAACCCTTCTTCAGTAACAGATTTTGTAGCTTTAAAGTCAACAGTCCAAGTGTATTTTCTTAATTTCTGTGTTCTTCCTTAAGACCATTACTTACGGTGGTTTCCTGTAAACATACGTCCTCCCTTTTTCATGGTCATCCTCCTTCTCAGAGTCTTCACTGCTTGATGATAAGCTGTCATCCCGGCGTCCTTCTTCAGGCTGGAAGGGAATGCCGGGTGAGAAGACTACTGGAGTTTTGGGTGAACCAAATACCGAGCATGAGCCTTCACTAGTAGATGAGTAATGGGAGGGACCATCAATAGTTACAGACAAAAGGTCCATTTCTGTCTCCTCTGGAAACTGATTATAAAAAGACAAAAAGACATTAAATTTCCACACATATCATTTCCACTGAGAATGCAGCAGATAGCTCTGGAAATAAAAAAGCAAGAGTGCTATGAGAAACTCTCACTCCCAAGTTCCTCATAATACAGAGATGGCAAGTATAGAAATTGCAAGACAGATTATGGAGAAGAAAGAAATGAAAGCTTGGTGGGGAGACATTTGCCATTGCCTAGTGATTGAGCTCAATCTGTTAGCTAAATATGTATCATGCTCTGACCAGTTCACTTGATCGGAAGGAATGGAAATATTTCATGTGAATTTTAAAAATATTTTGAAAGAAAAGAATATAAGACAGCAAAACCCATCATGAACCTTGTAGAGGGGTGAGGCACCCAGGAGCGTTAGTGAGGCGTGCATGCAGAATGCTAACACAGAATGTACAGCATCAGTTTGCAGTTCTGGGTTGTGCTCTTGGGCACATGTGCTTTAACACGAAACAAACCTCAAGCTAGATTTCAAAAAGGGGCCTCTTGTTTCTCACATAAAGCACGCCACAAGCACCACACAAGCAATTTTCAAACAGTAACTTCTTAAAATGCCTGTGAAAAATATCTAGAAATGTTAGTTTAACACCAGCACTACTTATGCAGTGTTACTACAGAGCTACACAGTTGTCGGCAAATTGAAATCAGAGCTCTGCTGAAGAACCAGCATTATAATGTGTAGTAAGATTTTAATTCTTTTTTAAATATTCAACATGATACCTTTAAGTGTTTAATAGCATTTTGCTATGCCAACAAAGCTTAAACTAACTGAGCTTATATATAAATAACTGCAAAAAAGTAGGATAGCTTTTAAATGTTAACATCCTCAAATGTTCAAAGCACAATTCTATGTCTCATTTCCACCGCTCTCAGAAATGGGAACTTATTTCCTGGGAGTGTGATATGAGTTGGAAGGGAGAAAAAGTGTATTACTATCTCTTGAGCGTAGTCTTTTGGTTGGTTTTGTTTTGCCTTTTTTGTTGGTTTTTTGTTTGTTTGTTTGTTGTTTTTCTTTTAATCTGTACTATTTTCCCTAAACATGTTTTTTAAAGCAGTTTTCAAACTCTGCATCTGTTCTCTGGGTATTAAGTTTTGATACATTCCCTACTCACTATTATTTGAGAATGTCTTACTCTGCATTAAATATAGTAATTTCAACAGAAATAAGCATGAGAAGATGTCCTCCCACCTAACAGTTGTTTTGTACTGGTGTGGATGCCTGCAATCTTGGAACGCAATGTAACAGATGAAGGCACACACACTAAAATCCTCTTCTAAAGCACATGTCAAGGCTGGACTTACATCGCTTTACATCAGCCTTGATCAGTCTTCATAAATATACAAACAAAATTCCAATAATTCATTTTACAAAAAGTAGCAAGTTTTAGGTATACATGAGGGTGTAGAAACACTCTGAGTTGTTCATCAATGACCAATGATGTTGTTCTGCTTACTTTATATATTTAAATTTAAATATTTTCAAATTTGATATACATTCTGTTTAGCTGAGTGCGAGAGAGAGAGATGAAACATTGTAAAGCAGCTCCCTGTGAGATAAATTAGTTCTCTGGCAGAGAATACTTGTTTCTTCTCAGAAATACCTGAAAATACCCTTCCCCTGGACAGCTGAATTGTTGTGCAATCCCCAAAGCTGTTTTATTCAACTTAATTAGAAGTGGAAAAAAATATATAAATTAAAACAATTACATTAATCTCAGACATACAAAACCAACATAATAGGAACATTCATAAAATGAGAAAACAGCAACAAACAAAACCAATGATTCAACAATCCATTTCAAACATGCAGAAGGATATACTTGTAGGGCTACACCAAACTGACTAATACCCATCTCCGAAACTCTGAATAGATTCAAACACATAAAAAATTACTAGATGATTTTTTTGCAAACTTTTATAAAAATTCCAAAACAATTATATTACTACTGTGTCAGCATAAAAAAAAAACAAACAAGAAAAACCCATTTTCAAATATTTTCTCTAATGATCCAGTTAATTTCTGTGTTAAGAAACAAAACACATTGGTCTTCTATCAAAAGAAATCTATCCTCCAAAACCACATCCATTATTTGAGGCACACACTGACAGAAACAAACACAAAAACATACAGGCAATTCAGGTCTGCCTAGGTATGTCTGTCTGTCTCATGAATTTGTGACCAAATGGCACAGGACATATAATTATATGGCATATAAAGTAATTCTTACAGAATCTTGTATGTTGAAAGTTACTCTTGGCCCAGGAGATGCAGCATCTACACGGATATCTGGAAGGTCTTCGCTGTCTCCTAGTCGAGAACTATAAGCAAAACCAAAACACAACAGCTTGTTGAATTTTACTACAGGATTTTACATTCATGCAAACATTTAACCACACAAATATACAGCAATAAAAAAGCACAGTCAGTACTTATGATTTTGTTATGGAAGAAAGTATAAAATTGTAATTGAAGCACTTTGGCTACATGAAAAGGAAAAAGGAGGGGGAGAAGGTAAAAGAAGGAAGCTACACATTACTTGGCCAGCAGTCTATCACTAGTCAACCTATGCTTATTTCTTTATGCAAGTTTTTAGATTCTGAGCCAACATGTAGGTTTTCATGATCTACAACATGAGACATAAAGCAAATTGGCAGACTGTGTCTGATGCAACTGAAAATAATTATTCGGCCTTATAGTACATGCACGATACTTTTCATTCACAACTGAAGTATTAAGTTTTACAGAACTTCATATTTATTTTAGAGCAACAGAAGAGCCCCATTATCTTTTCCATATGATTTCTGGTTCTCTTCAGATAACCTTGTGAAAAGGTAAAATGCAAGTGGTTTTCACCTGACAGATCTTGAACTAGAACCTTCATGCCTGCAATGCTTTCATTACCAAGAATGCTAATTAATTTAGAAGAAAGATTCCTTTTCAAGGGCACCTTGAAAAATTCACTTTAGAGTACTTACAGAGCTGGTTTTACACTGGAATATCTGCTGTCTGATATTTTCACACTGGAATTATTTATAAATTTCCATTAACTTCTACAGAAGTATTCAAATTTGAAGGAAATTTCTATTACTAATTTCTATGCTCATAGAAAAATGTCCAAAGAATTCTAACACTCCTCTCCACCATTTTAATTTTCAATTCTTTTATACTTAATAATGCAGCACATATTGAATACCAAACTTTGAATGCTTCAGCTGGTTCTACAAGAGCAAAAGACTCAAAGACATGTATTCTAAAACCCAAGCAAACACTTTACTAGGAGGCATCATTATACAACTACAGTTTGCTCAGCAGCCATTAAATGATGAAGCAAACCCAATACATGTTATACAGGTGAAGAAATTATAAGAAAATGATCATTCACAAATAAAAGATTTTTCTTCTCATTAAAACAGCTATTTTTAAATGCAAATGATTGCAAATCAAGCATAGAAATCTAAATAATTACACTATGCCATTTTTCCTTATGTTTTTTTTTAGTATGTCTCGAAAGCAGGATTCTGCAAAAAATCCCAAGTTGCTGCAGAAGTAGAAAATTCTCATTGGACATACTACTAAGTCTGTCAAAAAAGACGTTTCCAAAATGGTGAAAAGTTACTTTTTAGAACATGGCAGTCTTGCCAGCTGACCTCCTTCTACCCAGTTCCACCACATATAGCTGCTGCCTATTATAAAAGAACTCTTAGGACCAAAGTCCAATGTTTCCACTGTTATATAAATATCAAATTCCTGGAAGCTTACCTTGTTCTGTCCATTCTCTTCAGAGGTGGTCTTCCTGAAGCTGAAATACTCTTAGATCGGCTATAGCTGGGTTTGTAGCTGAGACCCCATTTGTCTTTCAAGGAGGCGGCCTAAAACAAAAATAACATTTAAATGCATCAACTGCGAACACAGAACACAGACAAAAACTCTGGCAAGCTAAAATACTATTTTATACAGATGTGCCAGTAAAGTAAAAAAATTGTTTTGTTCCGTAATAGCTAAAATGCATCTTATTGGTACTTGGCAGCATCATCTTCCCTCTGGATACATGTTCACTTTTCATACTTGCTGGAATTGGTAATGTCCTGTTGCCAAGAGAAAACTAAACCTGAAGTTAATCCACTTGGCCAGACACCCTTCCTAGCGACCACTACAGTAACAGAAGAACATGAGCTAAAATGAGAAAGAGCTGCAAACAGAGTACTACTTGAAAGATCTTTTCTTATTACCGAAGCATAGTATTTGGAGATTGTGCACTAGGACACACTGAAAATGTTTTGCCAGGGTTATTATCAGGGTCTGGGATAACAGCCACATGTGTTAGTGCACTACCAGCAACACCTCTTGGGTTTTAACCAGTTTCTTCTAGTGTTTATGCTTAGTAGCTTGTTTTTATTTTTACGTCACCTAACTCTGCAAATATACTGTTTATTTATATATAGAACACACATACAGAAAGCACACATGCCAAGTGGAATACAACAGGTTCTACCATTTGCCTAGGTAGTTGACATGCTTGTGTCTGCATCAGTCTAATAAGGCATCATTTTAAGATCTGCTAAGAAAAAGGGTAAATGACATCTTCAAATACACATTTTCTGACTATTTCTTGTGAGTGTGCAAATAAACCCATTTTACATTATAGTATCTGTGAAACTTCAATTTTCCTATCAGTATTATTACAAGGGAGAAAAACCTTTTCTGGCCCCTCCTAAAGGTAAAGGAATTTCTGAATTATTTGACATTCTTAACCTTCCTTTCCATTACCAACATTTTCTTCAATCAACATGCAGGAAAGAAATACGGAATGCAAGCACCATCATATTTTTCAAGTAGCATAATACTGCTTACCCTCATACTGGATCTACGTAGCTTTTTACGAACATCTCGGCGGATGTCATTCACAGCCACCGACTCCAGCTGCTGATAGCGCTGGATTTCTTGATTTATAGTTCCTTCACTTGCACCTAATTTTCTGGGGATAAATAGCAATTGAGTTATCTTACAAACAGGTGATACTATTGTCACCATTTCAAAATCTGTGTTGCAATGATGTTTGGCTTTCCCTGGGAATTTTCCCGTTTTCTCTTTTTTTTCAGTAGTTACTAATGACAACTGCCAAGGATAGCTGAAGAAGATTTATTCATGATACAAATTTTTGTCAGGTATAATATTTTTTCCTTAAGAGGACTCTCTGATTTTAAGGTCTCTGTCTCCTAGTGACTTAGCAGAGCAGATAGAGGATGCAGAACAAAGCAGCATGCAAGGAGACCCCCAAAAACCACTGCTACCATGATGCTAACCAAGGTGGAGAATAACAGCAGCTATGCAGCAACATTCTTGTTTCAAAAAGCCCTAGATGTAACAAGGGGATTAAGGGCCTCCTATATGCTTTCAATAGAATGACAGTTGTTTAATTAAAAACAAACATGATGGGCAAATCTGAGAATCCCCAGCAGGATGAAGAAAAATCCTCCTGCTGTAATTGTCCAAAGCCCTGCCACATAGCAGTGACAGCCTTCTGCAGCAAAAACACACTGCTAAATAATTTTTAAAACTCTAAAACACCTACTATTTTATAAAAATCACAGTTTACTGAAGCATTCATAAACTTAGAAAAGGCAGGCACAAAACATAATTTTGATTCTTGAACTCGTATTAGAAGAAGCATTTAACCTAAACCCAAAGTTCAGATACAATTGCCCTCTGAATGATGACAGCAATTTTATTTCAAGTACAAGCAGTAAAACGTGTCTCCTCTTCATTATTTAACACATAACCACCAAGCTCTGTATTTCTATCACAGACACATTTATAGTAAAGCCTGTCTTAGGGAAGGGATAAAACCAAAGAAACAAGCACAACAAACCATGACTGCGAAAAATTATTAGTAAAATTCACAGAAATTTTGATTAATTTTATGAAATGTGAAATAATTCTTTCTTCAGGGTTTTCTCAAGTAAAGCACAGGAGATTTAATTTTAAAATATCACCTACAAGATGCAAAAATAGTCTATTTAAATATTATTCTTCCAGTGAACGAGACTAAGCATGTTACAGTTACGAAGTAGTGTATTTTGTTTATCATCATGATAATAAAGATGGAACTATGATTTCAAATCAGTAGGAAATTGATTATAATCAACCATTGTAATGCAGAACCATAAAGAATATAGATTAATTTCACACCTGGGGAAGAATTTAAGAGAGTATGTGCATATATAGTTTTGTCTTACTCAATCCAGAAGGACAATTTTTGATTTTTAAATAAAGACAACTATTTCCACTTGACCATCACAATGCCACAAGATACGTGGCAAGAACTGAAAAGGCAAAAAATTCAGCAAAAAACCCAAACTTACTTTAAGTCATCAATAACTTTAGCTTGCTCATTGAGTTCTCTAATATCGACTAAACGTTTCACAAATTTTCTTCCTCGTTGTTCTCCAGTTTGGATACTGGAAGCTCCCTGCCGTCGGTGATCAACAACCTCCTATTTAAAATAAACAATTAATGCCCTCATCAAAAATTGGACATTAGTACGGTAGGCAAAGTGAATTTCACACCTTAAAATTTGGACTAGTGCATGCAAAGGAATCAGTTTCATCTCAAAAGGCAGCTGATTGGCTTTTTTCCAGTGATCCAAACCCCATCATTCAGTTAAACACACTGTAACTACTACATACATGTCCCCATGAGCAGGATCTGCCTGCTTTCATGTGAGATCTGCTAGACTGAAGAGAATCACACTTCGCTGACCCCAATAGATATTCTACAGGAACAGAGTATCGATGGTTTGGGGGGCTCAAACCCAGCAGGTGATTTACAATCCGCTGCCCAAATGTTAGCTTGCGTGCATCTCCACATAATGAACCGCCACCTGATTTCTAAACAACAAACAGGAATATTAGTGTTCTGGGATAACATTTTCACTGTTGGCAGCCAAGAGACATTTCAGGTAGCCATTAAAGAACACCTGTTAAAACATTTAAAAATTTTTTTTTCACATAAAAGCTTTTATGTGAAACCAAAAAGGAAGGTCAGCAGCATACTGGGTAGAAGTACTGAAAAAGAAGTTTTTCTGATTTGATCCTGTTAGCAACTGTTAAGAAAACCTATCTACAGCCACAGCTTTTCCACTCAGGTACCTGAAGTTAGATATTGTGTCTATATACTTTCAAATCCAGATCAGTATTTCCACGTAACACCAGTAGAAATAGGACCTGTGATTTTTTGCCTTTGAAATACTGAGTTAAGTAAAGCAACACATAAACTCTTTTGATTTGTAACACGAGTTATATGAGCCACAAGGAGTAGCATGCTGGACTCAAGACTAAGATCTTTCCATTTGACTGAAGACTCTGTTACCCCTTTTCCAATTAGTAGCACTCGTTTTGGTTGATTCACTTACTGCATGTATAGTGGGAGACATAGTATCAACTTCATCCTCATCTGAAAGGTCAGCTATGTTTACAGAGTTGAGGTCAGCAATATCATCAATATCTTCTTCTCCTGTCAGTGTCGTGAGGGTGTTGCCTAAAGCATTCAATCTTTTCCCAATGTTTGGATCCATGTGGACATCAATACCACACATCTTCCATAACACATTCAGTGTCCAGGTTCCAGCACTACTACTTTCTGTATGTAAAAAAAAAAAAAAAAATTTAACCATTTTTCCTCTTTTAAAAAATCCTCCACACTCAGTTATGTATTAGTTAGCCAAGACACTGTTTATCAGTTACAAAGCACTGTCTTTTCTGCCCACACTGAGGAAAACATTGCACAATAGAAATGCCTGCTGGAAGTACTTCACAGCTATGAAGTTAGTATTTCTTTAACAAGTGATGAACACAGACAAACCTAATGAAAATATATTCCCTTCAGCCAAGCTGATGACCAGGTGAGCATCTCAAACTGCAGCTCTTTCTTACAAAGCCAAGCATATTCCAAGACAGGATTTCTAACAGCAAGAAATATAAAGGATGTCTATCTGTATGTAAAAATGCCAATCTATTTACAGTTTCAAGTCTTGAATAATGCTGCTGGAAGATATTATAATATAAGTATAATGTGTCTGCTGAATAGCATCTTCCCAGGGTTTTTCTAATGACTGCAAACTTTCGGCATCAAAAACCAGAATTCACTTTAAGCAGAAATACACAAGATAATGTTTTTTCTTCTATATGGATTCATCCTGTTTTCACCATTCACAAATCCGTGTGAGGTAAAATTTTTAATAGCTGCAGCATGTGTTTATGTCTCCTCAGCACAAAAAAGTGAGTGGGAGACAATGAACAAAACCATGGGGACAGGAGACAACATAGATGCAATATTTGAGCAAGTTGATGAGAAGAAGCGAGCAGCAGGTATGAAGACCAAGACAGAGATTGCTAGGTGGTTTTGAGGCCTCTGACGAACGTCCAAACAACTCAGTAGGAGAGACTGGGAAGAGAGGCAGTTTGGGAAGAATAGAAGCCATCTCTGGGAGAGGTGAGGGAGGAATGGGAGCTCAGGATGCACAGCCTCAGGATTAGGAGGACTGGAAGATTTAACAGACCTAGGACAGGAAGCAGTAGGACAATGTTGCTGTTATAAAGGACTATTCTTCAGCCAAGGAACAAACACATACACCATGTGTTCTCCTGCAGGTAAAAATCTAAAACCAGTGTTGCTGATGTGACTCAAAGCCTGGAACAGCTTGAAAAGATGGAGCAGATAAAAACATTGAGGAGTCTTACCAGGAAAACAAAGTACTAAACAATACAAGACACCAAACCACCAATTAAATTACAACACAGTTAAAAAATTAAATTTCATATTTTGTGAATGTTTTATTTATGTAGAACTTAATTTATTAAAAAAACTGTATTACCTGCTGCAGCCTGCCCTGTTGTCCTAGAACATACTTCATATGTGCCATCTGGCACAACACCTATATGAAATATATGAAGCACTGATTAGGCAGACAGTCAAAGTTGCTTTAGACCAGCCCTTCCAAATTCCACCTCAGTCTCTTACCCTCCGCAATTACAGCGGGATTGGTGTTGGACAGGAAGTTTAGTTTTAATTCCCACTGAATAACTCCTTATTTAGTAAAGTGAATCTACTTGCTAACGTCTCAAGTTTATATCAACTTAAAATTCCATATAAATTCCAGTACCTTCATAATGATAGATATACCTATAACATCTTCATAATGATAGATATACCTATAAATGAAAACCATCTATACTAAATTATTAAAAACATACTGGGATCTTAATGAAATCACATAAAAGCAATGCATCCAACTCTTCCAACATCTCAGACAGAATTTAAATGCTTACAATGAGATATGTATCAACAAAATTTATTAATAAAGAAAACAAAGAAATACAACCTTTAGATCTATATTATTCTGCTTTCAGAAGGCCAAAGTCTTCTCAGGAAAAGCTCAACAGTTTGAAAAGGCATGGGAAAGGGTGAGAGTGGATTTATATCTGAAATACTGTTGTCCAGTATGAAATCACATCCACTTACAAGCATTCATGACTAGATCTCCTCTTATTTCTGGTTTCCAATCATCCCAACTTGTCTCAAAGCCATCAGCAAAGCGGATACAGAAGTTTTTGAAGTGACCTTTGCTAACTAAAGACTCGGAGGAGCAGGCAGTGATTAACGTGCTTTCAATAGTCAGGACTAAAGCAGAGCCAGTGTCAAGATCTGCAGTGTGGTTAGACTGGAAAATAAAATCACAGAGAATTTACAGGTCATTGCAATGTCAAAGTGATACTGTACATGCATTAAATTCTGTTTATCTTTTTCTGTTAGAAAACTGATTGCTTTCTTGTAACTCCTTGTATTTTTCCTTCTCTGCAGAAAGTTTCAAAAGCATCACATCTGTCTGTAGAATGTCTTGCATTGTTGTTTTTTAAATGCAATGCCTATATTATAAATACAATAAGGCACTGGGAGTCAAGCTAATCTGGAAAAGGACAGAAAATCCACATTTGATTAAGGACTAAATGATCAAGGGCTATGAAGCATATGGCCTCATGACCACAGAACACAAACCCAGCATGGATTCTTTCCTCCAAGAAGGGTTGCACATGAGTTGATTGAATGATGATGAGAAGTGGCTTTAATTTTTAAGTGATTTTTTGGTGCTTATTTTAATATCTACAATTACGCAGTCTTCAATACACAGACTGACGGATTATTTTCCAGCTTTTTGTATATGAAGGTCTATAATTTTGTATATGAAGGTCTACCTGCAAAAAAGCCCACATATTCCCTTTTGATCCAGAATAAATATGTACTACAATGTACTGTACTAGAACGATAAAGTTTTTGTTAATGACTGCATTTTCAATATCTCTCTTTAACTCAGTCTGAGTTCCTAAATAGAAGTAACTGTTTGAAAAACATATATCTGTCTCTTAAATAGTTATTCATACTCGTCATTCAGTTAAACAGATGTGTCAGCACATCACATTAAAGCCAACAGTTTTTAGTTTTTCTATCTATAATCATATGAAAAATAAAGGATTAATTGGAATTTTTGATGGTAGCTTTCAAGAAAACATTTTCCATCTGAAACACTTCCAAAGACTTTCCAAAGTGCTACAGTCATATGTGGTGTAAACAAGAATCCATTACGTTTCCCCAAAACATGCACACCAATTGAAACATGTATAACCTAGATCTTCTATAAATGAGAACACCATTTTTCTTACAAGCAATGTCATTGGTGCAATTATTAGCATCCTATGACTTTTGCGTTGATGTGATGATAAATTATGTTTATGGACATAAAAGCCATGTACCACATACAAATGGATATTTCAACAGACTACTGAGAGTCACGTTGCTTCAGACATTTTGATTACCTGAGGTGTGTTTGTGATGGGCAGGCAAATTCCTAAGTCATTGACAGTCAGCTGAAGAAAGAGGGTCCCGAAAGCCTGTGCAGATGTTTGTTGGATACCAGGCAGCATATCTACTACTTCTTTTGTGGCCATATGAATATCTTTATGTAAAGCCATTCTCTGTTCATTCCAGTTGTCATATGCAGCCTTGTAGTTCAGCCAAAACAGGACAGCTTTAGGAAGGAAACAGAAATGCTTAACTGAATTCAACACATACCAAAATAAAGCGGCACATTCACTAAATAATTTTTTTTCATTTTTATGGTTTCTCCTTACTTTAAGACAATGGATGTACAGCACTGGACACACACATGTTCAGGATATAGTGAAGAGCCTCATGATGCAAAGGACAAGATGGACAAAGCCAATCATTTAGCATCAAAGTTAAAACATTAAAATATAAAAAGTGATATTGTTCTCAGCATTACTCATTTGTGAAGACTTACAAAAGCAACTTCCTCCAAACCATCTGAAAAGTAATCACCTCAGCAAATGGAGTTTTTAACATTGGGAATTATTAATCTGTTGGCATGCAGTAAATCTCATAAATTTCTCAGCTACCTAATGTTTTAATTTAACATGAAATATACTAAATCTTGAATAATCAAGCCTCTTTGAAAAATATATAACTTCCTCAGTATGAAGACAAATTTTTAGCAATTGTCTCTTCAATACCTCTATCAAAGGCCACAGGCTGGGCAAAAACAATTGGTCTGTTCAAAGTAATGAGCACGGCTTCTCTATCTGATGAGCCACTGATTTCTTCTCGGAGAGCATTTCTTAATCCAATTCTTGTCTTGAAATAGGCAACTTGATGAAAGTCTGAGCCAGCTTCTTCATAAACCTTAAAATGTAAAAAAAATGAGAAGGAGTTTGCAGTTGAGAGGAGTTTGGGGATGGGGAAAAGTAATCAAATTACTGCTTTTGACAAAATGTAAAATTACAATGAGAAGACATCACCTTTCCCCTTTTTCTCTTGTAGCCAAAGATCCTTTGAGGATATTCAATCTTCTTACATTAAATTCTGATCACTGTGTTATTTTCCTTATTCATTATAAAATATTAATTAAAATAACTATTTATATATCCAGATCCTCTATTGTGACAGTACATTTATAGGTTCTAGGACTCTGTTTCTAGGCATCACAAAACATTTTCCTATCATAGAATTAGTAATTCCAGGTAACAGTGGGTTTAAGAATCCAAGAGATACAACTGCCAAATTAATACTAACTAGGTCAAAATGTAGGTCTAGTCAAATTTGGGTTCTTGTCTGATCTTATTATTGCATTAATGTAACCTAAAAATAATAGCAGTATCAACAAAAATTTTGAATTTGACTCCATAGAAAGGGCACTACTTTCGCAAAGCGCTAGTAAGTTCTATGATATTAATAGCATGAAAAAAAAAAAAGAGCCCATACTTGACTCCTTCCATTTTTTATGCATGTACATTGGCCTTCATAATGAAGGTTTGCTAATTCTTCTGAAAAGTCATCTCTAGTCCCTTCCTGACTCAAGTGAGAAAATTTATTTTGAACTACTATTTAACAAAATACAAGAGCATATTAATGAAGTAAATTTCCACAACTCTGTGCTCCAGAATGCTTAAAATTTGTTAAAAAAAACCCCAAAACACAACAAACAAGCTGAAAAAAACCAACAAAATCCCCCCAATCAAGCCAAATCCCCAAAAATCTCAAACAAAACCCCAACACCCTCCCCAGCCCTCCTACACTTTACACCCACTCCACAGCCAGATCAGAAGAAAACAGAAGTGTAAGACAGCTCCTTGGCTTGGCTATGTACTTTTTGTCACACGCTATTAAGAACACCACAAGCAAAGATGCTGAACACTAACCTGGTGTTTAACAATCTGTCCTAGTGCCAGATTTAAATCCACCTGGCATTTCCCAAACAGTTTGAGGTAGCTGCTGCTTCCAGGCATTGCTTTGGTTTGCAGTCTGTTTGAGAGTTCAAGTTCTATCAGTCCAGTTTCAAATCTCACAGCTCTCATTGAAGGAGTTGTAGCTGTCACTTGAATTCCCTAATGAGTAAGGAAGAAACAAAGCTATTAGGATCTGGTTCAGAGACAAAGAGAAGGGAAAAAAAACCCCACCAACCAACCACCAAAACCCCTTTTCACTGTGCAGCAAAAAAAGACGACATAGCCTTTTTCACAATGCAATGCCACTAAGCTATTTTAAAAGATTACAGGAACCAAACTCAAGGACTTTTTCTTCATGCAAAGTATTCTGGATTCAATAAGCTCTGAGGTAAAAACCCAAAAGCCATTAATAACATCTAGGAACACTGCTCTGTCATCACAACATTACCTTAAACTGTAGGCTCAATGAGTAAAGAAGAATTTTTGGTTTTTCTCCATCAGTTGTGCCATCATGTTCATTCCAAAGAGGTATTGGCTGTTCTCCTCCTGTACACATTAAATATATATATTCAGAGTTTTAATGAAGAAAACAAAACAAACAGACATAAAAGAAGGTGACAGTGAATTGAGCCTCATTTTAACCAGTGACTAGTTGAAGATTTGTAAAAACAAATATAAGGTTAAAGATGGAAGACATTAGTGCAGATCCAGCTTGTTACATACAGTTAATAGCTCTCTACTAAGGATTGAGGCAGAGAGTCATGCTCCTCCCTCCTGGGAAACTTTTCACAGGAAGGCTCAAAGCCTGTAAGGAGTAACACCTAGTTTTGAGAAAGATTTTGTCTCCTACACCAATGTATCTCCTAATTATCTGACAATAAAAATTAAACATTCGACTGAATATTGTACAAATTGTATGAAAAGAGGAACTGAAATTATATCAGTATTTTTCAATGTCAGGAAGAAGTATTCTGCAGTTATTTTATTTTTGCATTTATTTCCTCATCCTGGGACATTTCATCCCAAGTTACAGATCCCCATAGGCCCTAACCTGAAGGAGCAATCTTGGTTTAAATTCTCCTTGAGATTTGATCTGTATTCAATCTTAGTTTATAGGAAGGGCTTGCTGCTGGAAAACACTAAGCCATTAATTGTGTTCATATATGCCAATTCTTCCACTTATAGGTACTTGTTGGTAAGAATAGGCAGTTAAATCATAGGTTAAAAAACAAACAAACCAACAACAAGAGTAAATTTTCATCACTATTTTACATCTGGATGTTTTTCTTCTCCAAAATAGTCTTAATAACCTCTTTCTCTTCTTGTTGGTTCCCCCCGCAGTGTTCTTAACTAGGATCATGTAAAACTACAACAATAATGTAAGGGTTCTGAGCAAGAGAACTAACTCATCTTTCATATATTCTCCACATGCATATTAGAGGCTATTTTTGCAATAACATTTCTTCGTGAAGTTTGTGAAGTATTTGCCAGTTAAAAGAAGAAAAAAGAAAGGAAAAAGATATTTAAAATAAAATTTCTTCATCTACAGTGTCACTTAAGGGAGCATAATTTTCTTGAACGAAACTCAGTCGGAAGTTGGGTTTGAATCTTTATACAAACCACTGCAAAAAGTGATACGAGTAATCAAGAGTAAGCAGAGACCAGCTGTCTGTAAATCAACACTGCCCTCAACTTGCAGATAGAATTATGAAGTGCCCATGTAAGAAGGGCATGGACCTGCTTGAGCAGGTCCAGAGGAAACCACAAAGATGATCGTGGAGCTGGAGCACCTCCCTTATGAGGACAGGCTGAGAGAGTTGGGGTTGTTCAGCCTGGAGGAGAAGGCTCCAGGGAGACCTTACAGCAGCCTCCCAGTACTGAAAGGGGCTACAGGAAAGCTGGGGAGGGACTCTGCATCAGGGGGTGTAGGGATAGGGTGAGGGGTAACAGTTTTAAACTGACAGAGGGTAGATTTAGATCTAAGGAAGCAATTCTTCCCTGTGAGGCTGGTGAGACACTGGCCCAGGTTTCCCAGAGCAGCTGTGGCTGCCCCCTCCCTGGCAGTGTTCCAGGCCGGGTTGGACGGGGCTGTGAGCAACCTGGGCTGGGGGAAGGTGTCCCTGCCCATGGCAGGGGGGGTAGAACTGAATGATCTTTAAGGTCTCTTCCAAGCCAAACCATTCTATGATTCTATGATTCTGTCCTCTGTTCATTCACTAGCTTTTAATTTGTGCAACTTCACCTTAACTATTTGGTACTTACCCAGTTTTTATATAAGGATAATATGCAATCAATATTTTAATGCAACAGAAACCATAATTAGAAAAACCACTGTAGTCTATCACATTAATTGGCATTTTCAAGCCATGTAAATTACTTTGCTGAAAGCAAAAAGGATGAAAGCCATCTTCCATCCCCCTGTTCTGCATTCAGTGCCCAGACCCATGGATTGCTGACACCTGATCACGTTCCTGCTGAATTACCACAATACGGAAGGTAGCAGTCGTATTTCAAAAACCATCAGGCTGCTACTTACAATACAAATTTATGGTCTGAAAAAGCAAAGAACCAGCAATGATAATAAATTCCTCACATAAAAAGAGGAGAGACTGAACTCTAGAGACTGAGAAATGTAAAAGAAATCTAATATAGGCTTCCTGTTTTACCACTTTATTAGAACAATTTTTATAAGAGGATCATAATGTCAGCTGTTGAAGGTTTATTCTTCCCCAAGTGTTCTCTTACTACGCAATGCTAATGTATTTTGCCTGTAACAAACATCAGGGTGTTTAAAATTTATTTTTTTTTATCCTTCAGGGATTCTGACATTTTCTATTTTATCCTTTAACTCCCTTGAGGGCACATTTCCTTTATGTCTGTTTGTAAGCATGAATATACACACACACACACACACATACATGCAAAGGTATATGAGAGGAGTGTGTAGATGCCTACACAGGCACTCCTTTCACTTAGTTACCACTTTTCAGTTTTCAACTATTAATGAAGCTTTCCAGTAAAAATTAGCTATATTTCTTTAATAGTCTTTTAGGATAAAAGTGTTAAAAATCAAACTACTTGAAATTTCACCTGCTTTTCAATATTTTATCACATTTGTCATCCTGTACCATTCTCCCTCACATACATCCTTCTTCCTCTGAAAACATAACTAATAAAATTTAAATTCCCTTATTTTCCCTGGTTATTTTAGTTCTTTTTGACTTTTTATTATTGACAGACAGTATTTATTAATTATTGCTTTTCCTTTTTCTCCTTAATTTACTGTTTATCCCCATCTACCAATTCTTATTTTGACCTAAAGAACAACAAAACACTTCTATAGTTCTTCACTTACTTGCTTTTCTGTTCATCTCCTCATCCATCACGTAACATCCACAGTAAATTATATTCCTGTATTTTTTAAAAAACTACCGAACAATAACTAAGGTGTCAAACAAAGCTTCCAGTCCTTATGTTTCCACTCGGAGTAGTCACATATGAGAAAAAAATGGTTAATTTTGTACTATTTTTTCCAGTGTGTAGGGTGATAGAACTTGTTTGCTGAGTGAAATATCATTGCCTGGCACAAGTTATCAGCTTTCTGGTTTGCTTTTAGTTCTGGAACACAGACCAAGCCTCTATTAGTAAGAGCTAGAAAGTTAGTGGATATATTTTTACATGTCGCGCAAAATGTGATTCAGTCAGATAGAGTTTTTAATGTAAGAAAAAAGAAAAGTTTTGTAACTTTGTCTACTCAAACAGATGAACACACAATTCAGTTTGCAACTGCCATTGTGTACTGCAAAAGACAGCACTGAGAGATTTTTCAACTGTTCTCTAATTGGGTTTTAATGAAAACACTATTTTTCCTCTGAAAACTTTCTGAATACAGAAGCCAGCCTCAGTGACAGAACGAGTTGTTTCTGCAGTATAACAGCATGATACACAAAACAATCTAATGATAGCAAAATGCCTTATTCATACAGTTCTAAAACATATTATCTGCAAAGAATCGAAGAGCTAGGAATCAGGAGACACTAAATAATACCAGTATTGACCACTATTTTCTCTGAACACAGCTATTTTCCTTTATAAGGATATGCTGATATTATTTTACAAAAGGCAGTATCACGATCTGCATTTTACAGGTGAACAAAGCGAATATGGAAAATAACCCAGCCAAGGTCATGTCATAGACAGACACAGAGGCCAGTGTTCAGAATGACAAACTATCCTGCTTCCCAGTAAAATGTCTTGTTTCTGACAGAGCTATAAAAATTTCCAGAGTCTCTGTTATTACTTCAAACTCCAGCTCTGCTGCTTGCTTCTTGCTGATGCTGGAGTGCCAGATGTGAAATGACAGTGTCTGTGAAATAAATAGTTGATCCCAAGAACTATATATTGCTGACATCAAACAAGGTTTAAGGATCTTAAAGTTGGTTTTAAGCGTTTTGCTTACCTGAAACCTTCTGTATGACTTCATTTACTTCCTTCATGAACACTTTTTGCACAAATACTAAATGATTTAAAAGATCAGTTGTGAGATTATGTTCAAAGGAACCAACCTGCAGAAATATAAAATTTTAGAACAAAACTTTAAAACAGTTACTATACCTATGTTTTCAAAACAATGCATTTTTAGTTTTCAGGTGTATCTTTTCAAGTCCAATTACACTGTTACTGGCATAAAAAAAAAACATAAAATAGTTTTGTCTTGCAGTTTTTCTGCTCTGAATGCCTATCAGAAACCTGAAGGACATACATTGTTATATGAAAAAGTTTATTCTCCTGCTTAAGCCTAGCTTAGACAATAAAATACAGGACTCGATTAGGGTTTATGGAAGTATGCAAAATGCTACTTAATTCCAAATAGTAAATCATTATCAGGACAAAACAGAAATAAGCTGTCAACCTCTAACAGTGCATTATGCTAGTTACTGTAAATGATGAACAAATTTACTGATATCTTCAATGGTAAACTTATTATGTGTCCAATCTAATCTTAAAGAATATTCCTAAAGGACTGGAGTCTTCCTAAGATTTTTCAAATTTGCCGTTAAGATTTTTAAAAATAAAATTAAAATACAGATATTTTCTAAAACTACTTGGACTTGGCTTTTGCCTATGCTAAGCAGCCCTTCCCTTTTGTTTTACATGCTGAAGAAATTCAAACACCCTAAGGTCTTTCTTCATCCAGGAAATAACTGAAATGGGTTGAACAAAGAGCAGCACCTAATTAAATTTCTCCTGTAAAGATGCAAACATCAGAAGACTCAATTACAAACATGCTAGACTATTTTTCTGACTAAAGAAATACAGTTAGTAGAAAAGCCCTGCTTTTCCCCACCAGCTATGTTTCTTTTAAGCAGCAACACTTTTCTTTCTGTGAAAAGTAACTGTGGAAATTGGTACACAAACAGAACTTTTGAGTAGAACACTCTGTATCAAACAAAATTTTATATCATTTACTAAGGTTACATATAGCTTCTCCTATCTATGGAAAAATAATACAGTTATGAAACAATAAAGTTGTTTTTAATTTTTTCAGGGTTTTTTGCAAAATATATTACATTATCTGATGTGCTGGCATAAGCTTTCAGTTTAAAAATCACACTTTATTTGAATCATCAGCATAATATACTTTTGTCTGCTTTATTGATAAGAAACACTGTTGTTCAAAAAAAGTTTCTAAACATAGCTTTAGTATTTATTTGTACAAAACCACATATTCTAAATCCTCTGATACAGTGGTCTTGAATGCTTATATGTTGGCTGCTCAAACTAAGGATTGACAAAGTTCTATTTCAGTGTCATGCAATTAAAACCACTGTATTTGGATCAACCTGTAAACCTGAGATTTCTAGAGTAAACAGATTATTAAAATAATATGTAGCTGCACATACAGAAATAGAATGGAAATAATTCAACAAGTTATCAAAGATGACTACCATCTTCAACACCTACTTCAGCCACACAACGCAAGTAGTTCCCCTGTAGATAATAGCCTTGCTTTGCAGGTAGTTCATCTATGCTCCAAATTTGGTCTGAGTAAGTATCATGTTCTTCCATGATATATTTGCCTGACATAGTGACAGGAGGAAGGTTGAGACTTGCTGAAGGAGGAATGGTTGACATATCAGTGGCAGAGACTTTTGAAGTGAAGCGCAATCTGTGACTTGGAAGTTCAAAATTAAATCTAGTTTGGGCACCTGTAAAAGGAAGATGGGGAAAGAAAAGCTATGAACTGGCAAAAGAATCTGTTATTTATCCTTAAATTTAAGAACACTTTTGGAATTTAAAAAAATAAAATCGTTAAAACGTTACTGAAGTGCACAGACCTCTAGAGCTATATTCACCTGCATGATTATGGGCTTTCTTAATTTTTAAAGAAAATGAAGACTTCACTGTAATTAGATAGAGAGTCATAAAAACCACCTCATCTGTCCTGAGGCCCTAATAAAAGTATTCTCATGTAGCCTTACAAATCAGTATTTATTTAATCAAGGATCATAAACTGATTTGAGCAGTCAGAGGGAACCTTCCTGGAAGGAAACGACATATGAACGTATACATGTCTTCATCTGCTCTTGTATTCTGCATCTGGCAACTGTGTAAACAACAATGGTGTAAACTCCCTACATGGCCCCATCTGATTGAAGTCCACATTCAAAAAACAAAGCTGACAGTAACAGATTCAAAGCTCTAGCTATAATTCAACAGAAATATTGAGTCCTTGTGCATCCTTCTAGCAAGGTCAAACTAAAAGACATAATGTTTTTAGTTTCAGAGAACTGTTACCTGTCATTCCATGACTCCTCATTCTTCCCATTTTATATTCTGCCTTTAGAGAAGGCAAGAGTGCTGCTCCAATAGCTATACCATCTATCATGGCACTGAATTTAAGAACTATAGGCTTCTTTTCTAATCCTTCTGGCAGCTGTGGAAATTCATTTGTTTCAACAGGTGTTTGATTAATACTCGTTGGAGTTTTTTCAGAGGGCAAGGGTGTTGCAACATCTTCTTTGGTAGGCTGGGTTCTATTTACCAAGACAAAGATGAGAAAATATTTTTTGTTATTCTAACATGATATATGACTAGCTTGACTCTCCCACATACGTTCAGAGTAGCACAAGCCCATAATTGGATGTCAACCAGCAGCATCTGGAATTGCCAAGTAAGCAGCACTTACGCAGTTGATGGTTGCCTGATGAGATCCGAAATCTGCTTGGAGAGCTGGTGAGAACTGCGCACCATCATGCTGTGCAGTGTGGCAGGATGCTGAGGAATGTTGATGCTGATGGCTCCAACTTTGACCACAGCAGCGTTGTTTGTTTTCAACCCTCTCTGGGCACTATACAGGGCCTGGGATTTGGCAATACTGCATTTCACGACAGTTCTAACAGAAAAGGAAATCGGATTTATTTGCATGTCTTTCAAAACAGTTGCAGTTTTATGTTAAAATGGTTTTTTAAGTGTTAGCTGAATTTTAAAGTATTCATGTAAGTGATTTTGTTTCTAAGCTACATACACATTCCTTTTTCTTTCACTTTACACGGACAGATGCACTACATGCCACAAACAACTACATTTAAGAGAACTACAAGTCATGCGTTGCAAAAATACCTGTTAAACTGTTATTCCTGCATAATGTAAGATCATTTGAGTTTACAGACAGTAGGCTGCACATACACAAACAAATTTTCACACACAGAAACAAAAGCCTTCCATTTCAATTCCTTTACAGGAATAATCTTGAATCATCCTCTTCATAAAATGACTTAGTAAAATCTGATTTTAGCATCCAAAAAGGTCAAAGGAGAAAATACTTGCTTAGCAATAAATACAGAGCAAGTAATAAATGTGTTTGTGAATTAATACTGACATTTAATTGATACATACTATTCCAAAATATGAAGTCTAAACATTATTTTAATGTTAAGGAGGATATGGTTCACAATGGTTACCCAAGATAAAAATATAACTGCACAAAGCTGACAGTTTTTTATCTCAAAATGAAATGTTGGCATATCAGAATTCACTAAGCTCCTATTAAAAGAGATACATGGGGTAACACATTAATGTTTCTCATCTAAGGTAAATTACTGGAGGGTTACCCAATGGAAGTATATTATGTAGCCAGCACAGAATATTACAGCCTCAAACAGAAAAACACATAGTTGTGAAGGTGCAGTACATCAGTTAAAATGTCTGAGAAATAGGCTCTATAAAATTGCAACATTCAGTGAAAGTTTCTCAAAGATTAATTTTTAAGGAGCATAAATAAATACTTCTTGTATCATGATTTAAATTGTTCTGTAGACAGTCTGGTTGCATGGTGAAAGCTACAATATTCTATGAATTCTACTCCCTAAGTAATGTTTCTTTTGTGAAGCCCTAACACAGAGCTCCTTATTCTGATGTCAAAATATCAGCTAGCCCAAAGCATCCCATGTATGGAAATACAATTACAAAAAAAATAAATTCATCTTTCTGCTTATAATGAAGAAAATGTACACCACTGTAATGCAACCACAGGCCTATCAACAGCAGATTAAATTTACTGAAACCACAGAAACATCTTCAGATTTTCCCAGCTACGGAAGAGCTACAAGCAACCTTAAGCAGTTATGGTTTCATTTTTAGGGTAGACTGCCCTCAGAAACTATTTCAAAATATTTTAAGAATTTACACAAATATGAAGGAGGAAACAAACCCTATTTCACAAGTATTTTCAGAGGAACATTATACAAATAAACATTACTTCAGAAAAGGACAGACTTGTCTTTTAAAGAGATGGATTAAAACATTATTATTTTGCTGTTTGCTTATTTCCTACTCTCTTCCTGCTACCATTCTGACTGAACTATCATGAGGCCAATCAAGAATACGTTCTTTCTCCTATCTATAAAACAAAGTACTAGTACATTACCTATTCAAATATCACAAAAACAAATTTCGACTTAAGGGAAGTTGCAAAATCTCTTCCTGACCTCTACCAGATGTTCTAGTCTTAACCTATCTTTGTGTAGAAGTTAAAACTAAATGTAGTTGGAGTTAAAACTCTGTACTGAATTTCCAATTGATTCCAAACATGGGAATTCATCCAATTTTAAACACTTACTTAATTTAAAAAAAATATAATATAGCTGATACAGGAAAATCACATTTCAGCAAGATTCTGTGCTTCTCTGCTAAGGCATTTCCATATTTCTGTGCTTCTCTAAGGCATTTCCATATTTCATGCAACGAATGAATTTCACTGTCACTCATCTGGTCTACAAAAAGCCTGCTTCGATGACAATGAAATGCAGAACAACTGTGTGGTTACACTTTTATTTGGAATAGGCTCTGCACGTTATATGTCTGCAGTTTGCTTACCTATGGTAATAGACCTGTAACAGATCTGGCTGAATATTACTTAAGTCATTAATTGATATTTAGTGGTATATAGCAGTATGCATGCGGAAGTAATTCTATGTTCTTACATCAATTCCCATCAAGTCCAATGATGGACTCTCCAGGCAAACTTGTGGAAAAGGTCTTTGTTCCAGTACAGAACTGGCTACAAGGCCACTAATCAATCTAACAGATTTTTGGGAATGTTAGAAAAACTGGGGGAGGAAATGTCAGCAGGAGGCCTATAACACACAAGGAACTATCATGCTGAGTCAGATGAAAATTTGGGCAGTAGCAGATACTTGGGGCATAAAGTGATCCTTTTCTTAATTCCAGACATCAAGAGTTTACTTTTTGAGCCAAAGGCTGTATTGTATTCACGACTCACCACCAGACCTATCCTACATGGATTTGTCCAATCCTTTTAATCATTTATACTTTTGTTGACCACATCATCTGTTCAGTGATGCACTATGCAAAAAAAAAAAAAGTACTTTCTTTTGCTGGTTTAATGTTGCTACCAGACAAAAAGGAAAAAAAAAACAAACTGAATATTTCTTCACATCACTTGCAGTTTTATAATCCATCACAACTCCTTCCAGGGCTACCATCTATAAGGACATTTTAAAAGTTAATCCTGTATTATCACAACACTGAACATACACAAATGCTGTAACAAACAGCAGTTGTACTAAGCACTACTAAAAGATAAGCACTAGTGGTCTAAAGCAGCAAATGAAACCCACACTCAGAAAACGGCTTTGGGAAAAATAATGAAAAGTACAAAAAAAAAAAAAGAGCCACCTCACAATTTTTGGCTACATAACTTTTCTTCTCAGATTACTGCAGGGTCATTGTGTAATAGGGCTTCTAGGTCGTCAGTGTACCATTTCCCAGCCCGACCACTACTCCAGTGAGACCCTCTGGAAGTTAGAAAACAGCTAGAAAGAAAACACTGCCTCTTTTGCTAGAGAACAAAACCTACATCATAGGGATCTGGGGGACATGAAGAGGGTCACATTCATTAGCGGTAGATGCGTAGACTCAGTTTTAAGGAACACATTTTGTGTTAGCTTAACCTGGTCAGCATGCCTTGTAATTAAACCCTGCACAGAGGTAAATAAAGACAAAACAAATGGTCCTATCCATGCCAAAATCACAACAGGTACTACCACTCTAAGAGCAGCAGTTCCTTACAAAGTTCAAAGCAAATCTAACTTGTTTGCTCCTTTACATTTAACAGCATGATTACACCTCATTAAGAAAAAAACATAGAAGCAGATCTAAAGAACTTCAGAGCCAGTGAAACCATTCTAGCATTACATTAGTGACCGTATAGTGTAGTATCTGCCCCTAAAGCTACATTTTTAACATTTACAAAGGCTTTTTTTGACAGATATTTAGCAGGCTATATTAAAAGCTTATCTAGGTAATATTAGATGTTAAACTGAAATGTATTCAAGCAACATCTGCCTACACAATCACACACAGTAGGAATGCAGCCATTAGCTACACAACACAGAGTTAATTGCAAGACTATTAAACATAATAATATGACATACAGAAACTCTTGTTTGGCTGTGCTTGTAGGAGATGTAGGAAAATCCTCCAGTCTACAGATGAAGATTGAAGAGAAAGCAAGGAAAACAAAAACAAAGCAAATAAAGAATAAACATTCATGCAAAATTAGTCAAGTTAATTACTTGTAACCCACAATATGACACTTACTTTCAAATTTACCAGTTTGAAGGTTTTGGTTTTGTTAGGGACTGTCATTTGCTGTTGTTAAAGGTATATCATTATTTCCCCCTCTTTCCTTTTATACACTCCCTATATGGAAGCTCAGTAAGATGATGTAAAACAGACATGAATAACCTTAGTCACCTTCAGAAATGCTACATGGCTGTCAGATTAGAAACATGCTTATGGGAAGCAATTTAGCTGGGGACATTATTAAAATTCTATATGGTTTAAGTTCTATATAGCATCTTCCAAACTGAATAGGAATTAAAAGGAGAGACTCATCACATTAATTAGCTCCTTTTCTACAGCATTAATATTCTAAAACCAGATCACATACTGAGGGTTGCCCAGCTGACAATGAATGCATGAGGGTGATCTACATTGAAGAGTTGTGGTCCAACTGCTGTTTTGCAACTCTAGCAGAAAGAAGTTCAGCTAGAAACAAAGAAAAATAATGTGTGTCCTTTTTCAGTCTGTGAGCCTCGTAAAAAAAAAAAAAAGCAACAATGTGGATGCTGAGCAAGTCATTCAAGATGTTCATGCACAAAAAGTGATTCTCCCCCCTATCCCTGCCAAGTTCTATCAATTATATAAAAGATGGAGAATGGATATTAGAACTGTAAAAATAACAAAGAACCATGCATCATGGGAGTTCAAAGAGGTATCTATGCAAGAAACAACACAGATCTTAAATGGGAATAATCAACATCAGTAGATTAAATAACTCCTAGAAATCTTGTATGGTTTAGTGGAACCTATATGCTTCAAAAAGCAATCAGAAGCATAGGAGAAACAATACACATGATGTGATAGAGCTTCTAGGCGTATGCCACATGGAATAAAATTAGTACAGAAAGCTCTGCTTTCGTGAAATTTCATTTCTTTCTCTTTACAAGAGGACCTGTCACCTATGACTTTTCAGTCATGTCACCCATTTACACTGCGATCCTACAGTCAGTTCTGAACTTACTAATATCTTTTAGTAGAAATAGAAAGGAACAAGAGTATTCATAATCATGGAACTATGTCCAAGACTTGTGCGACTGGGTGGCCTAGACTGAAGCCTATTAATACTTTCACCATATTCCTTCTCAGCTTACTCAGGTAAGCCTTTTCTAGAATAGCCTCCTATCAACAGGCACATGCAATTAGCTCTACAAGTCCAACTCAAGCCCAGTTCTGCAACAGCGGGATAGTTGCCACCAAACTCTATGACTTCACAGATTCCACCTAAAGACATATCATCAATGCTTTCTCCATATTAAGCTACATACCTTTATTGTCACACACTTCTATGCACTTGAACAATTTAAAACTATCAGGCTTCACACTTACTGGATATTTGGGGTAATTCCCTCCAGCAGGACGATATTGACACCTCCTATGTGAGCAGTGGCACATGTCTCAGTCATCTTTTGATGTAGAACATCTTTAAGAAAAAAGATACTTAACAGCATTTCATTCAGTAAAATACTTCCAGGTATGCCTACTGTTTTAGTAGCTAGTTAAGCAGTATCAAGTTTAAATTGTGACAAGAAAGCTTTTGAAAATGAAAGGAGAGGCTATTTTCTAAAAGAATTTCCTTCCATGACATTTTCTGAGAATCTTCCATCCTTTTAAAATCCTTCAGCATCCTACTAGGAGTTTTTAAAAGAACTTGTTGAATGTTATTATGCTATTCACACATGGATATAATGTACGTCAATTTACCAACAAAACATATTACACATACATGCATACGCATCGGTATAGGTATACACACACATCAACATGTAAAGCTGCCATGGAATTTCGTTACAGAGTACATTTCAGCTTATCCCACCTTTCATTTTTTCTTTCAGGGTGAAGCTGCCATGGATTCTCTTCAGTTCAGATTCCATCGTTAGACCGCCAATGTCTGCCTCCAGGTGGGTGCGGTTCACCATGCCTATTCCAAAGACTATGAGAGTCACATGCTGTGGCTCTGAAGTCACCAGGCTGCGCTTCCTCTGCGTGTCTCTGCCATTATCCTGTTCATTCTCAAACACCACTCTACAAGCAGGTTCAGTCGGGCTTCGAACACCTACACAAATACAAAGGAGTTACTTAAGGATACTTTACAAGAAATCCTTGGCATATCTGATTTATATTTGTATTTGAAACCAAGGATCATGTATCTTGTACATCAAGCAAACTCTTCAGGCAAATTAGCTGTGCCTCATTTATTCCACTCTAATAACATTGCAACTGAACCAAATCCAAGATACAAAAGGGACAATAATGAGTGATGAGATTTCATTATTATTCACAGATATATTCATATGTACGTTATATGAGTATTCATATTTACAGGATTTTACTGTTATACAATAAAAATGCTCTGACAGTTTCCAATTGTCCTGGTTTGGTTGTTGGGGTTTTTTTTTTTGATCATTTCACAGTCAAAGGTTCTTATCATTTAGTTTTGGATGTTCCTTTTCAACACTTAGAGCATAAAAACAATGTAAGAAAATTTACATTTTCTGCAGATAACAGCTGCGGATATGATACTCTGTGCATGAAAGATAGCACCCTCTGTTTAACAGAAGCTCTCATTTGACACTTTCTCAGTTTTTCATTCTTTATTTAAAAGAAGTCCAAAGAAAATATGCCTAACTAGTAACTATACTATCCCCCGTATATCTACAGCAACCTAAGAGCATCATTCTTTTTGTTGATTATAAGTCTCAAATTTACTCTGCTGTGCTAAAATACTTTGGAAATAGAGAGCCATGATTGCCCCAGATCTCAAAATTCTGGTGAAATTATATCCCAAACACCTGTAATATTTGCTGGACTTTACCAAAAACAGCACTTCACCTCTCCTTCTCTCAAAACTAGGTTCACAGATAATTTTTTTCACTCTGTCATTCCCAAAGCAGAAATTATCTCCCTCAAGACTGCTTACATATTTTCTCAAAATGATAATATACAGCATTTCCAGCAGCCACTTGAAAACAAAAGAGCACCTAGGAAGGAACAAACTCAATCCACTCTGTGCACAATAAATCAGAAAAGTTAACCTTTTAACACAGCTCCACACACAATGCAAATCTAGATTAATGGAGCTGCACAAGAGTATCAAGGGACTCAATCTGAAACCAATCAATTAACACGTATCTGACTAAGTCGAGGACTGAAAGAATCCAACCATACTATAAAGCCAGGAACATTATTTTTTTCTTTTGTACACCATCTTGGTGAACTAATTACAAGCTCCCCCTACATCCTCACCACTTGCCCCACTCTGATCCAAGTCAGATGGGGTGGGCAACTTTCAAAAACTGCCTTATTATTTATTAGAATTATTATTTAGAAGAATACATTATTATTTATTAGAATTATTATTTAGAAGAATACATTAAGCAGAAACACACTCTCCATTATTTGGATTCATGAACTGGTTTACCTGTTGGCCCAAAAGTTTCAGAAGACTTTTCTAAAATCCCAGTTGGATCAGAAATGAGTGAATAGAAGTTCAATAGTTTATACATATTTTGCCAGCACTCAGCAGAAGGTTCACTCTGTTCCGACACGGTAATAGAGTCAGAGTCATCCATATGAATAGTCATGTGGTCAACTACATCTTTTGAACCTTTCCTGGACACTTTAGAAGTTCTTCTTTCTGACCTCCCCAAGGAATTCTTGTTTCGAGACTCTTTTTTATTGTTCTCATTGTTTGTTCGTTTGTTCTTGGTGTTGTTCACTCTGTTACCTCCATTAAGACTTCCTCGAGAGCTTCGACTGAAATCAGAAGAGCGGAAGTCTCTGTGTTTGCGGGTTTTAAAAGTAGGTGTTGGAGAGGCTGATCCAGCTGTGTATCTGCTAAGCTTGATGTCTGTCTGTGTGGCTTTGATGTCATCAATCATTGTACTAAACTGATGAATGAGACGAACCAGTGCCATATCTACATGTTGGCTTATAGATTGGCAAGAAATTGTAAAATTACAGTGAAAAGTATTATAATAGCGTTTATTCAAGTCATGAAAAGAAAGGGCATTGGTGGAGTTATGAGGTGTGCACATGGATTTCTCCATTACAACAGCACTAATACTGAAAGTTTCTAACATCAAAGCTGGTTTGAATTCAAGAGGAGGAAGATTGACAGCTCCTTGCCTAAGGAAAGAAAAGGTACAAGTTACTACTTCGTTTCTTTTTATGGGAGTCAAATACTTTTTTACACAGTGCTATGTCTAATTTACTGAAACCAACTTTTTAATTCCCTTAGGATGCCACCTTCTTACCATAGTTCTAAACATAAAAAATTAACTTTGATACTTTCACACTGCATGCTACAAAGACAGTAATGATTCAGTTCTAAGTAAACTCAGTTTGGCATGCAATCTTTCCACCATAACCTAAAGCTTTGCCCAAAATCGGGAGGGGGGGGGCAGGGGGAAAATTCAGCGTTTACACCAGAACTAACAACCTCATTTACAAGATTCATTACAAAACAGTACTTAAGAGCCTCTCAAATTTCCCCACTATTATTCTGACCAGCTCTCCCCTCTACAGTCTCCAATTTTCAAAAGTAGCTGAGATTCAAATACTTAAAATTTCCAAACCATTCCAGAGGAGTATTTTTAAAAAATTAAAATTCTAACAGAAAGACAAAACAGGTAAGATTAAAAGAATAAAGGACTGCTCCTTATTCTATGGATGTGCTTTGGAATTTTATATCTTCAGATGAAAAATCTGATTTCTGTTCTTTAACCAATATGAATAGTTTCAAATCTCTCATAACATACCTTCGAGCTCGCTTGCTTTTTCTTTCCTTTGCTGTATCTGAATCAACAATATCTGCTCTTAGGCAGTCCAAAGTTCCTGAGAAGGAAAGGTACTCTCCAAAGTACATTCTGTAGCAGAGTGGCATTGCATCCTGAGACTGAATTCCTGTGTAACTTAGAAGAGGTTTGAAAACAACCTACAAAACAAAACCCACTGATTTAGTACTTATTGTCTAGATTATTCCTATATTCTTGCTCCAGCATTTGTTTATCTACAGTATTTATAGGGTCAGCTACATAATATGGAACATTAAATTTTACTGACAGTGCTGTAAAACAGAAAGAAAGGGGATAAAGAGGAGAAGCTTTTATGGACTTTCTGAGTAAAAAGATTGACTTCAGCAAGCTAGTATTGAATGCTTAGCTATGGGAGCAAGGTTTCCGCATCTTCCCCTCAGTAAAAAGTACTTTGGAGAAGTAGGTTAATCTCATAAATGCTCCAAAATGTTATTTGAAATTGTAAAACAATGCTCCATTAATCACCATTCATAAAGTTTGTTATGGGATGCCTCAGAGGTTTCTTGACCCTTTCAAAACCACGGCAACATTTTCATTGCGCTTTTTTTTTTTTTTTTTAAAGTAATAAATAGTTTTGCACTCCAAAATACATCAGCAAACCACACTTACCTGTGCATCTGCTAGCTGGACAGCAGGAAACCCCTGGTTACCCTCTTCCACACCTGCAATGTCATCCTGACTGGTGCTGTGCTGTGAGTGTGTGCCATCCAGGGTGTTCTGGTCACTAGACAAAACTGTGTTGAAGTCTGAAGCAGAGGGTATAGTGGGAAGATTGGGTGCCACACCTGAAAAATAAATACTCATGGAACTCTAACACCACAGCAAATTTTAACACCACCAACTCTATTAATTCAGCAAGATTAATTATACAGAAACACATGCCATACACAAAGAAAGTCAGAGCCCTACTCAGGTCTATAACCTCACAGGAGTGACATTCAGGATAAAGAAACAATCTGATATTGCTGAAACAGGTAATAGAGATAGTCCAGCTCATATCTGGAAAGCACAAAAACATGTTTATGTTTAGTCTCAAAGCTGAACTGAGAAAGAGCAAGGATTCCAATATTCAAAACCTTTATTACAGAAATAGCATATGCAAAATAGATTTAAAATAACTAACAAAATCCAAGGAACTCTGCACCTGAGGATGATTTTATGTCTGATTTTTTGGCAGCTACACATGGTTTTGGAAGCTACTTTCACAGTTCCAAATCTAAGAAAAAGCTAGATTTTTAGAGTCAGGGTGAGGGAAATGAAAACAACAGTTTTGCTTAACTCACATTTGTTCATTTTCTGGTTTGCTGACAAGTCCAACAAGTAGTATTTAGGTCTTTTGAACTCAAGTCACTTGCTCAATTACTTTCAGAAACAATGAGGTAAACACAGGAACAGCCAACCCAGAATCATCTCTTAAATTCAGCTGTATTTAGCAATACCTGTTGGAAGACTATTGTGTCCAGATTTGGTGGCCGGACTTTCTTGTACTACACTTCCTCTGTTGCCCACAGCATTTGACATCCAGTTATAGAAACTCACAGAAGATGGTTCAGACAGCAGAGGATGTTCAGATAACATGTCTGTGGCCACAGTATTTCCTATACAGGTAAATCAGAAGCTTTAGCATTTGTTGTATCAAAGTCAGCAAGAACCAGGAATGCAGCATAATTTTACTGACAATATATATTTACTATAAGATCAAACTTAATTCTCAAGATTTTTCCAGTAAAGTATGTGTCAAGCAGCACTGCAGGTGCTACCACAGAAGTTATATTATGACACTAATGGACGTTGCACTAAGTTTCTTTGTATTTGTTCATCCCTTAAAGGAAAGAAGTCATAAACCAAAATACCTTTTCTTCTGAATAATATTTCATTCCCTGACAGCAAAGGAGAGAGGTTTTAGAGAAAATGCAATATCAAACTTATCTGTTTTTCTTTATATAAATTATGACAATGCACTGTGAACAATAATACAGAAAAAAAAATTTCTATGTACATATTTCAAACTTCTACAAAACACATTTGTTCAAAAGACCATTACTAAAAAAATCTGCAAATTATTACACACAAAAGCTACTGCAACGTTATTTTTAGTCCACTTTTTGAGCTACTTACAAAGTCAAGAAAAAATGACAAATACAGAATGATCACTTCATTTCCTTATTCATTCAAAAAGACTCAAATAATTATGTATTATACTCAAAAAGTAGTAAGGCTAAGTAAAAGGAGAATATTTAATTTGTTTTGATAGTTGTAATTTCTTTTCCCAACCTGATGTACTTGCTGTTTGCTTCTAGGAAACGGCACAGTGCAGTGATGTCTAGGAACTGCTATTAAAAACTGTGATTCTTATTTGGAGGGAGGGGGGACATGGGATCTTAAACAGAAGTGATAACTTGTAGAAAAAATATAGCACCTTTTCTAAATCATTAATATAAAATCAATCCTCCCTTCCCCTCCCTTTAGCTTACTTACGCTACATCATACCTGTTCTTGTTAAAGAACTACTTTTAACTGCAGTTGTACTTCTTTGAGGAGTCCCTTCCAAAAGATTATGCAGGCTAGGAAAACTCCCAGTGAGATAGCTGAGCAGACTCTCTTTTCTTGGACTTTCTTTGACAGCATTTCCAGAACGGCCAACATGCACTGGTGAATCTGTAGCTGTATCTCCGCTAGTGTAACTTAAGGAATGATACGGATGTATACCCTTGTGGAGAAAAGAAAAAAACTAATGAAGTACTGTATAAACCGCAAAAAGTAAGTGACATTTGGTCTGAATATGAGATCAGAACACAGTAAGTGCAAAATTCTCAATCCTGCAAACTTTTGGACAAATAGCACTTCAATTGGGTCAAGTTATACATCATACAGGTGGTGTGCATAAAGGTGCTAATGAATTCTCAAGTATTATTTTTATGTGTAAAAAGCCAAACAAGTTAACAAATGGAACTGCAGATGTGTAGAATTTTGTCTGCAAGTCTGCAGAAGGAACAGTGCATACCACTGAATATAGCTTCATTTGTATAAAACACTTCCACCCCTAGTATAAGTAGAAGATGAAGAACAGAAGCTGGGGACTTCTGGCACCAAGAGGGAGGCTCCTGGTCCACCTAAAGACTTTAAACTGTGGAACAGGTTCTCTGCCCTCCAAATCAAAGAAGTGCTAGATGTGCATCCAAACAAAGCAATCTGGGCCACTTAACCCTAAACCATGCAAGACCACCAGGAGGGAGCAGTAAGTGATAGTAGTGGGTGACTATCTGACAAAGGGGACAAATGTGCCAGCATATGCTGGGGGATGACCAGGTGGAAAGCAGCTTTGCAGAAAAGGAGCTGGGGATCCTGGGGTGGACACCAAGTTGAATATGAGGGAGCAATGTGCCCTTGCTGGGCTGTCCAGCTGGGCTGCATTGACCAGTAAGTTGCCAGCAAGTGGGGGGAAGTGATCCTACCTTCCAGCTCAGCACTGGGGAGGCCACACCTGTAGTACTGTGTGTCCAGCTATGGGCTCTCCAGTACAAGAGAGAAACACTGGAGAGTCCAACAAAGGGCCACTAAGGTAATTAAGACCTCTCATATCTCTCATATGAGGAAAGGTTGAGAGAGCTGGGACTGCTCAATATAGGAAAGAGAAAGCTCAGGGGGGATCTTATTAATCCATGTGAATACCTGAAGGCAGGATGCAGAGACAGTGAGGCCAGGCCCTTCTCAGTGGTGCCCAGTGACAGAGGCAACAGGCACAAACTGAAACACAGGACTCTGTCTCCTCCTGAACATTTGGAAACACTTTTTTATTGTGAGGGTAACTCAGTACTATGACAGGCTATGGAGTCTCCATCCTCGGAAATATTCAAAAGCCATCTGGACATAACCCTGGGCAACCGGCTCTAGGTGGCCCTGCTTGAGAAGGGCCTTGGCCAAGATGACCTACCCAGGTCCCTTCCAATCTCAGTTATTCTATGAAAAACCACAGCTGAAAAGGAATTGGTACAAGCCACCAAGCTGCCTAATATACATATAGAAAACAATGAATTACTTAGAAAAACAAAACAAAAACAACCCCCCAAATCCACATTCACAGACTCTTTCTGTTCAGAAACTAGGGATAAAAATAAAATCTTGCCAATTTCTGAACAGCTTGTGGAATAAAAAGACCACACTAATTTTACTACAAGTTACTTGAGAGCTTTATCAATCTTAAGATTTTGTATAATGATAGTTAAATCTTCATTTGTGCTTCCATAAATAGACGAAAAGCCATAAGTTGATGCACATCCTTAAATGATGTGTATATATATTGGTTTTAAGCATGGCTCTTAAGGTATTTGGCAAGAAAAACAATAAAAAACAGATACAGAAAATAGACCAACTGATCAAGCATCACTTTTATAAGGTAGAGAGCATACCTTCCATGTGTTACAGTTATAGTTAGTTATAGTTACTTTTTAGGTAAGTACTTATTCACCTGTAACATACAGAATTGCTTCTAAACAGGGCAGCTACAAACCACTTTCCTCTTGTTCACAGCACTAGAAACTTACCTTTATTTTCAGAACAGAATCACTGTGAGTGTGAGTCTTGGATAATTTCCTCATGATCTCAGCACCAGTTACAGGCCCAGAAGAGCCACCAGCAGGTGGAGGGCGATTAGCTGTTCCTTCTAAGAGCATTGTATGCTCACTGACAGTAGCTGGAATCAAGCAAAAAGTTTTTCTCATTTGTATATATATGGGGAACCAAGATTAGCTATTATTAGTATATTTATTTACAAGCAGTCAGAAACTTCCAAATTCTCACACACACACCTACACAGAGCTGTCTATGTAATTTTAAGACAAATAAAACCTCAGACATGGACCTACTGGATTTTGTTTAATAACCCAAGTACAAATCTTTTTGTCCTCCTAATGGCATACAACTGTTGATCCAAAGGAAAGTTGTCGAGTTTCATTTTTTTTTGCTGACTCTGACATTGCTGATCATTTTTTGAATTAAGATTTACATCTGTATGAATTCCATCTACAAGTAAATGTATACAAGGCAGCAAAATTGCTGTTTCAAAAATTCTTGGTGAAAAATAGAGTAACATGGATTGGGGGGCAGGGGGAGAATTAAAATACTTCACTGGTTCTAACAGTCTTTTTCTGCTCAAACTAGCACGTATTTTAGGGAAGGGGACAAAAATTTCCATCATGATGTCTGATTATATACAAGTTTCACCCACAAACATCTCTGGTTTTGTTCTCTTTAAGCTGATAACTGCTGCCTGTTTTTGTGGGGGGCTTTTAAAATTATTTTTTCCTCAATGTTTTGCAACTGTTACTTGAGGAAAGGAAAACATAAACACTGTATTTTTGAGAACAGTCAACTCAACAGACAACTCAAATTAGCAAAAAAGAGTGCTCCAACATGTATTTATGCCCTTTCTCACTGTGATTATGACTTATGGCAGCTCTATATCAAGTAAAAAGCTAAATCAGTAGCTCATGTTAAACTGGCAATGTGTAAACTGGAAACAGAAATCTACCACATCTGAAGCAGTAAAAATGGGGGGGGGGGGGAAAATATCTTCACAAAGAACAGTAAGGTAGGTAGGTTTGAAGCTATTCCTGTGAGAGTTCATAGAATTGCACGTTACAATTTTTAACCAAGGTCAGAAGCTGCACAACAAAATCCTAATTACAAGCTAACAGATAATTAAGTTGATATATTTTGTGCAGTAAAGTAACAAGACAAAGCATGTGAAAGAAATCTCCTATTTTGTTTTCTCCCAAACAAGTAATAATTATTGTAATAGTATAACTCTCAGCAGCAGCTTCAAAATGAAGATGATTCTAAGAAAGAAGCTTGATGATTCTAAAAAAGAAAAATATAATGTATTCAAGAATTAAAATTAAAGAAGATACAAATGCTCTGAGAGGACCTACTTGTGCCCATGAATTTTTATGGAGACAGAACACAAATACCTGCATCAAATTCAAACTCTGCTCCATCAGCACTTGTGTCACTCTGAAGACCCCCTCCATTGTCTAATCCAAGTCCATCTTCATGGTCATGGCAGGCATTTGTCTGCAATTTCACTGGCTGAGTTGGTCTATGTAAGCTGACTCCTTTAAAGGCTGGGGTCACCACAATGAACTTCATCCATTGCCTTGCTAAGGCAACTAGACCTTTCTTTAAGGTTACTAAGGCAGGTAGACCATCACTCTTAACAAAAGAATAAAATAAAATTTAAAATGCATACCACATCTTTTTAAAGTAAACGACACGTGTCAGAACTGTGTTAAATCTTTGGGCTCAAGGTGCTTAGGACAGAAACATGCTGGCATCACACAATGTCCATTCAGATATAAAAAGTCATAGTGCTAAGAGCTACACTGATGACAGTAAATGCATTCATCTACATAACCCAGGACGTCAAAAATAAACAACAGGAACAGGTTTATTAAGTATGAAACTAAAAGTACTTAAGTAATTATAAGGCTCTGAACTATAGACTAAAATTTACAACAGTACTAGACTGACTGTAGATTCAGAACTAAAATTAAAAAGTTGAGGTATCTTCCATTATTGGTAAGCAGTATTTTAAAAACATAAATCTGAGGCATAAAATAGGGATTGCTTTGATTACATCACTGAATTGTGCTAAAAAAATATTTGTATTTTGACCACAAATCAAACAGTGCTATTTCTGCCACAAATTGTGCTATTTCTGATCACTGGCCTCTCACCTGAGTATGTTGAAAAAGGTATTGTTTAAATCTGACAGCCATGGAATTTGATTATGAAAATAACACAAAATCAGGAACAAGCACTCCTCCTTATGCCTAATATACTTGTTCAAACAATTTTTTACCACTACAATCCAGACGTTTCCATTCTAAAGCCACCAAGAAAAAGATAAGATTCTTAAGCTTTAAAAGTTTCTACAAAACTAGCTCTTTTCTTAAACTGCCTGCATTATCCAAGTATTTCTAAAAGACATGAAAACTAGTTCTGAGGACAGCATGTGGAATAAACTAATCAGTGCATGCACTTGCCTTAATAATTGAGATTTATTCAGTTTACAAACTACAGATGCAAATTTTTACTACTTTGCTGTTATCTTCAAGAAAAATGAAATCTGATAAAAAAGGCCATTAATCAAGACATGCATTTTTTGGTTTATGATCTCTCATGTATTTACTAATAAAATAACTTGTTAAAAAGTATGCATATACATGGGCCACAACAAAACCAGAAGACCTGAAAGAAAATTAAATGAAAGAAGACATATCTACTTATCAATTCAAAGATATATGAGTTTGGGTTATATTTTCTTGTTTGTTAACCTTCCCTAAACTGTTACCTAAGCTAAAACATTATAATTAGTTCCTCTGAAATTAACACACCGAGTTATTTCCACTTTTACAAAGTGACTCACCATGGTGGCATCCTCAATAATGGAGTAGTTTGCTTGATGAAGGTAATGGTGCAGTATATTACACAGTAAACAAGAAGGATTTTCTTGCAAGAAACGAGCCACTTTGGTAAGCCTGTTGTACTTGCTTCTCAGAGGAAAGTGCACGCTTTTATTCTAGATTTAAATGTAACAATTTTTCACATGTGAACATACTTGCAAACAGAATGTGTTCATGAACTACAAGATTTCACCTATGATATCACAAGCTTCTAATCCCATTTTGAACTTCTGCAACAAAGATTTGCCACATGAATACCTACCTTATCTTAATTGTATGTAAAAAATCATGCTTGATGCTTATTTATTTATATGAAGTAATAAAACTGAAGGCTGGATTCAAAGTGCAGACTTCGCAAAGTTACTTCCAGGCTAACAGACATATGCACACCTAGCTGAGATTTTTGAAGAAACTGTTTATTCCTAGTTAAAGAAAAACAAGGCACTTTCCTAATTTGGTTTAATGCTAGAAAAAGGGTAGGAAACGAAATAAGAAGGGAGGTAGCAATAAGACACTGCTGCAAGGCATGTTTTTGGAGTACAGCAGAAAGTTATCCTGACACTAAGCTCGTCAGTCTTACAATGAAAGACAGGGTGTCCACAACGGGTATCGCCTCAAAATCTTCCCACTAGATGGTGCCAAGTAAACGAAGAGCAGAAAATGTCTACACACGAGAAAGCTCTTTAGCAAATCACAGTAACACCCAATTTGTCATAAAAACTCCACCAATCCCAGTTTTCAACAGAAAATTCTGCGTTTCTTGCTAGAATATTTCACCCTCAGTATGCTTGTCCTCCCTTCTGCTAACAAACGGGTCCAATAAACACAATGATTCAATACAATGCAGGAGCACAGATATTCATATTTTTAAAGATACCCTGAATGTTTCAGAATTCAACACGTTCTCATATTTCATAAAAAATACCAGATGCTACAGCCATATTTATTACTTCCCTTTCAAAAGAAGGAATCTCCAATTATTTTACCTGGAGATGCACAAGAAGCACAAGACTTCCTCACTAGTAACAGCTGAAGCTTTTAGCTTCTGAAATTTAGATTTCTTACAAAAAGCACAGGTAATGAGTTCTTGTTACCAATTCTGGAAGTAAAGGCTCATAAGGGGTGCTATAAATTTGTCAGTGAAAATATCCAGAATCCCAAACAAATATATTTACATATTACACTACTCTGTTCCAATGTAGTTATTGATTTTATAAAATGTTATTTACCTCTAAAGCTTCTGTCATAATGCAGCCCATAACAGCACAGATTCTCAGGGTTCCTTCAGTTTCTAGTTTATTTAATGACGATTTCACTTGATCAATGGGAACAAGCCAAGCACCAACTGCAGGCGTTGCAGTACTCAGGAGGTTCAGCTGCCTATCGAGAAACAGAGAAATTAGATATCAGCAGTGGAGATTAGCAAGATTTTCTAATGCTATTATGAATGACATTCAAAGAGGTGGAATATGACAGAACAAGGTTACAAAATAACAAACGCAGCCCAGAACATGAAAATTGGCTGTCCTGGTTTCAGCCAGCATAGAGCTAATTTTTTTCTTCTTAGTAGCTATAACAGTGCTGTGTAAAATCTAAAATTTTCATTTCCAGAGACGCTTCAGAAATTATTGAAATTAAACTCAGAAACTACCAAATACAACTACAATTTAACAAAGCAGAATTGTCATGTCTTTTCTTTTAAACTGGGTAAAATTATACCTTGAAAATATATGGGCTGGAGAGCGCACATTGGTAGGGGCTGCAAAACTAAACCAAATTTCTTTGATTGTTAACTTCATGCTGCAAGAGTCAGGGGGAGGAGGCATCAAAGGTATATCTTTTTTTAGGTCATCAGATTCAACGCCTTCATCCTTATAAAAGGAAACACGAAGTCAAAAGTGAAATTGTTTTCTAAAGTGATTACACTGAAAGACACTAACGTACCATACTGTCCACTACTCATAATAGTTTCATATGTATCTAAAGAAAAATAAACTGATGTTGTTCATCAATTCTCCCAAGACTATACCAAGAGACCTTGCAGAAAGCTGAAAATATAGCATGCAAGTAGACAGTATGAATGCAGTTGGCAAGCAAGACATCCGTTAATGTTAAATTGTCAATTTTTTACTGTGAATGTTAATCACTTAAAAAACCCCCAAACCCAACAACCCAAGACCAATCATTTCTATACAGTATGTATGTACCTGCTCATCTGAAACTGAATTTCCATTAATATCTGAAGAGGGACTTATTCTATCACAGGGAAGATTATCATCAGATACATCAGTATTATAGCCACTACCAGTTGGAGAATCTGAAGAGTTATTTGATGCAAGCAATCCACCTCTCTCTGTATCTCTTGATTTACCCATGACTCCAAATGTATTATACAATACTGCTCCAGATTGTCTTCCTCCTATAAAAGAACACATACCTAGACTGTAAATGTTTGCCACGCACAAACATCTATAAGTTACGTCCCACAGAAAAGATCTGCACTTAAGAGGAGTAATACATACAATTTTGGTTAACCAAGATGTATTACCATTTTTCACAATTTATCACTACAATTTTTATACAATTTAACAGCTAGTTGTAGAGCTTCTGATACATTTGTTCTAAGTAGACCAAGAGTACTCATATGAAGGCTGTTTTTAAACACTATTCTCTGAAAAGAATAACTTGGATGACAGAAAATACATATATACTGGGTTTTTTAAAAATTTTTAAATCTGGCTTTCCCCTCCCAAAGCAGAAGTCTGGCCCTATACGCAGACACTTACCATGGATATGATTGCAAGGTCAGGATTTAAGCAATGAGTGAAGGTGTCAATTTCTACCTTCACTTTAAGTTCAGAAACTGCTGAAATCAGTTCATATGGAATTATTTCATACACTATTAGAAGCAGTATTGATTAATAAAACTTCCTTTATTGTCTAATCTACTTTGTGAAACAATTTTACAACAGACATGTACTGTTTTGTATCACCTATAATCAGCAATTTCTATCCAAATAATTGCTAAACTAGAAACAACAGAATTGTTAGCAGTTTCATAAAACAAAATAATATAAAGCCTATATAAGCTTTACCTTTTATAGTTAAATTTTCAATTCCACACTCAAACATTATCCAACCCCACTTCTCTTGACTAGGACCAATTCGAGTTACATCTGGAACAGCTTGTTGATCTGTTTCATCCACAAAAGCAAACTCATCCAACTCTTCCAAAGTAAAAAGAACTTTAGATTTCCCAAAAGGAATAGCTGTTATTGCACAGGTTCCAATATCTGTGAAAACAAACATATTTACCACTTTTTTACACAATGAGAAAAACTTTACATCTTTAATAGTTCTCTGAAGTTCACAGTGGTTTGGGAGCATTGTCCCTTTGGTATCCCTCAAACAGGAGGGCAAAAAAATGTTTAAAAAATTTAAAATTGAAGCATGAGCAAGAAAGAAAGAAGCATAGAAACGGGAAGAAAAATCTTGCTCCTGGTATGTTAATATGGGCAGGGTAACTTTTAAGTTTGTAAAAAAACAAGGGTCAAACAACACAAAGTTAAAGCTTTGAGACATTCCTAATCCTAACACATCATGGTTCCAAAGACATGTACAAAGAAGCTCTTCAGATTTTTATCTGAAACTGGCAATTGGCTGGAAACTACTTTACCAAAAAAAACACTCTCAAGAAACACCTAACATTTAATAGGAACAAATGACAGCGATATCGACAGTGCTCTTGGATAATATGTTTTTTTAGAAATGCATTTGGTATTAACTACAACATACTTGAAGGATATTTAGAAATAAAGGTCTAATTTTAATTCAAAGACCACTTCTTGCTTGGAAGCGTGTGTACGTCTCTGTTGGGAGGATGTAAAGCACTAAGTCTCACTCTTCCTAAGAAAATACAGACTCAAGCAGATCTTAATTCATTATGATCTTTGTTTTCTAAGATCCAGGAGGGTATTATGCCACCTTGATTTCTTTGACATTAGGTCATAGCTTAAAATAGAAATCCTTTCTTCTAGTGACATTTCCAAAGGAACATTTTAAATAATTTTATACCTACTGACTATTAACTTACACACAAAGCTAAACATCAAATATCTGAGGAAAAGAACTACACTGAGTCAATTTATATCCCTTCCAATTCTCACTCTCTGCCCCCAACTTATAACAGCCATCACTTTTGAGGCACCCCTAGAAAGACACTTCTCAAACCTTTTAAATAGAAAATGACAAGTTTTCTTACTTAGAATTCAAAAATTACTTGACCTTCTGGAATGTCTGCAGCATACCTAACACAGGACACTACTGCTAAGATTCTACCCATAACCAAGTAAAAACGGAGTTAGCCATTTTAATGTTCTCTTATTGCTTTTGTTTTCTTCCAAATTCATTTGCTCACACATCTTTGCAAGTAGGTTTTGGGAGGTTTTTTTTTGTTTATTGTGTGGTTTTTAATCATACTTGATTCACAGAGCACTTTCTCAGGTCTGAAAGATTCCTATTCTTTATGGGACAGAGTGAAACATGACACTCGCTCGTAAAGGTCTCATGAACCAGTTTTAACAAAAACTGTCTCTGCTTTTGGTCATCTTTTTCAGCATCAGGAGTTATAGTCGCTGAATTTAATGCATAGGCTCTTCAAGGAATTACCTTAACACAAACTAGAAGGATGACAATTGGGTAATATCATTTCCAGTTTTATAGTCACTATAGTTCAAAATCTACAGCCTGTCATGCTGAAATTGCCAGTACAACAGGAACATTATAGTTACCTTGAAATTGTTAGAAAATAGTAAGAATGCAAATACGCATAATTCATACCCCGCATAGGAGACAAAAAATGGTAGCTGAGAAGAGATCACCTGGGAGGAAGGGAGCCCAGGTCTGAAATTCTGCTAGTGCATGTCAATATTTGCAATACAAGCCATCAGCCACAACTGCTTAGAAGTTCGTCTTAATAGTTTTCATTCTGCCTACATTTAAATCTAGTACTTTAGAGAATAACAGAAAATAATTCAGATTAACTATCCTAAACTCTTTTCAGAGAATCTGCAAAATCTCCATGTTCAAGTGTCTCTTTATCTGTGTTGATAAAAAAAATTACAACCAAACTACAAGGTCAAGGCCAACTATACCCATTTGCTTCTATGAAAACTGTCATTTCCAAAATTTTAAAAAAGGCTTACCTGTTGTGTCAAGGCCTCTAAGTTGTCCGTGAACACGATGGATGTTCAATTTAGCAGCAATTTCTTTTCCTTTTTCTGCTCCAGCATTTGATCTGAGTGAGCCAGAAGACTGGGGCTGCATTTTACTGGTTTGGATGTAACGATCAAATGTGACAGAATTCCTCCCAGTTTCTGCACTGTTTGAAGTCTCCTCAACTATACCCCTTGGAATAAAGGGAGAAAAAACAATTAAGCAAATCTCACATAGACGTATTTTGTTTAATTACTTTTTAAAATATTTTAAGTGACATTGGCACAGTAGTGTTAGGGAGAACTCTGCATAACAGAAGATACATATGCTTTGGTAGAAAAATACTGAAAAATTTAATTTTATCCTGTATGACATATAAGCAAAAAAGAGTTAAAACTCAAGTTCCTAAATTATTCTTGAAGGGTTCCTCCAGTTCTTAAAGAAACTGCAATTCTAATTAGGTATTAGATGCTAATTTATAAAACAGTGAAGAATTTTATTGCTTAACTTGGTCATGACAAGTTTTTCAAATACTCATTAGAATGGCAAAAAATTGGCATCACTCCAAGTCTTTTGACTAACTTAACAAGAAAGAGTCACAAGTAGTGATATGTGTTATTCTTACCTATTCATACGAACTTGTGTAGCAATTCTATCAAAACACAAAGCTACTAATGAAACGTGAGTCACAGTTTTGCCAGAAGAAACCCCTGGGGATTCATCAACAGATGCTTGTAGTAAACACAGGTTCACCTATACGTAAAATTCCCCCAAAGAGTAAAGAAATTTAGAAAAACATGTCACATTAAGTATACATCACTAATTTCTGATACAATCTTGTCTTATACTTCTCAATAAAATGAAAAACTGAAAGACAAGACTATCACACCTAGAAGATGTAAAAACATAAAGACATGGCAGTCAGTTACCCTATAGTGGTTGTTATTTAACTTGCACATCCACCATAATAGAATTGAGCAGCTCCAAAAAAGTCTATCCTATTTAAAACAATGGTTATCTAGCACAAATACATAGCTTCACTTAAGCTTTTGGGGAAATAATAAGGATGCAAAATAAAGATAATTTGTGAGTCACATCTACTAACAAGCTAAACAAAAAGTTGTTACCTTTGGTACAGTAACATTAGTCTGAAGACCTTTAATTGTCACATTATCTTGCTTAAGTGAGAGATTGGTCTGTGCTGGTCCCTGGTTTGTTGTTCCTGTAGTGGTAGTGTCTATTTTTGTTCCTCTAATATCCTGCTTCGAAGATAACTTGGAGGAGGGAAGAAAAAATAATTTATTCTCACTGAAACTCAGAGCTGCTAAGCTAAAGAGTAACATGACAGTTTATTAGTGCAGAGCAGCAAGAGATTCTCACTTCATTTAAAGCACAATAGCATGATTTCTAGAACAAGGATTGTAGCACTTACAGATATATTTCTAGATCCAAAAGGACTGAAATCCCATTCTGCAGTAACTTTCTAATGACCAGATTTTAGCTGTAAGTTTGAGTTCTATATATAGAAGTTATATAGAACAACTTATTATGAAGTAAATAATTAGTATCTCTTACACTGTGAAGTCAAGAAATCATAAAATATGATCATTAACTTGGACAGAAAGAACAACTACTTCTGTAGAACCACCATACAATTCTTTCCAATATAATTTTTTAAAGTATCAGATGAACTGCAAAATAAACCCAAACCCATGCACTTTGACAGCTTAGTTTGAACTTTTCTCTCTCAGAAACTATCTCCTCAACTACAGTGAAATACTAAATGATGTACTGCTGGTATGAATATCAGTTACTGTAATTTCCAAGAACAGAATGTATGAGCTCCTGCAAATTACTGTAGATACTGACTAGACCGCCCAAATTAGGAAAACTTCACTTTAATCCTGTAAGAGAGATTTCTGGTCACTGAAAGACAATATGTAACAGTTGATTACAAAAATGCACATAACATTAGGCACAAGATAAAAATAAATACATATTCCAAATTAATATAGCATTTGGCTACTATATCTCAAAACACTGAATTCAATTAAAACTTTTCTTATGTAAAATACAGAAAGCAATATTCTTTCAAATCCTTGTATATTTTTCTTGTTCCCTTTCTTACATTTTCTGAGAAGCTTGTCTTGCTGTTCTGTACAGCATCTCGAAGAACTTTGCAGTGCAGATCATCAACAATTGCTGCTGGATGTCGAGAGCTAACACAGTGCACCATTGCTTCTATATACCTGTGAGAGGAAACAAGCCCACAGCAGACCATTTTAACTTCATTTCACATGACACACAATCAACAATGTTTAATTAACACTACAGAGGAAAAAAATTAAGCAGTGACAGACATAAAGGGCACTTCCTAGGTCAGTGTAACATTCTTCCAGCATCCTCATGGGAAATGCAGAATTACATTCACTGGGTACAAGGCCCTACTGCTCCATCAGTCACATTATTCAATCCTTTTGCCTAAACCTTTGCTGAACAAAACAACTTTGATTTTAGACAATTTTTAGCATAATCAATTAACACTGCAGTAGCAAAAGTAAAATTTATTACCTATCTAGTGCCTCTGCTACAAGAGGAGTCAGAACTACATCAACCGTTCCTTTTACTTCTACTATTGCTGTTGTCCGTGTCTGGAAGACAGGGTGATCCAGCGTCCATTCTTCTGTTATTGTTTCATCATCTGTATTTTCTGCAGACTTCTTCTCCAAAGGAGTATAAGGTGTACTAAACAAGTCAAATAAATATTAAAAATCTAGGTTTGTAAAAGAAATATAAAAGTGTCCTGGTATCATTTTAGTTCTTAATAAAACGCATATAATGGCAGATTTCTTCTACCACATAGTTTAGAAAGTGCACAAATATAATTCCAGTGCAAGGCCTTCCCTAGATTCAAGTTCAGCTCTTCGCAATCCAATGGGCACTTACCATAAGCACTTCCCAAACTATTTTAAACTAAGTTGCAATTCATAATCTTGAAAACATACAAGTGAGATTACTTGATGCTTTCATGCTGTGCTTTCTTTTTGACCAATATCAAACATTTTATAATAGAATACTCTGTTCTAAATGAGATCTGTACTGAAAACTACTGCTACAAATCAGATTTTAAAAGGGCTAGCAAAAGCCAAAACATTTAACAAGATATCAGGAAAATCCTACTCTTAAAAATTATGCTAATAATGTTATTCAGTATTCAACTTACTTAGATGTTGATCCTGTGAGCTGCATGCCTCTGTCCAGTAATGAATTAGCTGTGAGACCCTGTTTAACAATCTAATATAAAAGTGAAAAGATATTCATTACATTCCTTCTACAGATGAAAAAAATACCCAGGGAATATTCAAATAAAGATCCTGCTTACAGTTCTATTCTTAAAAACATCCCTCATATGCAGATTCTCCCATACAGTATACAGAAACTCCTACGTTTATTTTTTTTTAATTACTTGGAAGGTTAGACTACAAAGTTCTTAACACAGAGAAACAGTGACTAATTGCTTATAAAACAAAACACTTCAAATACTCATCTAGGAAAGGTTTGCATGAACACAAAGCTTTTGCTGCAAAGTGATAATAAATTAAAATCCAGAGGTTAAACACCTATTTTTCTATCAAGCCATCTCCATTATTTTTCACGTATTTTATTTCAGCTCCCTCCTTAAGCATGTATGCTCATATCACATACATCATGAGGAAAAAAGGTGCAAACATTTACAAAAATCATCTGCTAAGTCTGAGCTTCAATTTTACTTTGAAATAAAGCATTTACAGCCTAGACTACATTTTACCAGTATTAAACGTACTGCTACTGAAGTTCTGTGTACCATGTATTTTAAACAAAAGTCACATGAATATCCTTCAGCTGCATATTTTGTTCAACAGGCAGCATTTTTAAGTGCAATAACTACAATTCAGAACACACATCTTATCCACAGAAATCTAACTCCATCATTTCTTTTCCACAACCTCCCAGCCACACAGTGCATGATCTGAAGTCAGAAACCCAAGGCATTCCTTAACTAAAAGCAAAGAAGTTTCAAAGTTTCTCATAGCTTTATTTACACAACAGGTGTACTAAGCAATTTAATTTATTTTGAATTCATATTCCTTTCTCCTCCGTCTTCCATACCTTAAAAGTTGGGACAGAAAGTTGCTCAAAAGATGACGAACTTTCTTCACTTGTTGGCGTATCAAGGTCTAAAGGGCGATGTAATGAGGATTTTGAAGTTCTTTTGTTAGTTGGATGCTTTACTGACCAGTTGATCACCTGGAACTGTGTAAGGTAATTCTGGTAACATGCCATTACAGGCTGCTGGGAAGTTATTTGCTCACTTTCCACAGTCTTCTCTGATTCCATAACATACATGTTCTCAACATGCTCATCTTCTCCTCCCAGAGCTGAAACAAATGAGGCCTGTGAAGGATGAGTCTTAATTGGCAATGTTTTAACATCTTGACTGATTTCTCCATGGATTGTACTTGTTAAGGGCCCTTCCACACTGTGATAAATAGATGCTCTACTATATTCAGTCTTCTGAGCTTGCTTTTTTCTCTTCTTCCTCCCTGGATAGGTTCCTGGACCTTCATCACTACTTATTGGCTCAAACTCTTCTGCTGCAGAAAAATAAGCTTCGCTATCAGCCATTGACATACTGGAATCCATTGAGCGATACTGGTGAAATGAGTTTGAATCTGCAGATGGAGTATATGGAAAAGAACCAAAGCTCCTCCTCTGCTTTGGGGAGTCCAAGACATTCTCATCACTGCGAGACACATCGCTGCTGAACTGCACGCCAACTGGAACAGGCTGCTTGTCTCCGTAGAAGGCTGCTGTGAGGCTCTTGGTGCTCCCGAGCCGGGTGGAGCACACGGACGCTTGGCGTTTCAGTGGAGACCTCAGGGGAGACTGACCAACAGGCCTTTCCTGATTGCCAGGGGATGCAGGGCTGCCCTCTGCGCCCTCGACTGCAACGCTGGTAACAAAAATTTAAGGTTCATTTGCTTATTATAAGCGCTTCTCTTTTTTACATTATAGAAGCTGTCAAATGCTTCAGTGATTCTGTGACTATTAGCATAGCAATTATTTTCATAATGCCGATTACAAACTGAATTCTGCCACTTGTTAGTCCACTTGTCTACATATAGAGGATACAAAAATGAACACTAACAGCAAGTGCTGTTGTCTTACATGCTAGATTTTCTACCCAGATCAGGTAATCACCTCCTATTAGGGATCCAAATTTGCATTCAAACTAGGAAAGGCACTTCAGCACTACCATTAAAAAATAACCAACACTTTATAAACTGCTAAATATAAGGGGTTTTTTTTCTGTCATAATGTGTTCATGAGCCAACCTATACTTCTACCTGGACAGAGAGTACTAACCTTCCATGACCATCATCCCTTTTTGCACCAGACAAGAACTCCTTCTGTACCAAGTGATCCTCAGTAGTTGACGATGGGCTGTCCTTCTCCCCTGCAAGCAAGGGGAGCGCAGCACTAGAACTGCTCGTTTCCTCTGAAGAGGATGAGGAGCTATGGGAGCGCAATGGCACTTGTAGGCTCAGATGTTGTGCTTTCCTTTCTATTTCTATACCCATAGATCTGCAATCCCAATCTTTTCGCTTTACACCATTTGCTTTACCTAGGAGCAGAAACAGAAAAGAAAAACTGAATATCTGATAACACAACTGCAATGGTCTCTTCCCTGCCACTGAAATAAAAATCCTTACTAAATAAAAGCCCTACACTTTTGAAATGCACACACATACTAGCATGTTGTACTAACAGAAATGAATAAAATCATAGCAGTAAAGCATGATATTATCTTGGTATACTGCTTTCTAGATAAGTAGAACAGATGCAAGTCACAAAACTTCCTTTTTGGTCAGAAAGGAGTTGCACAGTAATAAAAAATTCAGCATATGTAAGCTTGTCCACTTCTTTCAAGCTACTGTCTGCTCTTAGAAGGGCCAATGCCACTAGAAGACCTCTTGCACAAGAGCACAAGTACTACTCATTATCAGAATCAGAAAGAATATAAATACTAATGTGCAGTTAGGAAATTATACTTTTGGGTAAAAGTTAACATACAGTGCCTTCTCACCATCTAAAATTTTAGGAATCTCCTTAGTAATTATCCATTCTCCTGGCTGAAGTAAAGACTGCCCATAAAACATATCAGATTCTGCACTTGTACTTGAGAAAGCAGAGCTGCTTGAAGGTGTCAGTTCCTCAAGTTTGAAAAAATCTAGTCCTGTTAACGTGCCACCAAAGAATCGACAGCCACCAAGACAGCCACACTTGTTCTTGCTTCTCTTATTCCTCAAATTATCATCAGGCCACAAAAACCACAATCTATACAAAGGCAGAAAAACACAAAACAAAACAACAACATGAGCCACATCAGCCTTAGTACAGTTAAATTCAGTGAAAACAAGATTAAAAGATATCCCTCTCTTATATGTGAGCTCCTATTTCACCTGGCATAAAATGATTCAGTAAGATTTGTATCTAAAACACAGATGTCAGACATAAAATGAAGGATTAGCTCCAGAAAGAAGCAAATCACAAATGTATACACAGTGGTCAGGCAACCGTGCTCAGGCACAGATTATGTCCAGCTGCCACAATACACGCTAACAGTAACAAACTTTCCTCTCTGCATGGAGTCACACACTGCAAACATGCTCCACACTGGTTGCATGTTGCTTATGTCAGAGGCAACTGCTCTTTAGGGAGACACACAAATCACAGTTACACCAAGTGTCTTGTTCACAGCTACTTATCAACTTGCTCAGGACTCTTTAGGGCCTGTTTTCAGTCCAGCCTGAGAAAAAAGGGGCAAATTTGATTCCCTCCTCTCCCTGATCTGCATTTTGGGGAATTAGGGAAGGTAGAAGGAAAAGTAAGTTTTGCCAAAAATCATGCAATTTTGTATAGTCCAAGCATAATCCAAATCACCAACCTCGTAAGCTAAGCATTCAACATACTTTAAAAACATGACAAGAAATTGTGATTTATGTAAGCAAAAAGCAACCTCAAAAGGAAAAACCAAAGTTCCATCTTTAGATGAATGTATTAACTTACACCCCCCAAAAAATTCAAATGCATCTCCTTCAACTGTATCTCTTACCTCTTAGTTCGGTTATCATGCGTTTCTAAGAAATGTCTCTGCACTTCATGTTTAGAAGGGTGATCTGCAGCTAAAGCGATGTCAGCAGTGATGAGCCCCAAATTGACAGAGCCAGCTTCCAGCCAATACGCCCTCCTTAATATTGGCTGAAGACCAGTTCTGCAATTGTTCACCTGCTCAACATACTGTCTCAGTTGAAAGTCTTGAATAGCAGCACTTATACCTTCTCCAACAGACTGGTTGTGGAGGTTGCAGTTTGCAATACGTACAGCGCCCATCTGGCAAACATAATTTACAACATGAACTCTGATAAGTCATGAGTGAAACAAAGAAAGGGTAGCCTTAAACCAGTTAACACATCACTTACTACATTCCAGAAAGTTCTCAGCAAACTATTCTCTCCAAAAAAGACAGAGAACCAGTTTTATATGCAAGCATGTGCACACACACAAAAGGAGGCAAGCTTAGAAATTAGTTTCAGACAGTTTTTAAATAACAAAAATAAAATCTCTACTTTGGGGTCTCCTTTTTAAAAGGGATTAAAAAAGAAAGCTCAACTTGGGACAGATGTAATGAACCTTTAAAATTATTAAATAATTATTAAATTCTTCACTGTCATCTGAAACCAAAGAAGTCTGAAACTTTCAAAATCAGACATATGATTTTATGATCTATGTAATTCTATGTCCTTAAGATGAAAATATTGATTATATACTTTGAATACAAAGCTGTATTAACTCTATAATTAATAAATACCTCCCTGAGACAACCATGTTGAACACTGCAAAACTCAAGAAATTCCAGATCCTAAACCTTAATCGAGATCCATATGAATTTTGTTATAGCAGCCGTTATATGATCACACTATTTCTTGTATTGGCACAACTCCAGTAGTTCTGTTGTACCAAGCAGGAGCTGCCCCTCATCTTGGAAAAATACAGTACCAGCAGGAGCCAATCCTCTCCAAAGATGAACCTGAAGTTCTTTCTCTCCTCTACACTTAGGTATGAAAACTGGTCCCTGTACAACTAACCCACCTGCCTGTACAGTACTGATCCTCCCCAACACTGGTGTACACCAATAAAAGATGCCATAGCCCTGCACACATGCTTGATCTTCAAATTTCAAATAATCTGAAGACACTGGACCAAGTTTCCTGCACAGCTTAAGTCCTCTCCAAAAAGTGACCATGAAGTACCTGAAATTTCAGACTGAGTTTTCAAACTTTTCACAGGGAAAGGAAGGAAAGCTGAAAAAGAACCCAGCCATGGAAGAGGGTTACCACAGGGTTACTATTAAATTATTACTTCTCACCTCTGTCACAGACTATAAAGGAGCACTGGAAACCTTTTTTTCCCTTAAATTCAAATGAAACACATTAAGGATATAATTTTCTAGAGTGATTCAGGTTATTAAGCTGCCTTTGAAAATACTGCCATTCATATTCATGCCTGCTAACACATTTAATATTTGTGATGGTGCTTTTTAATACTGGACTCAAAAGAATTTGGAGACTTAAACACATTATTTTTACTGTCACAAGGTAGCAAGCCTTTTAAATGACAAGATATCATGTTATTAAAAAATATCTAAAATAATTACCACTTTCCTTCAGTTAGATTCTTGCTCATAATGTAACATTTAAGATTTTGGGAACAGCTTCATGTCTACCTTTTAAAGTTGAATTTATTAATGGACAGCACAACTACTAGTCACGTATACCAACACAGCACTTCTTTCCTTTTCTGTTCTTACCATAAATCAGTTGTCTCTTGACTTATATTTTGCTACATGGAGTAAATTATTCCAGTTTTCTCTTGTATAATAGGATAATGGAGAGTATCATCTCTCTCTACGCATCCTTTTTTGAACAGAGGACACACCATGCCGTATTCTAGATTCAGTCAGGGAGTGCCACTAACACTTCTCCCATCTCTACCAAAGATATATCTTAATTCAAACAGCTGTACCACATAAGATGATCATGAGTTATCAAGCACTGACTTGTACAAAATCTTTATCAGTCATTTCCAGTTGTTGAGTTACTAACTTAACAGCACAAGTTCTTATTAGCTCTCAGGTACAAACACTGAGATTTATGCTGCCCGGTGGTTTTTTGGTTTGTTTTTGGTTTTGGTTTTTGTTGTTTTTTGTTTTTTTTAACACCAATCCTGCAGCTTCCACTCTTATTTTGGCAGATATCCCCTCCTCCTTACCATTTTCCAAGATCATTAATAGAATTACTAACCAGAAGCCAAATTGATCTACTCCTGGCCAAGTCCAAGCCAACCTTTTATCACCTAAAGTTTCAGAAATTCTGCTTAGTCCATTGCATGTATGCAAGCAATAAATTCAGGTAGCTAGTCTATCAAAAAATACAAAGAACTCTGTTGACAAAGAAGTGTTTTAATTGTTAAGAGAAATATTTTTACCTTTATATTGGTGGCACAGCCATGTTCTACTACATACAGATCTGCTCCATCCATGGCTAAGCGTGTCATAGTATACTTTAAATCATCAGATGTTGGGCATGGCCCAGGGACACAGTTCATCTGAAGGAAAAGGAAAAAAAATAAAATCAGAATTATTTAAGTGTACATTAGGAGTTTTAGTTTAATTCGTGCTTATCTTTGTATTTATATTCTGCTGTTTAGCAGAGGCCTAAAACTAGAGCAATAAAATTATTCTACACTATCAACATGGAGTATTGAGAGAGGGTGTTTCTGTGCTGAGGTTCATTTTCACTAGCGCACGTTTAATTCTCCTGTCCAGCAACTTTAGTTGGCTTTAGACCCAGTTGGCTCTCCTGACTTCCACTGGGAAAAGTCAGATCAAGTATTCTGACAGAGAACATCACAAAAACTGGAACAAAACAAGGAGGATGTTGAGAGATGGAATCCAGGATTCACACTTAATATATGGCAAGCCTCCTTTGTTCTTCAAGTGAATGTGCACATAGATTCTAACAGACAAGCACCAAAAGCAGAATCCACAATGGCATAATGGTTAGGTAAGAGTTCCGTGTTTAAAAGAAAAATTTAAAAGAAAATATGGATGGAAGCTCTAAACTGTCAGCTTAAGTCTCCCACCAAAGCATTGTTTCATCAACAGAGGACAGGGGATGAAAAGTACCATGGAAGTGTGCTAGGAGCACAAGGGCAAGTATGACCTTTGGCTCTTAAAGGGCACTGGAGTATGCCCCTTGGCTCTTAACTGTCACGGTACAGATAAGAAACTAGGCATGACTTCTGCAGTCACCGTTTCTCAAAAGAATTCATAGAGCACAACAACATTGTGCATATCCACAGGAAAACCCAGAGAGAATTGCTTTTCTTTGTAAAACATCATTAGCTATACTTTATCAAAGGTAACATCCAATCTGACTATATACTTCATGTGTCTTGGTATCTTTAAGGCTGGATTTCTAAGCTGTTCCAAAGAACCTGTGCAAATATAGCAAGCAATTAAGACAAATGAAAGGTTACCTTAGAGTCACAAAATCGACGATCAATTCCATGCTGGCATATTATTACAGATTTTGGCCTTTCCAGTTCAAACTCCCGGCACACCACGTGAAATATGAAGGTCTGCCCCCACTCCAGAAGACACGCAAGCTGTAAGCACAGGACAACACATTGTCTAATAGTAAGTACACAAAATTAACTTCTGGTATTTCACAGAGTACCGAAAGAACATCACCAAAGGTGGGAGCTGAGCAGGAGTAAAAAGAAGCAAAAAGACACCACCATAACATTCTGGCTGCATTACCTTGCTTTCACATAGTCTATTTGTTGTCACTCAAAACTGATTTTTGGTTTTGTGCATGAGACAACATGGAAGCGTCTATAGTTTTTCCACAGAAAACACTGTGACATTAAACAATTTTCTACATTATTTCTAAATATAAGGAAAAGGCTTTTGCTATTACAGTCAACTGAGAACTTCACTGTAAAGACAGAGGTCTCCTGATTTTACCTCAAAATTAACTGTCAGACTTCCCTGTAAGTAATGAAATTACATCCAGAAAGCATAAGAAGAAACTGACTGAACAGAACACTGCTGAATCTAGCTAGACCTAGTAATCAGTCTATCATTGATTTAACTCTTTTATATAGTTAGTTCATTCATAAAGGAAATGATTCATGACTGTCTGTCTATTATGAGAAGGGAATGGGGTTTCTTTTTGCTGGCCAAAGGAATGGGCACTTAAAATCAGCAGTAATTTAAATTGAATTTAATACAGCTATAACTGTCCTGCACAAAATCTCTCCTCCTCCCTTTATTGCTGCCCCTTCACAAATTCTTGCAATACATCACACTGTGGAAGGAAAAAAGCGAACGATCCTGAAACAGCAAATTCAAGTTCTGCTCCAGAGCAGTGCTGACGACTAAAAAGAAAATAAAAAATCCTGTATGAAGCATACAATTGATGATGGCTTTGTAGAGGATGGAAATCCTTAAGTTGCATCAAGTATTTAAAAAATATTCTCTAACCTTAGAGTTCTTTCAATCAACTAGGCTTAATCTTGAAGCATAAAGCAGTGGAGTAAATACTATAGCTTGTCTAAATCAGTGGTAGCATTTTGGGAAATGCTGCCATAAAAATCTGCATGTGTAGCATGGAAATTCATCTGAAATCTATTCTTTAGATTGTATTTGTATGCCTTATTTGGTTTTATTTGCTGAAGTCATCTCCTAATGAAATACATGTTTAATCCTAGAAAATAATGCCAATTTTTAGAGGAATAAGAGGGGACGTAGAAGTGTCTTTAAAAAATTTAAAGATAAATAAACCAAACTAACTAGTAATAGAATTTATGTACTTTTCTCATGTTTCAGAATACAGTGACAAAGCAACCCTTTTTAAAGGTCTGGCAGCCCACCCCAGAAATGAATCAGTGATCTGCCAACTGTAGACTTGGAGCCATTATTATATCTGGAAAAATAAAAGTAACATAAATGGCAAAACTAAAACAAGTTAGTGCTAAGACTGACCTAAGAAGATCCAATACTGTGAAATCAAACTATGTTCCAGTGGGACCAAGCATCAGAATTTATGTAGTGAGCAGCATAATTGAGTTACCAGCTACTCTCCTGCTGGGGCCTGCCCTTACTGCACTCCCACAAATTATCACATTTGTCTCCTACTTTAAAACATGGCTTTGTCCATCATTTCCTTTGGAAAGCCAGAACTTTATCTGCAAGCTGAATTCTTGCCAGATGCTCAACTTGGTATCCTTATTGCTGGCAGCATCCCTTCATGCAAATGCCTCCGTATCTGCAAGAACCTTACATCTGAGGGATATCAAATTGCCTTTCAGATCACAATCACAACTCAGTACTTCATGTGTCTTTCCCAGAGAGTTAACCGGCAAGGACAACGAACCTGTATCTCCAGACATCAGCATCACAAAACAAAAGTAACCTCAGAGGAAGGCACAGACAACTAAACCATCTCCTACTTAAACCTTTTGAATAGATTTTCCTTTCTCCTCTTCAATCACATCATTTAGTTTATGGCTGAAGGCATCCCAAAACACCCTCTCCATTTACAGAGAAGTATTATTTACTCTGTAATTAAATCACTTACAGTGCACGTAGATACTGTGGTTGCCTTTCTAATCAGTATTCAAGTACATTAATATACATAGATGTAACATACTTGTGGTTTACGTGTAGTGACAATATTCACTATGGATTTGTTTGTGCTCTCTTACCAATATCCTTTCAATTTCTCATATAATATTAGCCGCCCTGTTACACCTAGATTTAAGAGGAATATCAGATTCAGCTCATTTAGCATCTCCTACCCATTTATAGAATGATTAGATTTTCAAACTATAAAACTGTTTACTTAAGGCACAGATGTATCCAAATTCAGCTGAGATCACGTCCTTTCCAAAAATCTATGCTATGTCAGTTTTACAAGAAAGATAATACTTCAAAACAAATAGTTTCTAGATGGTACCTGTGGTGCTGTAACTTTGGCTGTAAGACTTCCAGCCTGTACATCTATCAGCCATGCATATTCTAAAGTATCACTTCCAAGAGGCAGACCTTCTGCTGAAAACATTGCATGAGCACGCAACTGCAGACCCGACAGGCTGATGTGACCCTCTCGAAGAACTTCATCCACTGCAGGTCGCTGTTAAGGACAAGTAAGTTAAAGCTAGTATTTGCAAAGGAAACATCAACAGAAAGTGCAAAAACTGTGTAGCCTGAAATACTTCATTATGCATTAATCTTCACCTCTTAAATCTAGTTGATTTTTATGCAGCTAGACAGTCCCAAGACTTCTCAGCATTACCCATGCAACAACATATATGCAAATCTTACGGGGGGAGAGGGAAGTTTATCTAACTCAAATTTCTTTTAATTTCCAAGCAACCATCATCAACAACCTTCCCTTGGTGAACTCCACACAGTGACATCTAGACACCATCTGTTAAATATTACTGCAATAAAATATAAACAAAGAATGGAAGAGCAGGTTTAACAATGGAAGTGATCAAGAGGTTAAAAGAAATTACTTACGTAGGTTTCCTACTATAAGAAAGCTGACACATTATTAATAAAAAATAAATCTTAAATTAAAAAAACACCAAATAAACACCAGATGCTGTCCTCTAAATTACACTTTTCATTTAAGTATTGCTTGGCTACATAAAGCGAAGCTATTTGTTTGCAGATATGAGAATTTGCACGTAATACTTTTCAAAAAATTACTCTACCAGCCAGAGAAGAAACTGAAAAGATAAAAAGAACATAGGCATACTCTAGAAGCTTGTGACCGCATGGCAGTAAGCTGTGGATTAAAACCAGTGAGTCAACAGCAAAACTTCTCTTTCACTGAGTTTTTCAACTTGTTATCTTGCCTGGTTTGTTTTCCACTGTCAGCAAACCTTTTGGAGTTACTTAACGAAGAAGAAACATGCCATACTCTTTTGATATCACTGGTGACCTATGTCTTGTCTCAGAAGCTATTTCAAAACAATAGGAATGAAAAAAATGAAGCAATGATACTTGCCAAGCTAGGTAGAGGGACAATTCCTGTTCTATATACATTAGTACTACGAACTTCTTTAAGGTTGAACTGGGAAGTATCAAACAGCATTTTTGTGATACATAATATGAATAAAGGGTCAAATGTATGTATTTTTTAAAAAAAAATCCAAAATATTAATGTATCCAACATTAAGGGGCAAGAACTAATACAAAGTCAAACACTAGATAATAGCAACACACATAACTGCTCGAAACTTTCTTCATAATATTTTTAAAAACATGTCACCCTGCATGTTTATCATTTCAACCAGCCAAAATTCCCAGGCAGAAGTCTTTGTGTGAGTTAATGTTTCCGAATTAAAATAAATCCAACCAAAAAGAACATATAAAACCTAAGGCAAAATATGTAACCACAACGTCACTAAGTCTAAACAGTAAGAATACTGAAAAAAAGTCATGCAGTAAGTCTCAGGACTATGAAATTAAATCATTTAATAAAAAAAAAAAAAAAAGGTTTTGCCTGCAATCTGATTTCTGCTTCCTTGTACATATGAATTGTAATACAATAATTAAGTTACAGATCTGAACAACGTTTAAGGGTCTCAGTCAGTCCACAAATAGACTGTATTCTTAAATAAGGAGCTATTCAAATGACTGGATTCCTCATATGATAAACAAAGAACAACCCAAAAAATAATCTACAAAAACCTTCCATCAGATTTGGATAACTGGTAATTCATAGGATGCCATTTTTCATTACATAAAGGTTTGTATGCTCAAGCTGTAATTGTCATCAGCTTCAACTGCACCTTCTGACTACTTCATTTAATGGAAAAACAAGCCTTACATCTGGATACTTAGCTCCTGACAAAAACTGTAAGGAAACCGAAATTTTGTCTGCCACCATGCTGTCAATACATCCAATTGCTGCAGCTCTCTCAAAAGACAGCTCTATTAATCCCATACAGATTATGCATCTGCAAATCCCACAACTTCACACAATCGCTTTCTTCAGATCGTGGCTAAAGACAATTGCAGTGTTGCCACCAAAACCCAGTATGTTTAGATTCTACATTCTCATCAGGGATTTCTTCTTTACTAATGTATGGAATAAGATCTCAAAAACATCAGGGCTAATGTGGAACCTCCTAAAATGTCATTTAACTTTTCACCATCAAAAAAGTCCATTATTTCCTCCAATTCCTTCATCTACTAGTCAGTCTACAGTTAGTGGTTATACGCAAGGTACTTTTGTGCTTGTGGCACAATACAAATTTGGAAAGACTAAACTAGCATCAGCCCACTCCTTCCATTAGCTTACTGACATAAGAGTAAAAAAAAATAAGGTGAGTTACATCTTCATCTCTATACAGTATTCCAGTTATCAAACACTGGAATGTACATAAGATGAACATACCACTACAATCTGTAAGGCACAGTCTAGGTATCATAGTGCTTTTAATGCAACTAATATGTGCATAACCAAAATACAAACTCCAACTATTCACTAACCTGCACTGAATCAGGAAAACTTCTTGTGTTAAATTTCCATCTAAACTCCTCACTGAGAGGAATTCTTCCATATGGGCAATTTTTGAAAGTTCACTAAAATCAAAGTACTACAGGATGGCTGACAAGCCACAAACACCACTTAGTGTCTCATTAAGTATTTTCTGAAGTATGTCTCATGACTTCCTCACGACAGGAAGGAAGACTATAGGTCATAACAATACCTTGACTATAAAATACCAATCCAGGTGAGTGATTTAGTGAAAGATGTAGTTATTCTATTTACTAACACATGTAGTTTTAAAACTATATGCTTAAAAAAGTGAAACATACCCAGCCACTGCACAAAATTTACATCTATCAGTATTTACAGAATCTTTTAAACCCAAATTCTTTAAAAAGCACACAAAAAACCCCCAACCACACAAACCAGACAACCCCTCCTCTGCAAACCAGAGATCACTCAATGGTTCCAAGACCAGTCTAAATATTACTCAATTTCCTAGAGAACTTTCTCCAGAAAGATTTTAAGCAAAATTAAGAAAATACAATCTTTTGTGCATTTGACTAATATGCAAACTAGACAAAAATAAAGATTTTTAAATATATGCATCATATTTTTCTTTAATACCTCTTATAATTCACAAACTTAATAAACTTTGTATGTGTATAACAGCAAAGTTCCTAACACAAAATAATTCAATTTTAAGATCATCGCAGCTTCCACAATACAAATCACACCCGTGCAAACACATTAAAAAACAGCTTACTACCTGATAGTTGTCATTCAGAAACAAATTCACTGGAGACAGCACAAGTTGAAGCATTGTTTCTCTAAATCCTTTCTTCATCTCAAAACACAACCTTTCCAAGAAAGCTGTAGGGCACTCAGGACCATCTGGACTGCAATGCTGAAATCAAAATTAAACACATCTGTTTCAGAAACTGAAAATACACAGCATGGTTGAAATTGTAAGACTAGGAGCAAACCTGTGAGCAGGAAGTATGTTAATCTTCCTCCAAGTGGATACTCAAACAGAATTGCCTGTGCAACTTCAAGAACCTTTTGACAATTATATAAACAACAACTCAAACCCTTTTGAGTGAATCCAATTTTTTATATGCATTCTTACTTGAGCAAAATGCACCATTAGAAGACAGTTTTGCTAATTAGCAGAGAAATCATAATGGTCAATCAAAAATATTATCACACAAATCAAGTTCATTGAATTAAATCGTATTTAAAAAATTATCTAGTTCTGCCTCCCAGATGAGCAGAATAAATCATGTCTCAAATTGGTTTCAATAGCTGCAATTTCAGTAGAGACTATACACACACTTTGGTAAGCCCCACCCTAACTTAATGTTCAACCAAAAAAAAAAAAAAAAAAAAAAAATTACACAAAGCAAAATATTCCAATGTACTTACCACTGGTAATCGCCCATGCACTTTGTACAAATTAACGAGCACAGTGATATCCCATGGGCGTAAAGTAAGAGGGTGAACCGGCTTGACTGAACTTTCATTTTCTTTTCTGTCATTCTCCACTCCAACAGCTGTCCATCCAGAGCTTGAAGATGTTGACAGTGACAAAACAGGGCTTGAAATAACTTCTTCAAAATCAGTGTACATGTCATCTTCTCCAAAATAATTTTCCTAGGAAAAAGAATTTTCATGACCATACAGAAAACAAATAGGCAATGTAAGGAAACACAAATCCAACCTTTTCCTGTACGTTAGCCCTCCCTAAAATAAGTGGTATAGGTACAACCTATAGCTGAAGAAACATATATACTTTTATTTTCTGAAAAATGGACACATTAAGTGAGCAAATATAGGCCATGTACTTTGCAGGAAGAGAAGTGGCTCTTAGTAGTTGTCAAAGCACCAGTATTCTAGATGCCTGCAATACAAATAACTACTCTGAAGTACTGACATTTTAAACAATTTGTACTTTTAAAGATAGATAACAGAGTAAGATCACAACACATCCTGCAGGAAGTCACTCCCATCCAACCTTCTGAATCTTGTTATCAGCATATTTCAGTCTTAAACATGTTTCTAAAATATTAGTTCATAAACATTTCTCCCCTTGGGTCCAAACCCCACCTTGTTTCTAAGACAATCCTCCTCAATTATCTCAGACCAAAGTAACTTTACCAAATTCTACCGGGAAACGAAAAATCCATCACTAATTTAAAAAAAAAAAAGAGAAAGAAAAAAGAAAAGAAATTTCTGAATGATGAAGGCTCTATTTTCTTGTTAATTCAGTATGTGGGAAGTGTTGGGGACTAAGCATCCTGTGGAGCAAAATCCCTTCTGACCAAAGAGGTTACAACACAGGCACAAACACTGAACCCTCATTCATTCTTAGAAAGTAATTCAGTCCCTTGGCTGATCATGTTGACAGAAATGTTCCAACTATCACAAACTCCACTGATGATTTGTGAGAGGTAGACAAATGAGTACTAGACTCAAGATTAAACTGAAACAGATTTGAATCTTACAATGTTTCTTGCTCCCCTCCTTCCCTTTTCTGTGCCTCATTTGCTTTCCAAAACTTCTTTGCTCTTTTCTAAGCACAAGTCTGCATTGCAGGCAAGCAAAGAGGAAGCGTACAACAATAACAAAAAAAAGTAGCATGCAACCGCAAGGTACCCATGTCCTTGAAAAACGTCTGCAGAAAAGGCAGGGCTCATTATCAGCCTTGAAAGAACTCCTGTGGACATATAATTTTAGCATCTTGTACCGAGTCTCTGAAGTATTTTTGGGGTTAACACGTATGAATTAAGCACTGCTCTGCACCTAAACCAAAAATCCTCAGAAGTTAAGCAAAGTTAATCTGCTTTGCTTTTTAACAAGAGGAAAAGATAAAGGTCGATGCTACAATATAGATCTTGAAACATTTTTGTCAGGCAGACCCAGCAGAGGGTGCTACAATCTCCAGTAACTTACTCCTGGTACATTCTGCTGGAGATGCAAGGGCCTATAAATCATTCATTCCCCACCAGTAAGCCCTTCAGTAAGAAACACAGTGCACTACACCAAAAAACTATCTCCAAGAATAGAAAGCTTCGCAAAACTGCATGAACAACGCATGTCCAGGAATCTATCCTGTGTGTATTAAAAAAGATCAGTGAAAACAAACTGATATTCAACCACCAGTCAGGAAAACAAGCATAAATAAAAGTCGTAGAAATCTATTAAGAGATTCTGCCAGCACAGCTGGACAAAAAGAGGTAAACACAGCCACAAAAAGAATAAATGTGTATTTTTAGAAATGAGCTATTCATCTAAATTTTGTCTTGAGATTTATATGATTAAAGTTAGATGTACTCTGAGAAATCTGCACCTAAAAAAAGTAATTCATGACAGAATCAAGGGACCTAGCATAGCACTGTTTACATATACCTCCAGAGGCAAAGGGGAAGAAGTGCTGCTTTGCTTGAAAAGACAGAACCATCTCATGAATTTATGGGCTCCAGAAGAGGAGCTCAACAATTGAAAGATGGGTGCACTTCCTCAATATCAAAAGAAATTAAGTCTTCAAGATGCAATACTGGCCTAATTTTAAACCTATGTACTTTAGTGGTAACAAAAAGACAATGAGCATTTTTATAAGTCCTATACTGTACAAAAACTTAGTATTTTCTGCTATTCAATGCTTATGTGCAATACCTTATATAAATTAATAAAAACTACTGTTTCGGTATACTGAAAATATATTTTTTTTTTTTTTTTTTTCCCCCCCCCCGCTAATACTCATCAACTGTCTCAGAAAATTCCTCATCCTCTGACCCAAAATTAAAGCCTCCAGAAGCATTACCTTAGCCTAGATCTGTGTAGGCTAAACCAGACCTTTAAAAAAACCCCAAAGCTAACAAACAAAAACACACCCACAAACAAAAGCAACCACCACAAAACCCAACCAACATCCAATTTCACTGCTAGACAATCCCCTCTGCTCTTGTCACAACAAGGCAGGGTGAGGGAGGCCAGAAAAAATTAAACTGCTTCTAGCCACCCTGAAGATCAGCATTGAAGAGAACACAACATAAGCAACACAAACATTTTAAAGCATAATAGGTAAACATCAAGAAAAGGATGAAAAATTCTTCAATGTTGAAGTAGCTTTTAAAATTAAACTTAATCTCATGTCCCTCCCCCTTCCCCTCCATGTTCTTAACTCCAGAAATTTCACAGAATCTAATTAAAACAAAAACAAATGAGGACGCTCTGCAGAACTTAAAATGCACTGAAAGCATGGGGTCTGAGCTATCTTTGCATACAAGTGGTTGTTAATATAAGCTCTAGTCATAATCACGAAATCTTAAAACATTTTTTCTTAGGGATGCAAAAGTCAAAGAAGAGACTTTCTGCACATGAAGTCCAGTGGCTATACTATTCCTGGAAAGGAAAATGATGCTGATATGGGTCTATGCGTATATAGAGAGGAAATCTTCTCATAAGCCTGTGCCAATTGAATTCATCCCAGCTAAGCCATATCACCAAAGTCATTCCAAACTTACCAGAAGTTTTCATCTAAATACACATATTCTGCAGAATTCTAATTTTCCATTTCAAATTAATTATTTCCATTTCCTACATGTGGCCATCCATGAATTTTAAGAGTTGTGTTCCTACACTTACCTTTATGGACAGAAATGCTTTGAGTAAGGGTCCATACAGGGTTATCTGGGAATCTGGGGAGAGTTCCAGTTCCACATGGAGCTTATCTGGGGGCAGCTCTGAAGGGTCAAGGGGAAGGCGGGTTGATGCTGTGGGAGATGAAATCACACTGTCGGCTGTTTTCTGCGATGGCCTTAGCACAGATAACATGGTTTCTTCCATTTCTGACACTTTGGAGCAAAATAAAGAAGAAAACAGATCATCATTACAAGTTAGGCTTCTGATGGACAAAATTCTGCAAAGACAAATGTGTATTAAATATACAACTTTTATCAGCTTTCTAATTCACACTTTATATTATGCTACAGAACTGGTTTCTCATATCTAGTAACTATGAGAAGACAGGAAAATATAGAATATTTTAGTCTAATTATGCAAGAGAAAAACAATCCTTCAAGTCCCCCCAAAAAACTCCATTTATTTATCTTGCCTTTCAAGTTAAATAAAAACATGCTTTCATTTCAGTGTAGCAGATTTCCCACAACCACACAGCTACTGAAGAATAAACAAAAGTGAATAAACAGGAAAATTGCAAAAGTTATATTAAAAACCTATTCTGAACCAGTGGCTCTGCAGGCCAAAATTTCCTCTCAAACAACTCAATTATACTAGTCACAAACAAGTTTGGAAATTCAAATCTTATTTCCTACTCCTTCTTTCTATTTTGTGGTAGGAAGAAGAAAAAGCTTTGTCTTTTTCAAGTGAGGAGCAGTGATGAGAAGTAAGTGATAACTGACAGTGCTTTGGGGATGTAAAGTGATTGCTGGGATGTAAAGAACTCTATGGGAAAACCATATAAAATTGATGCTCCAGATGGAGTAAGATTTCAGGTGCCAATTTAACTGGAAGAACCGGCACATACAGAACTACAGCGAATACACACCTGTAGCCAGAAAACCTTCAAGGCTTTAACTTACCATTATTGTCTACAGTGCTTGCATTATGTTATGTGTTATAAATCGGCTAAATGCCACAGTGAGATGACCACTTTTTTGGAAGCTGCATCTCTTGTAACACAACGTATGCGTTTCTTGGAGACTTAAAGAGTTCTAGCGACTCAGAACAAAACACAGATGCTGCTACTGTAACAGACATGTCCTATCAGCATTACAGATTAGAAGTGAGCTGGACTGTGCTGGATTAATCACTGAAGGACCATGCAGATGAGATTACCTATATATGTACAAACTTTCAAATGCAGGTTCAATTCTAACAATTATAAGTAAAACTTTTCAAATTTGAAGTATGCACATTTGACACGAGCTTACAATCTCACAAGAGTACTTAATGAACATCTGCAAGATGAATCTTACTTTTTCTGCTTCATCCTCTAAATTCTGAGTTTAGATTTGAATTGTTGGAACTCAAACCCTTAAAAACGCTATCTAGCATGTCTGCTAACACCTGCTGACTGCCCATTCAAATTAGTCCTCATTGTTCTTCTAATACCTCTCCTTCATCAGTTCTGCTTCTAGCAGCTAAACCTGAAAGATTTTTATGCAACCCCATAACTTCCTGCATACCTCCCTCATATCTGATGGCCATGGTTCACTTCAACAGTGCTAGCTACCATGGAATCTCAAGTTTCATATTCATAAAGGTAAGACTATGTTGCTGTATCTCTCATATATAGTGTATTTAAACATTTCTCAATAAATCGTAAGACATCATCACAACATCCAAAAGAAAAAAAGCTTAGAAAGGCTAAGGAACATGATACTGCCAGAGATATTGTACTTTGTATTTAATACACCAAATGATATTTTATGTTATGCAGCAACCCATTTAAGAGATCCACTTTGTTATGGATAAGAAGTGAACTACAGACAGTATCCTCTTTGTATACAGGGAACTGTGACATGTTCTGAAATTCTGCATCACAAGATGTTGTCAGTGCTGAAATCATACCTGGTGCATTCTAAAGACTAGCATTTTCCCACGTGACATATAACTGCAGTTCAAAATTCATTTCTGCAAATTTAAGCAGTTCGATTCAACAAAGTCACAGCAGTTCCTGAAATGAAACACGCTAACAAGAAAAAGGTAATGACACTTACAGGATTGTTTTAACTGCTCATCTGCCTTCTGAGGATAAATCGGGTGCCATGAGTAGTCAATTGTAAACACAACACTTGGGACTGTCCAGCATTCAACCCATCCAGCCCTTTCAGAAAGAAACATGACACAAGTACAGTTGTTTCATTAAATATGTTCCATGAACATACGAGTTTGCTTTCATCACAAAGTATGTAAATACAATGAGTCAATACAAATGCATAAATATATATCACAATAAAACTCACTCTTCTTGAGTAATGTTCCTCCATTTGGGTTTGCCGGTTTTCTGACCACTTTGACATTCAGCAGAAATACAAGATTCAGGACTTATTTTATTAGGCTGACAATCTTTCACCAACATAAAAAGGGAATATTTACTAGGATGACAATCCGGTAGATACAAATGAAGATCAACATCTTCTCCCTAAAAATCAAACATTAGTAACAGAAAAGTTAATTTACATTTGCTTTATGCATAACGCTCATGCTATCTGCATGCTCATATGCACCATTATCTTCACTTTACAGGCAAAGTGAGGTAAGAAATTTAAATTTTCACATGTGATTGCTGACCACAGCTCCCAACCATTTCTAGTACAATCCCAAGAGCTCCGTACAATCCCAAGAGCAGTTAGTTCTCAACAGTTACAAGTCCAGTAACTTGCACATAACAACACAGAATAGCAATCTGTAAAACACAGGGGCATGGCTTTTAGCGATTCCTCATCTTTTGCTGTTCAAGCTATACTGCAAAAGTTAAGTGACTGGCCCAAGGCTACCCTACACCTGAACTAAACCACATTTCTAAAAAAAAGAAATTACATAAAACGTTGCTTTCTTTGCTACTGGATTACACAAAATTACCACCATCACCATCGACTAGTTTTTTATTTTTACTAGCAGTATATTGCTTCTATTTTAGGGAAGACAAGAAGTACAGTCTTTCAAAGAATTAGCTGCATCTGTTAAAAACACTTTATCATCATTACTTATTCTACAGAAATTCTTATTTTATTTTCTTCCAGAAACTCTGAAAAATGGCTTTCCAAAATGGATTGGGGTTACCCATTCCATTATTTGATTTTTCTCTTTGAAAATACATTAGATTTTAACATTTTCTAAATAAACAGGAACAGACTTCGAAGTGATAAAATACATACAGACACACACAGTCTACGTACAATAGTAAAGATACATACTAAATGTGTGTATATATGTATGAAGCATATGTATATATGTTTTTTAAACATATTTTTATTTGTGTGTGTGTATATATGTGTATATATATATATATATATATATATATATATATATATATATGTATATATAAAACCAGCCTGTGATTGGATGCTTCATATAAGCAACAGAAACCATTTACCTCTAGGTTACTTAAAACAAAAATCCTATGAGACAGAAGTGAAAGAGAGTATTTTTCTTTCAGGAAAGTTTATTCAAAATTTCCTGACTGAAGAAGGTAGGGGAACCAGCTCACATTTCAAAGACAAAAAGGGCAAGGGAAGAACTTACCCTTAAAGACAATCTAGTATTGCATGTGGTTGGAACAAAGTCAGTGAAAGGCAGAGAGAAAACAATGTTCAGTGTTTCTCCACAAGCTGCTAGATAAACTGTGAGAGAAGAGGAAAAACAAACAAAAAAAATTCCATCAAAATTACTCCCTATTTTGTTTTTAGACAAATTATCAAACATAGAAGTAAAAATAATGAAAAGGTATAAAAGAACCCATGACATAGAAAACTATCTTTTTAACTGCTGTGTATTTAAAATACACTGTACAGGATACATATGTATTCTGAAAGTATTTACTCCCTACAGCTTGTCCTTTATAGAAAGGCACTGTACTTCCCACAATGAAATTGCAAGCAGGCAATAAAAACAACTGTAATATCTTATGCCTTGCTTCATTGCTTCACAGACCAGTTTTTGGACAAGAAAACACACATTGAAAAGTTCCTCAGGCTTCTGATGAAGTAGTGAGCCTTATTTTTAACTAGAACACAACTTCATGATTTTTATTCCATCCTCTTTCTGTGTTGAAATTGTAAGATTCTAGTACAATGCAGACCACTGAAGTATGTATAAACTAAATTGCACATTACAAAAAGTTTTCGCTTTCTGAAATGTACGTTTGAGTTTTGTCTAGAATTAGCAGCATTATCACCTATTTTCAAATGAACAGGAAAAAGACATTTCTAGTTATATGGAGTTCAAATTGTATTTTTTCCAACATTACCTAAATTTATTCCTGAGTTAATGTTTTCAGTCAGCTTACTGAATATATGGCAAAACCTCACAGCTGCTCCCTGAAAACTGTTGTACTAATTCAAAGATTCAAAGGGTCTTGAAAAATGAATGCTAAAACATTATCTAAAACTGCACTCTCCCCAAGAAAGGTATGCATTTATATAAAGTTAGAACTTACAACAGTTTTAGGATGATTTGCATGCATCAACAGTAGCTGATAGGATGGTTTATGCACATCAACAGTGGCAAAATGGATAGTTATCACTGAACACACATTTTTTAGTAAAAATTTTACGATTCTTGTACTCTATATATACACTCTTTAATTTGTACATAATTTTTGTAGTATGTACTCTTGTTCCAAATTAAAAAAGTGATCTCACCATTTTCTTGTTGTTTGGTGGAACAGTCAATCCAGTTGTGTTGATTTGCTGCCCAAATCATTTCAAATTGATGAAACATGACTTTGAAATTCCACATATAAGGAACAAACGAAAAAATATCAGGTGCGCTATCACTGGACCAGTCTTGGATCAAATCTAAACACACATAAAGTAATAAAAAACAAGTTAGTAGCCATCAAGTGGGATATTTCTTCTTTTAAGTTTTTGGATTTTCATAAATTGTAAATCTTAACCGCTTGCTCCTTTACAGAAAAATGAAAACAAGGAGAACAATACACAGTATCCATTCTCAGGCAAGTACTTGCAGTGAATCCATTTCCCACCTGCTTTTTAAGTTGGAAAGCTATAGGTTTAATTAAGTTTTATAGTTTAGTTTTGTTCAGTAGCAAAGTTACACATTGACCTAAAAGCGCTGGCCTACCAACTTGCCTTTGGTTTTCCACTCTGAATGTGTACATTAGTAATATTTTGTAACACAGCAAAACAGTGCTGTTGTACAAGTTCATGTTTGCTCTGAATAGATGAGTAGACTATGCTGTGTACTGCAGCACTACACAGATAATGGCTCTGGCCTCACTAGGAGGATAACTTTATTAGCATGGCACTATGCCCGCACTAATTAATCCTTCCTCCCAGCAGGACTAATTAGCCCAGGCAGTGCCACATTGATGGGGCTATATTCTTTCCATTACAGCAGCTGGAATGTTCAGCAACAGTTTGGTGATGCTGTATCCCACTGTACTGCCTCGTGCGTATGTATTCTTGCTCACAGCCAAAATTCTAAGGAGCAAATTACTTTCTCTGATCATCTGTCAGCCACAGGGACACAACCTAAAGCCTAAGTAGTTGAAAACCAGTCAGCCAAAGAGATATCAGAGAAATCAACATCCTAGGTGACAAATATTAAACAAATCAATAACTGAAAATTAAGACTGCTTAACATAACTGCAGATCAAATTTAGTGTAGATGTTAGAAAATTAAATTATTTGGTTTCACTATTCAAATATAAGAATATCATGTACTTAAGACACTTAGAGGCAACAAACTTAGAAAGAGGAACTTTGTCCTCGGAAACAATTTGTTGTCCTAAATATGTGAAATCAGAGTACCTGACCTTGTACACCTTTACAAAATCTAAAAAGAAATATTAAAGAGAGAATATTTAATTTGATATGTAACTTATTTAGTAAAGAAGTTACCTGTAAAGAAGCTTTTCTGAGCAAAGATGAAATGATAGGTTGCTTTATAAACCTCAAGTTCGCATTGCCATGTCTGTGGCATGTTCCATATCCGGGGATAGCTGGCATTAATATGAAACTGTGAACACGATATTAAAGCATCAGAGTTACTTGAAAAGATAACAATCCTTGACCCTGTAGCTCAGCAGTTTTCACGTATGTACACTGCTGAATAATTAAAACCATCTTCCTGCTGGGATGAACAGAAGGCCTCTCCAGTTCCTTAATAATTTAATCTCTCTCTCTTTCTGCGTTTGAAGGTCAAGTGATAGTGTATTCATTTATTTGGAAAGGTATATTACAAACTCCTGTTGCAATAGATGTACCAAACAATTTATAAACCAAAATTTTCATTAAAAGCATCACTTTTCACAATACAGTAAAGATAAAATCCCTCAGAAAGTAATATTTTTTAACCACTGATATGATACTCAAATTTAAACATTAAAAACATCACTCTAATAAATTCATTTTAAAAAGTGACAAAAGTAATCTACAGAATTACAGTATTGCAGAAGTGAAATATTAGGCAAACGAAAGAATAATGCAGTATTAAATCTGTCTCAAGTAGATCAAGCACTCTGAAGTACTTTTAAGTACTTATGCGCTCACATTCTGCAGCACAGCTGACGAGTGTAATAATTTACTAAGGTAAAGCTTATATGAACACACGGCTACACAGTAAATGAGGCGAGATTTATAAATGGTACTCCAATCCCTTCACAGCTTTCAAAACGCATAACTGTATATAAATTATGTAAGCTGCTGAAAGTTACACACATGCAGTTATATGTGTATATGTAAGTTACCTACATATTAAGATCTTGCTAAATACATTCAAAAGGCATATTTCTGTAATGCTTAAGAACCTAAAGAACTGCTCCACAGACAAATAAGTATGTTCTTTATTAAAAATCCTCTGGAGACTGAAGCTTTGTCTTTATTAATGCAAACTTACAGCTAGCATTTCAGCTTCCAAGAGAGTCCGGTACTGCATACTGCTGGTGGCATCAACATGCAGAAGCTGCCCTTTAATTGTAGGTGAATAGCCTTGCAAATGAGATATAAAAGAATCAGACACAAGAGTTACACAAATATATAATAATTTTCACCAGTGACTTCAACAGTCCACTAACAATCAAGAAATACTGTGACGGAAATTAGTACTATAATAATTTTGTCCTCTACTGTTTGTCAATGAAGAGCTTAACATGTTCTGCCTTCATGTAAGAAAGATGACAAAAGTCTTCTTCCTGGGTGTGGAAATGCTCAAGTTCTGGAGATCTTGGTTAAAAATGCAGAATAAAACTCAAACATGCCAGAAAGATTCAAGAGAACGAACAACTTAGTAAAGAGCTTTAAACCAGCCAATAACATGAGTAAAAGCAAGGAACATACCCATAACTTTACATTTATCTCCACTTCACCTTGGATTTTGGGATTTGTTTTGTTTAAATAAACTACTACTAACTTAGTTTTTAAAATTCATTCCTCAGCATGATTCAACTACTACAGTAATCCTACTGAAGAAGTCCTCCTGCTTTCAGTTGACAGTACGCAATCTGCTTCAATGCACATAGTTAAACGATACCCTCTCTAGCACTGTGTTTCCTAATCCAAACAAAGCATGGAGGTAACTTAACTATTTAAATAAGTACATGCTTTAACATCTTGCAATGAAATGTACAAGGAAATACTTTTTGTTCCTTTGCATAAGAATATACATCTCATAGCCACAAAAGAAAAACTCTACAGGATGCTCACACACATAGGAATTAAGCTAACTCTTCAGGAAAAACACTAGGAAAACCAATTAAGCTTAGCCTTAAACTCACCATTTTCACCTACTGTCATGGGAATATTTATCTCCAAATATGATCCTGCACCAACATTTACATGTACAGCATTAGTTTCCTGTATTGCAAGAAAGGAAAAAAGTCCAAACATTATTTCTAGGCTTCTGCATCAACCACTGTACTTTATGTTTCTGACTATTATTATCCACACTTGGATTAAGGCACCCAATGACCAAAGTCTCTCCTGTCCTCAGAAAAATTATGAGTGAAATACCTAAGTGCACTGATTCCAAATAACACCATTTTGAGGCTTAACAAATGCTGAATTAAGTCCGCTAGTAGAAACAGCGTAAGATATTTTGATCCAATGACTGAGAGGGCAAATGAATACGTATTTCTAACACTACACTTTCTAACCTTTTCAGTCACAAAAAAGAAGAAAAAAGGTATACAATGAAGTCATGTTATATCCCATTTGCATAAGTAGCAACAGGCAAAAGAAAAATCCAAACCCTTACATGTACGCATTTTTTTCTCCCCCCACTATCACCTCTCAATAATACTGGATATTCATCCAATATAAGAAGAAATAATCTTTTCATCATGGTGAGCATTGTAATGGAAGATTGCACAGGAAGTCCAGATCATGAATTCCCAAGCCAGTAGGAGCTGGCATAGCTTAAGTTGTTGCTTTAAGGCTTAAAAGAAACTTAAAATAAACCAACAAATATTAATGCTTCTCAGCCAATATTTCTCTTTGAGGTTTGCTCATAAGAAGAGCTCATAAACCAAAAATTGCCTAGCTTTTAAAACTATAGTTCCATAATAAACACTCCAAAATATACACAACCAAAAAGCACAGTGCAATCAACAGCAGACAAGTTATTTCCCAGATAAGTTTGCACTATTTACCCTATTTTTGGTAAAAAGCAAATCAATGGTGGCATCTGCAATAATATTCATTCGCAGTTCAAAAGCAAGAATCTGTCTTGGTTTCCCAGGCTGTGCAATTTCTGAGACTTTCATAACTTGATAATCTGGTGGGAAGAAAAACTTCCACAAGCAATCCCTAGTGGGAAAGAAGAAAAAAAAAAAAAAAATTTAAAAGTTGGTTTTATTCAGAGAGGAAAGATATATATATTCATACATATTTATATGTCTACTTGTTCACTTTTCCAGCTAACCGAATCTTTAGAAAACCACTGGATGCAATTAAAAAATTTTTTTTGTTTAAACTCTTCATCATGGGAGCCTTCCAACCCATCAATGAAATCTCCAAAAGTTTTGATGACAAGAAGTGACTTTTGGGTAAAAGCTATAAATGGACAGACCATAAATGATTTCGAATAAAAAGTATTTTAATTCAGACAGTAAACAAGCTGTGGTTTTCTTATTATTCCTAATCTTTGGTTTATAAATCTGCTACAAAAACACTGTAAGATGTAATCTGTTTATGCTGCGGTTTGTGCATAAGTAATTGATGTAATGCCCAGAAATAAACAAAATACAAAACTTTAGGACTTAGAATGGAACCTAAATGAAGCGTACATTTCTGCAGACTTGTATCTGAATATGCAACTAGATGAAAGGAAAGCCACAGCAACAAAGCACAGATAGCATAATTTATAAAAGTCTCAAGGGAGTGGAAGTAAATCTTTAAGGAGGTAGTGGTTTCCTGCACACAGCACCTGACTACTACAGCAGCTTATAAGTTTTAAAAAAAACTGAACAACAACAAAAAAAACACCCCAAGCTGAAAAACCCCAGCAAAACCCCCAAAAACACCACACAACACACACTGTCAAAATCCTGGGGAAATCCAAGATTTTATTTCATGATGTATTAAAGATCAGTATTTGTAGAAGCCATTATATGAATTGAGAGTACAAAGTTCACAGAACGCCTACAGGTCTGTGCTTCTGAAACATTCAGGCACTTTCCAAAACGCAAAATTCTTCCCAGGTACATATCTATGAACTCTACAGATGCTGCACAGGCACTAAACTGCCTTCTGTCTAGCCAGTTAAATTTATAAAAAGCATACTATCGTACAGAGACCTTCCTTGATAGTATTAAAAATATCATTAATGATTCACTGACTTCGTATTCTGATCAAAGTTCTAGAAATTGACATTTTCTCTTAAATTCTCTAAGACACTGTCATATCTAATGACTACTCTTTGGTCTGCCATCCCTACACTCCTAAGAGACAGTTAATGATAACAGTTTCACAGGAGAATTAATGGAGGCCAAGAGAAGTATCAATCTGTAATTAATAGGGGAAAAGAAGGAAAGCCCTGATTATGTCACTTTTACTTAATAGTCCTTTACTCTCTGAACAATTCTATTGTCTCCAACAGAAATACTCACGCATGAAACACCAAGGGCTAAGTGAAGAACAGTAGTAGAGCACTGGCCTAATATTTTGTCATTAAAATAGCTAGCTAATAAATACTTTGGAGACCGTATCAAGCAGTTGATTCTCCTAAGCAAGGGTAAACTATCCCACCCTCATTATTTTCATGGTGAGATTTGTACTTTCATAAAACCTTCCTCACCAATACGCAGTGTATTCCCAGCCATGAGCTAACAGGAGCATGGCAAGTCTAAAGGTAACCAATTAAAACCCTCAGGTATTTAACACTTGATAAATAGCAAAACTATTTTTTTCACAAAAAATAGAAACATAATTCATGAATTTAGTAATAAAAATTCACTGAGTTATCCTAACTTTGGAAGGCCAACAAGATAAACAACAATGAATTTACTAATCTTAAACCACTATGGCAGGACTTCTTTTTGACTGCCTAGTTTACTCCATACATATTAGAAGTTTGAGCAGTTGCACACTGGAACTTTAGAATATTTTCTCAATAATATCAGATATTAAAGATTAAAACTGAAGATGTAAATCATGGTAATACCTCTGCCTATCAGCCCAAGGCCCATAGTTGAAGTCTGTTCCTTTTCCACAAACAATGTCCAAGCCCCAACATGGTGGCAGATCCTGTAATTTGCTGTCTTCATTGTTTGCTTCTCCATCATTACTTTCCTCTGTCTCCTCTGGTACAAGACCTGTATTACATAGTATAATAAACAGATTATTAAAGGAAGCTGCTTCAAATTAGCAAGAAAAATGTTTGCTAAGCACAAGACAATTAAAGCGTCCTGATGTCTTTTTTATTTGAGACCACTACAGTAAGTAAATATCAAGCCACAATTCAATGCAGACTCCCAGTGGAAGGGCAAGAATATGACCAATAATTCTTGGGATTTTCTGTAGCACTGCTCACTGATGCCACTGAAATGCTGACATACACAGCAGTTTTATCTCTTAAGTATGCTTTTTACCAGTACAGGTTTTCACACATCCACATGCAGTTCCAAATCCTAGTTACAGACCAAATTTCAACACAAAGATTAAGTTAAATTAATTTATACAGACAATGCAAGTAAATAAAAAGGAAGACTGACTACAGCAGACCCAGAATTACTAGTATAAATTCAAGCACTCATTCAGCAGTGATCGAAAATTGCCACCTATCCTACACCAGTATACATAATTATTGAACGTGTCACCTTTGTTCAAGATTCAGGAAATACTTGGAGTCAGAGCAAAAGCCTTTGCAAACCAAAAAAACTCCAGCAAAATAAAGCAGTAGTATAATACCCTGGATTTAAAGTGAAAAAGATAGACACTACAATATTCAGATATCAATGCGTCAAATAAACACACCAAAACCTCCAGTAGGTACAGACTATCAATCTTCTCCACTCCTGAAGTACTTTTGGAAACTTACATCCTCTAAGTTTACAGCTCAAAACATAACTTGTTTCAAGAATAAATATCAAGATTAACTTGCTTCCATGTTGCACATGGACTTGCAGAAGGCACTGCTACAGAGTATTTTTATATAGATATAGACACTCATGGATAAAAATGTTAGTTCTACATGTACAGTTATTTCATCTGTGGAATTCCCCAGGCCTCTTACACAAAACGGTCTAGAAGTTGACAACAGCCATTAAAAAGAATGCAGCTCAGAATCTCACTACCTTCTAAATACCAAACTTGTGAACTTTTCTCCCATTTGTTTCAGTGGAATTTTTTTTCATTTGCAGAACAAATAACTTAAGCATTCATAAGAGTACCTATGTACACTTTTATTGGCTCTATATTACACTAACTCAGCACAGATATTCTCAAGCATCAAAAAAAGAAATTGTCTAGCAAGTCCAGACACTTAAACAAATAGCCTTCAAATCCCTTAAAATTTTATCTTTGTCCTTAACAGAAGGTACCTGGTTCATCCATATAGTAATAGATGTCAACGTCATTGGACTGCATTACAACAAAACCTTCACCCATCAGCCTTGGTGGTCTGTAATGGAAAAAGGTGCAAATGTCGGGATTAAAAAGCAATGCAATGAGATTAATCATATGAATTCAAGTAATTTTAAATGCAGCATATTAAGCATAATGGAGGGCTTAATTACATAGGTCAGGCTCACTTGTAGCTTGTAAGTAGTACATATTTAACCATGGAATCATCAGCAAAATACTATCTGTAGCAAGCAAGCCAGCAGTGGAGATACAGTGTATGTGGTACCTGACCAGGAAGTTTTTGTGGGCGAGACTCAAGTTTGATGCGATGCCAAGACACCAGCTCTGTGCATCTAAACTGCTCTTGCCAGCAGCCTGACTGCAGGATTCCTGCAAGAACCACAGGCTGCCTTTTCTACCAGGCATCAGTCTTGTCACATTACCAGAAGGGTTGGACAGAATAGACAGAAGTGCCAGGGACACACCACAGTCTGTCCAAATGCAGCTGTTCGTAAGTTTAAATTTAAAGTGCAGGTTGTAACTTCTGTTTCTCTCCTTCCCTCCCTATCACACTGTGATTCCTGGTCTATCTGCTACCTCAGACTAAATGAGCTTCTGAAACTAAACACTGTGAATATTCAAGTCTATTTGGTCTCAGGTCTCCTATCAAAAAAGGGTATGTCATATTGCTAGGCTATGTCTACTCTGATTTGCAAAAAGTACTTGACCATTAATAGTTATTATTAATAGTATTACATAAAGTAACTTAAAAGTTTAGTTAACTCAAGAATGAAAATACCAGGTTCCTTTCCACAAAGACATTTCTCAGGTATTATAAACCACAACCAACTACCAAAGTTTTACTTTCAATGTTTCCTTCCATCATGAGTTCTTTTCTCCTTGTCCTATATTATTCTTTCAACTGCTAATTGTTTTTTTTACTAAAATAGCACTCTAAACCAAAGGGACAAGACATCTTCAGTAATTAGACCATTAGTTAAAAAAAAAAAAAAGTCAAAAAAGGCTGTTCTTCCTTAACATTTCCCTCAATATAAAAAGGTCTAAGTGATTAAACTAATATACAAAACACTTCTCCTAAGACTATTATACTGGTATATTACAATCCCTTTCTTACAGTCTTACCACATGTTAATTTACATAATATTCCATTTTATATTAGTATTATAACGTGAAAATTCTGGTTTTACTGCAAAATATTTTTTTGCCACTTTTCAGCCATTTTCATAAACTGTCACTTCTTAACAAAAACAGAAAATGCCAATGACAGAAATACACAGTCTAAGAGTGAGAATGAAGCACATTAACCATTTTAACACAGCTCAAATGCAGGAAAGCTTGGAAAATATGGAAGACAGCAAATGCAAATCCCATGTACTACCAGAAGTTCATCTAAAGCAACACAGCAGGAACCTTAACATCAATTTTAGTTTGAGAATAATGACAGCAGTGAAAGAGGAAATACTTTCTATTCATTCCCGATTTTCCAATTATTTTTCTTTCCGTCCAAAACTGAATTGGCCTCCCCAATGATATGCAAATAGAGCAAGATGTGAAGAAAAAAAAAATTAAAAAAAATTGTTTAGTGGTTCAAGAATAGAAGTGGGAAGGAAAGCATTTAGAGATACATAAATAGTAGTTCATGGGAAGAGCTCAGTTTATTCTGCCCACCCTCCTCAATAGGCACAGGCAGGTCAGCAAGCCTGGAAAGCACACCGTGGCACAGCAGCATGAGCTAGTTACTTTAGCGTCTCAAGCTGAGTGTACCACCACCAAGGGCTCAAAGGAAGCCACTGCTTTGTAAAGAGCTCACATAATATAACCCGCTGTAAAACTTAGGAGCCTGACAGTAACTTCTATGTCCAACACAATCATTTGCTGCTGCCTGACCATACCCTCAGCAGGGCATGTTGTCAGGCAAAGGCTGCATCTCATTTCAGCAGCTCAGTACTTCACCGTGGAGGTCAGCCAGCCACAGCGCGAGGTGGCCTGGCTACGATGGCAAATCCTACTTACTCCCCGCTGCTCGAGCTGGTATGTGTTTTGTTCCCTGAAATACAGAATATGAGAGCACTTTCACATGAAGTGCATTCCCCTCTCCGACAGCACAGAATGCATAGGTCTCAAAACACTATGTACACGTTTCCCTAAGCCTATAGAAAAACACTGGAGGAACTACATTACTGTAAAGTGTGAATGCACAGGGCAGATTTAACAATTGTTTACTTCTGTCTTCCTAATAGCGTTTATCTATACTGACTTAGAATAATTAATAACTTGGTTTTAATCTAAAACACTATCTTAAACAGAATGACAAAGAGGTTTTGAGCTAAGCCTTCTTCAAGATGGACAATTTGACTTCTGCAGCTGTAAGAAACAGAGAAATATCTACCGGAAAAGTTTAGGACCTGACAGAATGGCCAAACCTTCCTGTCCAACACCCACTGACTGCCATGTCATCCTCATCACCTTTGTCATACTCCACTTTCTGGAGGAAAACTGTGATGTCTTACACTAAGTGGAAATGGAGGGAGAGAAAATAATAGCACCAGAACCCCATGTGGTAGTTAACCATCTTCCTCAGTCCTTTCCCTCCAGTTCTTTTAGTGTCTCTACTGTGTCTGCATATACCATTAAACACTTCTCTTTCGTACACTTGTTCTGATGTCTCTGAACTCACTACACCGGTATAAAACTTTTTGTCTGTTCAGTGTGGGGTTTTTCCACAGAGGAAAGTTATCTTCTGTATCATTATGTGTTGTCACTAGTTCTTTGATTCCCTTTTTAATATGAAAAAATATAGATGACAAGCAGCTTATAGTTTTAGGTTACCAAAGCATCACAGGCCATAGCCAACCCAACACAGCAGCATCTTTCCTTGTGTCTGTCCTAAGATAGGTTAGATGATAACAAACAGGTGGTGAAGCCAGCAGCAGAACCAATTTAGATTTAAGAAAAATATATGTTGGTCTTAATAGGGATGAATTCCATGATCAGTGTTCACTGCACAGCCATGCAAAAAAGACAACAGTACTGCTTCTTCTAGCTGCATTCTCAGCTTAAAGTGCACATGAAACTACCTTTGCAGAAAATGGGAGAGGAAGGTACCTAGTGAGGCTGCATAACCCACCCTCAGCAGGAACAGTTACACCTTGCTGGACTTAAGTTGATGGAGGCAGCAAAACCTTAGAAACGCCACCACAGGCCATGTGCAAAAGCAAATTAGATAATGGCAAAGAATGATAATGAGATCATCATCATCCTCAAAAAATATTTTATAATATCGAACCTAAACTTCCCCTTTGAATCTGCTGACATAGTCACTGCTCTCCAAACTTGATCTGATTTAATCTGCTTTTCCTAGCACAATTTTTATTTTCTTGGGTTTTGGAGGATTTAGTTGCAAAAAGCGATGGAGGTGTTGAGATGTCTGTTTGTAATATAATATGACACTTTTCAAGGTGGGTTTTTGATGTTTAGAAATTTCACCAAGTCACTTAGCTTGTTTTAATATATGCATTGCATTGCCTGCAGAAATTTCTGAAAGTTAAGACACTCAGCTTAAATTTTAAGCCAAAGCAGCATGAGAGGGTAGGTTCTAAAGATTCAAACATTCCCAGTTTCCAGTGAACTGGGTCAGTTGTTGAATCTACCAAGTAAATTAGGGCACATTTTCTGCATACATGCCATCCTTCAGCCATCAGGAGCTGTAGGGATGGTAACAGCATAAAAAGAAATTACTTAGCGGAAGCAGGAGAAAAAGCTAATAGTTTGAGTATGTTAATCCTATTTTGTTTTAATCTTGTTTGTTGTTAGTATTAATTGTAGAAATTTCCTTTGTCGTCATGTTGGAAGACTATCATTCTGTACATGTCCACAGAATGTTATTTGAAAACCTATAAAGGCACATTATAGACGGCAGTATTTGGCTGATGCAAAACCAGTTAAGGTACAGTCAAATGATGTATAAGTTTATTTCCAAACATCGTAATTCATTCTCTGGATATCGTTCCTTAGGAGGTATAGAATAGGTATAATCATTTTACATAAACTCATATACACAATTGTCCAAGAATAGTACATGTTATTTATTTTTCATTAAGTAAATAATGTGTGAAAGACTGAAATTTAACAGTTTTGTCCAAATTATCTGTTGAATATACAATATTGTAAGCATTAAATAATGTAATGCAGAAAATTTTGTCTATGATGTTCATACCACTTCAATGAAGACTGTTAGTATAGTTCACACATAAATGTCTTGCTGGTTAAAGCGTAGTAAAATGAGAAACCTAGTGCCAAATCATTTCACGTAAACACACTTTCTTTTGTTTGACTTTCATTAACCATTCAGTTATTTAAAGCTGCATAACCCCACTTCTATGTGGAATACACAGAGGTAAAAGGATCAGCACTCTGTCTTCAAAAGGTAATAAGATTTCTATTACAGCAAATACTGCACAGCTTTTGCCCATTTAAAAAAAATATTTTCCTAAGCCATACATGAATCAGCTCTACATAAGTCAACAGCTTAAAACTTGCATTTATCCTAGAAATTTAGTGCTGTCAGAGCCTGTGTACACCTATAGTACCTGAGTGAGGGAAAATAAAAGTTGAATGCCGGATATTAATCATAGAGCAGAAGACACACACACCCCCCCCAAAAATCTGCAATGACACAGAAAACCAGTACTTTTCTCCATAAATAAAATAGTTTCAAAGATCCAACATTTAAAACCTTCAGAGTGGTAAAAATGCCAACTGCCTAAACACACTAAGAAAAACTAAGTCATGGAAATACAACCAACATTATTTTCCTTCATTTTTAAAAAATAAGTAATAAAATAACGTGGAAACAAAAAAACCCAACACTTACTCATCATTTTGAAGACCAACATATCTTGGACTTGGAACCAGCATGACTCTAACATTTTCCAGTTTTCCTTTCACAATGTGCATAAACTGATCAAGGTGACTTGAAGGTGGCTTTGTGGTATATGTCAGAAAAGCATCATCAAAGTTAATACAAAGTGTTTGCGGCTGATAATGATTCCCAAATGCCAAGCGACCCTAAATCAAAAAGAAAACCCCATTATTTGTTATAAACTGTTCTTTTGCATACATATATGTATATGTTTACCTCTAATAAAGTAGTTTAATCAGCCATATGCAAATAGACAAGTATCCTGGCCATAATCTATGCATATATAAAACCACTACCTTGTACATTAAACCCTCAATATTCTATCTGCTGTCATCTCAGTAACAGTTTTCCTGGGATTTTTGGGAAGCAACATCACCTTTTAAGGAATGTGTCCAAATATCCCTATCAAAAAATGCCGGGAAGAAAAGAACCAAAAATAACCCAAACAGCTCACAGAAACCCACACATTGTACAGCACCCATTACCTATCTTAATTAATTGGTGATATTCCTGAATTCATAACAGCTCTAAGGCATAAGTATTTCCCAAAACAGAGAACATAACCATGCTTCTATCAGCATCAGCAGGATTTGTGACTGGTGGTGTCATTTTAAAACTTTTTAAAATTGTGAATGAGAACAAAAATCCAAAAAGAATCTATTAGAAAAATAAACATCAAGCCTGATTTTTAAGGATGTACTGCTAAATATTTTCATTATCAGGGTCTTTTCACTTACCGTGCTCACATTGACTTTAATGACTGGAATAAGTGATCTCCATGACGAAGAAGGGTCTTGAGATTCTGTTTTTACTTTTACACTACGGGAAAAAATAGGTTTTATTCTTTTGTCTTTTTGGCAGAAGAACTAACCAACCTTTTCTTCTAGGGGTTTTCAGTGTACAGCTCTCAGGGAACAATCATTCTTAAAGGGGTCTCTCCTGTAAGGGACATGCTAGCAGTCTACTGTGGCTCCTCCAGAGCCTGGAAGAACAGCAGGAAGCATATGCAGCTACACCTTGCGTGCTGGTATACGGAGCTGACGCAGGTAGAAAAGGAGCATGCCGTGTTTAACAGAGAGCAACAGTTAAATAAATCTTCCTCAGGGTAACTGGGTCTGTTCTAAATATTCCTAAACCAATCCTTTTAAGTCTTTGGTGTGGGAGTTTTCATTTCCCAAGACACATGCTCCCCAAAGGCACAAGTCCTTTCTGCACCTGTCCATAAGGGTACAAGAGGAAAACATGAAGAGCTTGGCTTGGAGGCATAGCCCTTACCCAAACTCAGGACTGCCACAGCATCCTGCAGCTGTCCACTACGTAATTCAGTAACATGTACTGGCCTGGCCAGCAGCACTGGAAGACTCAAGTTTTATTTGATCTTCCCTGCTCCTGCCAATAAATCAGTCTGCTGTGATTCTGCCCAAAGAGAGGCTTACTGTTGAATACCTGACTGTGCTACACAAAAGCCATGTGGAAGAAGTCCTTATAGATATACACCATGTTTTCTGAGGTATGCCATAACAAGGAATAAAGTAAGGAAATAAGTTTGTGTAGCTATACACAAACACACACCCCTAAAAAACAACATGTGAAATCAGCCCAAGTTTAAAGCTCAAAAACCAGAAAGTCCTCTCATCATCACATAGATCCTCACATTTTGTCTATTCAATGCCTTGAGCGGCTATTACTTCTATGGAGCAATATCATTATTATTCTGCAAGCATAATCCTCTTCAACACATGCTGCCTCTCCACATTGTGCTTCAAATAGATTTTTCAACCTGTCTCTGATCATTAAACAAATAGTGTTTGGTTCAGTTCACTGTGTTTTTTTAACTATTATGGTAGGAAGTCTGAGGAAAGGAAAAAGATTTAGACTGTCAGGCTTGTCAGTGCAATTTCTCTCAGCTGTGCTTCAACCATTTGGCCTCCAGAGCATATGTTAGCAAAACATTACCCAATTAGTTCAGCACTTTGCAGAACAAAGCATCAACAAAATAGCAAAACGAATAATAATTTACCTTTCAAGATTGGTATGTGTTCTCTGCCTCCCATTTACTTGTGCTTTTTCATCATCTTTCTTTGTTGGAATTATTGTGGGATCCAAACCAAATAGCTCTTGAAGTTGTCCATAAAGCTCAGACCGGTTGTACACATGAAATTCAAAATCATTCACCATAATATACAGTCGTGTTTCTGCCTTTGGATCTAAACAAATAGTAGGAAAAGAGTTTCTAAATCTATTCGAATATCCCTTGCAATATTTACAGTTTTTCAAATATGCACATTCTGCAAAAACAATCTACACAGTAATGAACAGCTGCTGAAGTACATACTGAAAAAGCAGTAAAAATCTTCACAAAATAATTACAACTGTTCTAAGCAAGTCAGTAAAACTTGGCAAATAAGACAGTTGCACACAAAATATAAAACCTGAAAGGCATTTCACCCTTACGTCACAATCCAAAACTAAATCCAGGCAGGAGCTGCAAAAAATGGTAAATGTGGTTTATTCAGTCTCATATATTAAAAGAAACAAACATAAGTCTGTCTTGATACACAGTACAGAAGCCTCAGTGACAATTGCTTTTTAGCACAGATACCAGGACTTGAGATCAGTCTCAAACCCCAAATGGTTTTCTACCCAAGCTCCATGGTACAGCAGGCCTGAACTGGGAAATAGCTTTCTTTTACAGAGAAACAGAAAACATTAATATGCAGAACTAACAAGAAGCATACTCATTTTGAACAACTGGTCAATATTTTCACAAATCTGAAATGTTAACTGTAGTATCATCTTGACTCTGACACTTAAAAACTAGTTTATCCGCTGATTGCATACAGAGCTGTTGGTGACATACTTTGACATACTTTTGCCTTAGATAGTATGACCTAATTATGTAGTTAATGTGAGGAAAAAGCTTGCACAATTTCCCCCTAATTACCCAGTTGAACGAGTGCCCATTACACATTCACTCAAGAGACCTGAGCTGCTCTGAAACCTGATCTGATCTTTCTAAGTCAAACAGACTTTAGGAAGCTGAAGCATCAACGGTTATTACAGCAGTCCCCAATCTGCAACTCAGAGGGTTGAAACTGAAGGCAAGAGTTCCCACAGACACTAAAAATTAGAAAGTCAGAGCGAACACAGTTGCTGTTGTGGTCAGGGTCAAAAGAAGAAATGCAGCTGCCCAAGAGCCAAAGCTTAGAGATACCCACTTTATTACATACACCTTCTTTTCTAACAAACTCATCTGTCTCCTGATGTTACACATCTATACAACACTCTGTCCCAACACCACCAACCCACCTTTTATCCCTCACACCTAAATTACCAAAAATTTCTGTATCACTATAAAAAAAAGTAGATGTATAATAAGTCTTCAAATAGCACTGACATCACAGTTTTCTTGAACAGGAGACAAAGAAAAGTTAATGAGCCAGTTTCAGTTCCTTCCTGTTTTCATGAAAGCACTATCAAATCTGTTTGTTGGTAATGTTAACTTGCATCAATAAGATACAGGGAAAGGATGACATGGACAAAGACTGGAATACGCAAGTGTTTACTTGAGAGATCTCAATATCAACAAGAACATAAATAAATGTAATTTTTCAATTCCTGGAGGCAAGCATTAGACTTCATTAACTAAATGAAATAATATGTAGTAATTCATTTCTTCAAAGGAGATTTAAAGAGACAACTATGTCTTTTCCTAATACCGAAAATAAGATTTGACCTCCAAACACCAATTTGGTTGCCTATAGACACTTCAGAGGGGGTGAGGGAGGGGGGTGGGGGGTGGAAAGGCAAGGAAAAAAGAGACAAGCGCATCTGAGTATCATATTGTTCAATGATTCGAAGAAGCATACATGTAGGTCATGTAAAAGTAAGTATCAGGTTGATAGCAAAATACTGAAGTTTTATCAACATTTGCTGGAATCAAGGTGACTAATGTAGCCAAGGTTTGGACATTTGCTTCCTACAGAGTTTAACTGAAATGTATTATTTATTTCTTATTTATTCAAATGGTTTTATCAAACCTACCCAAACAATTCAACATAAATATACCCACTAAATAGAACCTAACGGGATCATGAAAAAAGTCACTCCTGACAATAAAAAGGAAAGGAACTGGTTCTCAAAACTGTATTCCCCCTCCAAATAGTACCTCACAAACTACACTACGTAGTTTTACAATACGAAAACCTACAACCTGCTCTGGCACCTAAACCAAGACATTTGGGTGTGCTTCATTCACAACATAATCCTCCAACTTCTGTTCCTAAAACACTTTCATTTCTCAAGTATGTATAAAACCTACTTTCTCAAGTACCAGTACAGTTCTACTTAACACTCACATAATTTACTTTTTTCTATTAAGTTCTTTCAACATTGGTATGACATGCCTAGTACATACATAGTGCCATCATGAAAAACAAGACTGCACTTGGTAAATTGAACTTAGGAACTTTCAAAAAAACCACAGCAGGAAATGCAATTTTGCGACAGGCTATCAATAATACTTTTCCAAACTTTTGGGGCTCAAACTTCCTCTTATGCAAGGAACTGTGATTAAGTCTTTATGAGAAGCATCCTTAAATTACGGTGCAAGCGAAGTCTTACAGCAACATTTACTTTCAGTTACAGTTGGCAGGTAAACAATGCATCAATTTTGATAGGTTAGTTTTCCTCTTCTCAGAAGAATGGTAACAAAATAATTCTCTTTCCTTTAGAAAAAAATGTGAAAAAAGAAAAAAAAAACAAACCAAAATACAAAGCTTTTTCATTTTTTCCATTTTCTGACACAAAGGTTTAACAGTAATGCTTCCTAGCATCCATTACAGTAATCTACCCTTTGATCATAAACATATATTAACTACTAGAAGTTCAATATGAAGACTACACTATAAAGCATTTTGCAAAGCACATGCACCAGAGTGAAGGAAACTGTTCTCTGAGAAGCCACCAGATTAGAAAGCAGTTATCAGGGATAAATATTCCCAGTAACACATAAACATATTCCATGGGAATGTGGAACAACACTGGATTTTTTTTTACCAACTGGAGTACCAACCTGGAAGCTGAAGTTACATAAAGATTGAATACATAAAACCTAGCATTAAAAAAAAAAATATTACTTTGGCATAACTTACTGAACATCTAAAGCACTCATCATCACCTAGTCTTTTTAAAAAGTCACTTATTTCACTTCCAGGGAAAACTTTGCAACTTGTATGACTGAGCTGGAAGAATACTGAAGCCCTTCTGGTTCTAAAACCTCTGAACATACAAATGCTTTACTAGTCACGCTCCTCCCACAAGTTCAGTGGAAATACATGAGTCTGCATTACCTTCAGCACATTCCTTCAAGAGTCAGAGACACACACAAGGTTCACACACACTTGAACAAAGACAGCTTTTAAAAAATTTAAGATGCCCCCATGCTGAAGTTCAGCTCCTTGCATACAATTGCAATGGCACTTAACATCGATAATCTTACCAGTGAAAACTAGGTTGAGTACAGCCCTTCACCAAAGAGGTGATGTCAAGGACCTTGAAATAGGAGTTCCCCTACTAAGTTCTCCAAGTATTTCAGGATCCTTCACTAGCCTCCCGTTTGTGTACAAAAAAAATCCTCCTCTAATACTCAAAATATCTCTCAGAAAAAAAACATAGAATGAGGTCACATTATTTCTACACTAACAAAACTTTATCACCACTATGAAAACCAAAATCCCACTCCTGTCACATTTCACTGTTAGGAGTATGCTGCACTTCAGTTACAGAACTTAAAACCAAAAAAAGCACAATATTCAGAAACTAATCGTTATTGCTTATACATAAGTCTTAGTAAGATTTTTTTTTTCCAAACAAAAATATTAAAATATTTAAGGCTTGTGGTTTTTTAAGAATCTGTTGGGATTTTTAAATTGGTAGTAGCCCTGATTCAGCCTACATGTTTTTCTACAGGAAAAAAAAAAATCTCAGCTCTGGTTTGGGTTTTTTTGCTTTACGAAGGATCTGAAACAAAGCTATGTACCAGTAATGTCTACCTACAGCAGGTTTTCCCAATATTTAAGATGCAATTTACCAGAAGCCTTTTCTATTTGGATGGGTACAGGTATTTCTGTTGCAATCAGATTAAAAAGTATTAGGAAGTGTATACCACAATAGACTAAGAATCACTGAAGATTTTATTTTTCCTTTAAGGTTAAAAAAAAGCATCTGCTAAATAATCAAAATGTCAAGTGACCTAGGTTATTTTTCCTAGGAAAATGAGTAATTATTTAAAATAGTATTTTATTCACATTACTATGTTGTTAGACCTATACACCTTTGACCTCCTTGGTTACTTGGATTATTTGTCCACAAATTATGCAGTCTTAAATGCCAGCAGAGAAGGTTAAAGCCTTGAAGTACTGCCACACAAAAATATCACCATAAGAGACAAATACACCTATCTTTACTACATTAGGTTCAATACATTTTTTCATTCTGTGAGCCACTAGAGAAATTAGTTTTAACTAGCAGATGAGGAAGACTCTGAAAATCTGTTGGATAATAACCTGTGGCTGGAAAAAAAAAATATAATTAACTCTAAGACTAGGTTCCACTTTTTGAATTAGTCAGGGTATAAAGACCTTGAATTGTGTCATATCACCTCAGAGGCTTAATAATGCCTCAATAAAAAGAAGTGAGCAACTCTTCCTAATTCATGTCACTATATTGAACAGTGTCTCCTATTTACTTGTATAACATGTATGCAGTACTCCTACCACTGCTGAGTTGGTACTGGCAAAGCAACAGCTGTACAAGCTTGCTGACAAGTCTAAGAGGCTTCACTTCCAAAGGGGACATGAGAAAAAAAAAGCCCTCCAAAGTTCAATGACGCTCTCAGTTAGTGCCCTCCTTAACTGTAGACAGCTGCCATTTGTGGACCTCCTTGAATTAGCCATGGAGCCGTGATGCTTCAACAGTCAAGAGGGGCAGGACCTGAAACTCATTCAACCAGATACTAATCCTATAAATGACTAAGCACACATCACAAGGCTACTTATGTTGTGTCGCAGTGTTTTCCGCAGATACAACTGTCTCTGGCATCTGGTGTTAATTGTCCTTCGGCCACAGATAAGGAAGAAAAAAAATTAATCTTTCACACTTCCCCACTTCTATGACCACAGATGTCATCAAGACACCGGCTTATCAAATATTAAAGAAAATCCCCTACCATAACACTTTTACTAAAATACTGAAACTTGATAACTAAAAGTCACTTCCAGAACATACGAAGCCTCTATTTATCATTGTTGTAAACTTCAATGGAGGGCCAACTATGCTTAGACTGCAGCTTATGAAGACTATTAAGATAAATGGTTTGTTTTCAGAAGGGTTCAAGTCCCCAATAATGAATCCTGTATTTATTTCATTGCGTTGTTCTAGTCTACTAACACAGATCAATCAGTTAAAAGAACCCCTACCTTCTGATGATTCAGTGTACTTCAGGTACATATTAACAAATCAAATACACATCTGAGATTGTTCAAAGGAGTATTTTTCTGTAGGTTACCTGTAAACTCAAACTTTGAAACCTTTTTGAGAAACCTACCATGCTGTTTCTGCTTAGGGTTGTACATCTTCCACCAGCGAAATATGATAAATCCATCTTGTATTCTAAATAAAATAAGACAGATGTTAAAGAGAGTGATAATGCAAAATCCTATGTGCAGCTGCATGACATGTTGCCTTATACAGTGCAGAGATCTGCAGTTGCACTAGTGTACGGCAATATTAAAGCACGAAGCATTACAACATAAAGCATACAGTATAATATTATACTATTATTGCATTAGCTGAAACTCATATAAAACCCCATATCGATTGCCTTCTCAAGGCTTTCCAAATTTAACAGTAAGAATCAAAACTACAAACTATTAGCTAGTGTGCAGTTCACGACACAAATTATTCTCAATTCCAGTAAATTAAATGCAAACTACTTGGCCAAAATTAATCTTCCAAATTTAAGAATAGGAGCATGATAAAGAGAAATATATTAATGATAAAATAGTTCTCCTTCAAACTCTAAAGTGTTTTCTTTCTCAAATATTAAGGACAACTAGAATCTTACCCGATACTCACTTCCAACATATAATGCTCAAACAGCAAACGAGCTAACAAGTATCTAAGAATGTCAGTTTATTTTTAACATTCATAAACATATTTACTGCGCATTTTCAAGACAATATTTTGATATGTGTTATTTAGAAATATACATTTACTGTATTTGAAACTGCTATTTAGAAGAGTGAATCCCTTGGAAATCTGTACCTGATAGACATGTCTTCTGTGATGAAATAGATTTCGCGAACCATGATTTTTCCAGACAGCACAGAGAACGAAAAGGAACCTAGTGTGAAGAAAAAGTGTTTATCAGACATTAGCCTAAAGTTGTTGATGCTTTATTTTCTGAACGGGAGGAATATAGTATTCAACTATCTGAAATAGATTTACTGAGTATCTTGAGTTTATCCTCGGAAAACACACTAACTTTCAAAGGAGAAGGGAAGTCAGAGATTCTGAAGATACATGACAAAAAGCACCCAGCTCTAAAAGATGCATACCCAAGAATACAACTAACCCCAAGATGCACTAGTCACTCAGAAACATTCAGGTGTCTTACAAAGCTTGCAAAAAGAATTAGGAAAGCTGTTTTGAACACTTGTAAGTATCAAGCCATTGTATGCAAGAGTATAATTAGAGCAATAAAGATCCCTGACAAAATAATTTTTCAAATTTTAAATGACTATAAAGTTTTCAGTCCAATTATTATGACAAATTGTGTTTACACCAGAAAGGATTAATAAGCATGAAAAGACCAGCAGGTAATGCAATAGCCCATATTTTTCCTAAGGCTTTTCACTTCATCCACAGAAAGTTACATAAACCATGATTTGTTCTAAAAAAAACAGAAAAACCAACATTAATCAACTGAAGCCAAGCTGTAAATTATGGGATTTAATTAATGCTATGTTCTTCTTGCTGATTAAGTTTATAAAGAACACCACATATTTCAGCAGCTATGTCCAGCTGCCTTTACTTAAACATTTCACAGAGAAATTTTAATAAAAGCCCATAGATCAGGTGTAGCAGCCAATAACTATTTCATCTATATTGCTGTTCAAAAAAGTTGGATTTGAAGATGGCTTGAGTTACAGTTCTTAAATTCTTGAGGATATAAGCAAATTATTTCAGGAATCTCTTTGGCAGGCAGGTATAGGTAGGTTGTTTATTTTTAAGTTTTCACTACTTTTATGATCAATAGTTACAGAAGAAGTCAAGAACTAAAGTCATCATCATTCTGGGAAGCAGACAGCAGAAGGCATGGAAGAATAAAAGAAAGAAAATTGAAAGTACTGTGAGAGTGAGGTTGTGGGATACAGCCCTCTGTGACTCAGCATCAGATATTTTTGTAATGTGGGTGAGTACCCAAGTGATTTGTACTGACCTGTTTTATTAAAAAATGTTTTAAAATATGAAAAAAAAAAAGTTAATGGATTTTGATGCAAATGTTCTAGCCAGTATAAATTCTACATATCACAGTCCCAGTATGGATTAACATGATTAGTTATTCTAACAGCTTATTTAGAAAGCAAGGACACTGCCATAACAAGGAGTCAGGCTTGAGACTCTACTGTGCCCCTCTGAGCCCACTCCAGCAGTTGCTACCCCCTCTTCAGATGCTGTATAACCAGCCTCAAAGGTGTGGGGGAGTGGGAAGTCACACCCCTTAACACCAAATTATGAGACAAATTCAGAACCAGCTCAGCCAGGTTCCATGGAAGACTGAGGTCAATCTTCTCCTTTTAGGGCACTAACCATTATGATTACAGGGCTCTGAAAAAGGGGGGCAATGGAAAAAATACAGATTTTAAGTACACAAAATATACAGACTAAGCAGGAAAAAGTAAACTCAACTTAAAATCAAAAAACCTGTCAAGTGAACTTTAATATAAAATAACGAGACCTCAATGAAAAAGAGGGTGTTTTTCTACCTACACCAAGGATCCTCCCCTAAAGTATGGTATCAAACCTGTCTGCTTAAATTAAACCCATGGTGATAATTTTCAAATTGCTATAATAAAGGAAGACTTTAATTTTACTTCAAGTTTTTAGCAAATTAAGGTATAATAAAAAGCCGTAGATAAACAACAGCATTACAGTAACCATAACTTACCGATATGGATGTAGCCATGTTTATATAATCTGTTAAGAACCAACGTTAAAATGAGTCCAATGTTCCGGGAATTATAGTAAGTTAGGTAGATAATCCATCCACAAGACAATATTGTCGCTGTTGAAAGATTAAAATGAATTAAAATAGTTTCTAAAGTATGCTGACCTAGATAAAAGCCTTACCTATTAAGACTATAAAGCATAACAGTGTTCTTCCTCTTCTCCAAAAAACTTTGAAACTGCTGGGACACTTTAATGGGTGTTTTCAGAGAGATGGTGTGAGAAGTGTGTGAAGAGATAGGCGGAAAACAAAGAAGGGGTAAAAGGAAGTTCAGAAAAATGTAGATTCTTTACTGCTCTTCCATTCCCCAATATAAAAAAAACTTGTCCTCTGGAGGACCTACAAAAGGCACCACATAATTCATTATATCTGTCATCATCCAAGTGAACTTTCATAGACCAAATCATAACGTGCACTTTCCCACATGGTCATTTATTAAAAAAAAAAAAACAACTAAAAAAACACCACCACAGAAGTCATACTACCTTCCTTCTCCACCCTTCTCCAAACCGTGAACTGTAACTTAAACTTCTAGTCTTTCATATCTTAACGCAGGAAACAACATTATCACATCTGAAACAATTTCCTAAATTGTTATATCCCAAGAGAAATGTACCAGTCCTTGGGTCAGCAGAAATCTGTCAACAGTTCAAGCATGGAATTTGATAGAAAAAAAAGGAAATAGCAATCCAATGAGAAACATATTAAAAAAAGAAAAAAAAAAAATTAGGTCTGCTAATCCCTGAAGTAATTTTTACTTTAGTTGATTAAGAGCTAGTAACCTATTTCTAACTACAAGGGTTCTCATAGCTTCCAGAAGGACAAACCCAAAAGGAATGGGACTGCTGGGAAACGGACTAGTTCTAACTTACTTGACTGATAATTAACATTCTGTTTCATCCAAAGCAGAGTAGGAAAGAAACCAATTTTTGTATTTGAGGTATCTCTACCATTATATTAACTGAACTTTCTAACAAAAAGTTTTCATTTATGTACAGAATTCATACTGAAAAACTCAGATTTATTGTGCCTTTTATGGGAAAGCTGAAGTGCAGAAAGGCATATGGGTGTGATGCCTTCACTCTGCAAGAGTTCAGATGATTACACCAAAAAAAAAAAAAACAAACCACCCATTACAAATCAACCTGTCCTTTGCTGCCCCTTAATTTTTTTGCAGTGTGATGCTGCACTGCTTTGTAACAACAACTGTGCTTTCTTGAAAGATGAGGAGAAGGCAGAAGAGAAAGACTTGCATGACTTTGTCTTTTCCTTACTGGAAAACTGATCCAGTGTGGCCAAAATTCAAGTAGCTCAGACACCCAGGTAAGCTGCCTGATGTGTAAAACAAATCAGATCTGTGTGAGTGACTACACAGGAACAAGGCAGGGAGGGTTAAAGCTATACCCCAGGAAAGAAACTGCTCTTGGCACTCTGTGAAAGCATACTGCAAGGACAGCATTTAACTCCCCTCGCTTTCAGATGAGTAAGCTACTCGCTGCTGGTCCTCTATCAATGTAGGGAGGAAGGTGGAGTAACTCACACTCAAAGGGTCTCATTACAGTAATAAAACTTAGTTTGTGATCAAAGTTCAACTACACATTTCTAGATACCTAAAGCCAAGAAGGTTCCCTCTTAAGGTGACATATACCGAGAAAAATCAGCAAACTAGTGAAGTCTCCAGGCACTATGGTCCTAATCCATTGCCTTTACCACTAGTCTCACTTCTAGCACAAATTGTAGCCTTTTCTTTTCCCTCATCAAATTTAGTCTCTGCTATTAAGTGACAGATCCCATAAACTCTATTCATCTCATCATTATATTCTTCATTTTAAAAGCCTTTTCACTGAAACGACATTTTGGAAATTACATTTAGAAGGTTTGACTGTATGTCATTTTTAGAAATTATTCTGGAATTGAGCAACAGCTCTTTGAGAAGCATGTTCATTTCTAGAATTCATCACCTCTTTTACTTGGATCAATAGCTATCTGTTTCAGGATTCAGAAGAAAATACTTTCTTTTATTTTGTTCTTTTATAACAAGATGCCATAGGTCAGCAGATGAAAGCAAAGGAGGAATGGCTGATTGAAACTAAGTCAGTTAATATGTATTACTTCAATATGTTTCTACACCAAACCTCATAATAACAGGAGGCTACACAGCTTTTTCTGTTGTTTGTGTCATTGTTTCTAGAATACCAGGTGATTTCTTAAAACTGAAGAGATCAGCAGCTCCCCAAAACTGTGTAAATGTATATAGGTCATTCTGCCCCTATTTCTAAAGGGGATGGACTACATTATTTCTTAAAGTTTCACCCACCCTTCCACGAAACAGATATTCGTAAGTTTAATATATTCAAGCAAGTAAGAAAGCTAAGCAAAGCTTTTGGCTTACTGTACCTGTTACATGGACTTGCTTATATCCTACATACTTTCCAAATAGAAATACTAAGTTTGTTCTAAGAATCCAGTGCAGAAAAGGAAAACCAGAGAAAGAAAATTCTGCAGGCTGCAATTTGACACTTTCATTCTTTGGTGAAAGACCTGAACATCTCCAAGTCTCAAGTTAAAGCTTCCAAAGACAACCTTTTCAGATCTGTTCCTCATCTGTTCCATATTTTACCATGAGCAACTATCAGCATGGTGACTTCTCTTATCTTGATTACACTTAGGATTTTATGTTGAGTACGAACTTTCCATGGCAACATACCAAAAGTGAAATAAACAATATTCAGAAAGCACCCCCGGCTAATTTTCCTATGTCCTTTTCATTCAGTCTGGCCTACTGAAAAATAATTCTAGTACATCAGTAGCGAACAGACATGGTTTAACTTCCCAGAAGTCAAAATATAAAGTTATTTTTCCTGGGCTGCCCCTCACTCTATTTTGCTGCCCCTGATCCACCTGTGCATAGATTCAGAAAACACAACTACCTACACACAGATATAAACAATAACACTGATGTTATAAAAAAATAGCATACCTAAATCAGGCACATTTACAAAAATAGCCCATAACAAAAAGTACACAATGGCTTAAAGACATTGTGGCACACAATTTAGTCTAGAAGTTACATCATTAAATGCAGTAGTCTTTATATCACTATTCAAACTATACGATATTAAATGGCAGATATGTACATAGTGGTATGATGAAGTTATTGTATTTGCCTGTCAGTGTGTTACAAGGCTAATCCTTTGTTAAGGTATTACTATTAATCACCAGCTTACTCTGGTGTTAGAAAAAAATGTATTTTATGAAAAGAAGTTCTCACTGATTTCTTATTTTGCAGAGTTGAAGTTGTAGAGCACCATCCTTTGCACATTGGACTTATCTCACAAGAGTTGCAGCACGATTAGTATTGGAAACAGTTCCATGTTTTTTTCTTTCTGAAGTACTTAAGTCGCATTGCTATACCTCACTAAACAGCTGTATGACAAGTAAAAATCTATTTTCAGTGTTTTGATGCAATTTGGTAAGAAATTTGATATTGGTATGCCAGCATTTAGAGAAGTACATTTAAAAGTTCACACAAAAAAAATTTATCCAAACCAGAAACCTTACCTACTAACAGCCAAACAACATTGGAGTCATGTTCCGTTAGGAAGTCTTCCAACTGCGTGATACTTGGAACAAAACTATCATTTTTTCTTTGATCCATTGCTAAACTGTTTTTGCACCACCACCTATAGAACTGAAAAAAGAAAAAAGCAACAAAAACCCCAAAATGAGTAACAAGCACAGTACAGTTTGGAAAGAATTGTGTATGTACCATGTGAAATGATCTCTTAACGGTCTGTTTCATACAAATTTGATTTTATTTATTATATTCCTTCAATAACATCTTCCGGGTTCTCAGCTACCCTTTCTTCTATTCTAGAGCTACAGAAACACTTCCACTCATCTCTGCTGAAACTGAGTGCCTTGCTAAAGCAGATTATAGATCAACAGAATGCCAGCATACACTCTCCAAATTTAGCATGAATGCCCCATACAGTATATAATAGCAAATAAATTTATAAAACTGTTGTCCCATAGTAGTAAGTCAAAAGGTAACTGAACATACAAGTAAAAATGAGTTTGTATTAAGCCTTCTAAGGGAGACTTAATGTGAAAAGGGAATATGAGACAATATGAGGCTGGACTCCCTGCCTCTGTGGAAGGAAAAGCCGAAGTAGACACTTTGGGGAGCTATGGAAAATTCCCATAACCTCCTAATCCACTGTGTCCTCTTGCTTTAGGATGCATTTGCATCATCATATAAAAAGTGACTACACAGTGTCTCTGTTATAGAGAACAGAAAACCAGTCCTTCTGATCTTATACACTTATTCAAACCACCCATAATTCACATTGCAACTGGGTTATATTAATTAAGTGTGATTAACAGGGAGTAGCTCAGCTCAGTAACATCTGTAATTACCCAGCAGTATTTTACTTCCATTAGTTTCAGTTGAAGTCTTCTCCCTTGGACGTTATCTGTTAAGCCTTCTTACAGGAAGATAAGCATTAATTCTGCCTTTTTTAAAAAAACAAAAACAAAAACACCTTCCAGCTCCTGGCAGCCTGTCTTCCTGCCAGTACAATGCCCTCAAAAAAAAAGTAGACTTTATTTCCTTTCTTAATGAAATCTGTGATGGTCTCCATCAAAAGCTCTAGAACATAAAACTACGTAACATTGGTAAGACCTCAGGTTTTGAGCAGCATAACACCTTTGGAATAGTCAGTATTTAGAAGTGTTAGCAAAAAAACTAACAAGTTATCAAGTTTTTCCTGTAATATTTGTACTACCTCTCACTATTATAACTTGAAAACAACAAAATGTAGAAGGAGAAGCTGAAAAAACCCTGATTTTAATGCACTTGTTTCTTCCCTACATTTGGGTAAATACAGTACCTTGAACTAAGAGCCTATGTTTTTAACTAAGATCCTGAGATTAAGTGCTAACAATTTGTTTGCTACCTCTTCTGTAAGAAGGAATAGAACGCGGAGGGAAGACCATGAAAGCAATAAACAAACAAAAACAAAAAAAAACAATACCAAAATGCGATACACCAGACACTGCTTCCAGTATTGGTGATAAAAGAAGCTCCCCTACAAAGAAGAATAATAAGCATTGCACACACATACACACACTTTACAAAAAGAAGCCCTTGTTTTAAAGGAACATTACATCGATAAATTAAATCACATAATGGCACTGTGATGTGCTTTAAGATATTCACAGTACCTTAATAAAAACCCCATATGTCAACTTGTATTACTAAGCAGATGATGCCTCTGTGGGCAGCCTCTAAGAGCCTTTAACCTGAGAATGACGGGGTAACTGGAGAAACCAAAATCAACACTTTCAGTTTAAAGGAAGAACAAACGTCTCTTGGTAAGAAAGGGAGAAAACAACAGTGTCACTCTTGTGCTCAAGACCACAGTGGAAATGCTGCCCAATGGTGAGGACTGCCTCTCACCTTAACAAACACCCTCCCTTAAGAAAGCAACCTGTGGCTTTTTCCTAAGAAATTATCACCCAATGTTACATAACACTGAGATAGGACATTAAATATCGTTATGCTCTAAATAGGATGGGGGCAAGACAACTCAGAGACTGCAAGTCATGGAATCCTGATACTTAGTTACTTAAACAAAGACAGGGTACATCACTTTTTGTCACCGCTATCCATAACCATAAACTGGATACCGTTGAAAGTTTTCTGAAATACATTTGCTATTTGTATGCAAACAAACTCAGGAATCCCCCATCAGTCATCATGTGTCAATATGTCATTTTGGAGCTCCACAGGTGATCCTTTAACATGCCGCCCCATTGATTTTTTTTGTTTTGTTTGGGCACCCTTCGCCCTTCATCAAGTCACCCAAGGAAGAGTATGATGGCCATGAAAGTGTAACCACCCAGAAAGAGGCAGCAGCAACACCTGCACTAGATGCAGGCTCTCAGTACACACTTCAGAGGAAGCAGGTGCTTAATCCACTTAGATTATGAAGCAATTTTGTCCTTATGAATTAGTATAATAGAAAGGGGAAGAGACATAAGTAGTACACACTGTTTATAATGTCCTTGTGCATTTATACAGCATGGAAGGTGGAAAGGCACGATCTGGATCATGATGATTGTTAAAAGGAAGAGATGTTGATGCGTATTTCTTCCTGTTGACAGTCCTGCACCTTCATCTTCCATGCCCTATATACGGTACCCATAGACTTGAATCGTGGATACCCCTCACCTGCCGGTGCTCATCCACATTTATTCCAGTGGGCAAAATTACTTTTCAGGCAGACAAAACATTAACTGTTGAACTCTCCAGGAACACTGACCCACTGGCTGATGAGCCTAATTCACATTCATATTGCTACTATACTGTATTCTTTTGAAGTAACAGTATACTTTCCAAATCCTAAAGGACTGCTCTGGAGGGATGAGACCCAAATCTAGGTGGGAAACCCCAGTCTTACCAACCCTGCTAATACAAGAAAGGAAACACACCGAAGAGGAAGAGAAACCCAGACCTTCACATTTACCTCTCTGCACTTATTTACAGTATTTTCTCAAGGTCTCTACTGTTTTGTAATGCTCAGTTCACATGCCGAAATATAGTCCAAAACCATGACAACTGTTTTAGTTTATATGCCTTCCTCCCATCTTTTTTTTTTTTTTTTTTAAATTTTTTTAAGCACATCTTTACTACTCAGTGTGTTGCTTGTGGCTCTCATTCACCACATACCATGTTAATACATACAAAATGTATCAGCCTTCTTCTGGAAGGAGCATAGGAGAAGAGGAAGATTCTGTGGCACTGAAGTGACAGAACCCCAGGACTTGTATTTATCTTCACAGCAGTCCTTTAAGGCATTACATAGTCTTCTTTCTGCAAATGATATCTGAAGCTAGAAGAGATAAAGGCCAAATCCTTTATTTATGATGCCCAAACTGAACGACTTGGGCCTGCTTTTCAGGTTGTGCATGTTTAGAGCACTTAGTATGTTCAAAGTAAACAGCAGACTGGCTTGAACATGTGAGGGTTCGTTATCACTGTAGATTTGCTCTTCCTGGTCAGACAGGCTTCCTTTATAGCAGAAACACACACTTAACAGTCACTTAAAGTTATTTTTAATTACTTGTGTCACTTATTAATCCACTTTTCTCAGTACTAAGATGCAAGTGATGTTATAAGACTGGGGGGATGCAATTCATTTCCAGCCTGCTTCCATTATTCCAAACTCGATCTGATTTTCACAGCAAATATCTATCTCTAAAAAGCCAAATACTCAAAAGCTGCTGCTTCAAATCTTTATAAACACATTTCAATGGCATCATATAGGTAAACTAGTTTTAACCTCATCCTGACACATTAACATTTAACATCAAGAACAAACCTCTGCTTGAACAAAGTCATAAAAAATTTACACAAAGCATGCATATATGAAAGAACTGACAAAAAAAAACAAAAAAAAAAAAAAAAAAAAAACCACCGAAAACCACAACAGAAGCCAGGGGACCAGGCTGTCAGTCACTGGAGTGCAGTTGCTTGGCAGGGACAGCTGCAGCCTAGGAAACAATCACTTACCTGTAAAAGGTCTGTCCTGTACCTATAGCTGGGCATGAAGGCAACAGATACTATATTACATGCCTGAGAGCATTAGGGTAATATGGGGCTTGGGCTGCATAAGAAAAGGAGAAAGAAAGAAATGTCTGTTCATCACATCCTTTGTAACGCTCCTTTCCTGGCACACCTTGTAGAAACAGTTGAATAAAACTAATATACAAAGGTGGGAAAAAACCTCACGTTTCATGGTATTGAGAAGAAACACTTTTTATACGGTTACGAAGCAGGTAGGGAAATAATGGATGCTGCCATTCCCCTTATTACTAGAATTCATGGGAGAATAAACTGGGAGTTTGCATTTGTCAGACATATTCCTCAGGTCTTCACAGAAATCAACAACATATCAAATGCACATTAATTGACATTATTAGAGGTTAACTACCATTCTGAGGATACTCAACTCCCAACTTCTACAGCAACTCACAATTACACCCAAAATGACATATTAAACAAGAGGATGTGAATTCCCCCTAAGTCTCAATGAATAAACACTGATAATACACCTGAATTTTCCATATCTCTAGCAAATCAGCCATAGCAACCCTGGTTCCTTATAGAAAAGGAAAGAAGTGTCATTTTTGCATCCTACACACTCCTTCCCTTTCTTTCAAAGGGTCTCCAGCAACAGCTGCTATGATTAGAAAGGAGTCTCACAAATGTAAATATGACTGACTAAATTTTCCTCTGAAGGTGTCGTGACACCGTTAGCACCCAGATGCACATTAAGCACATTTCACAAAACAAAAAGCTGCCAACCATGGCATCTTTCCCAAAACACTCCAGCTAGGTCCCAAGACTCCAAACCTGTCCCAGCACAGCTTCGAAAGCTCAACTATTCTTTAATCAACAAGCAAGGGAAAGAGGAAGGAAGAGAAGGAAAGTTGTTCTCAAAAAACACGTACATATAAAAAAAACTATGTGACAGCACCGGCACAGCAATTCTGTCACCTGACATGTTGCACTGGCTTTGTACCTTACACCCAATTAAAGATTAGCAGCTCTTTTTTTTAAGAAACTAACTAAGATTCAGGCCTATTTTCTTCCCCCTCTACTAATGCTTGAAATAACAATAGTGGTAAACTGTAAACACACTAAACTACTGCTTTAATTATACTAATGAAATCTTGCCAGAACCTCCAGCAGAAACAGTTGAACTAAGAACACAGAAGAGAGTCACACTAGTTAAACGGGTGCTGGACAGACTTGGTTAAACCTGATTTGCACTACAGTAGCTTACGTTAGTAAATAACATGTTTACTTAAAATTAATCAAAATTAAAGTATATTCAAAGGAACTGTAAGGTATAAGACAAAAATCATCCTTACAGTAGTCTACCTGATGAGATTTTACTAACAAAGAAACAGAAATCACCACCAGCAAAGCATCTACAGTTGAAAAATAAATTTAACACCCTTCTGAGAGCAGCAAAAAAACATGCAAGATTTAGTGTCTACTGATTAAGTGTCCAAACCAGCAGAAGTGATATATTTTTATTTTTACTAGTACAGCACGTGAGTTTTAATAAAGAAGAAATCAAAAATTCCTGCTATGGCAACCAACATCCAGTACTCTGCATCACATAACTGCTACACTAGGAATGCCTAATTGAACTTTGGATGATTTCTCATTTAATTTAAACTTAAAAAAAAAAAAATAAAATTGTTGAACCTTGTCTCCCAGACTTGTTCAGGTGAGAGGGTTGTTTCCCTGCTTACACTGCCAGCTTTTGATGCTGCAGGAGGAAAAAAAAAAAAAAAAAAAAGGGACAAAACCAAATAAACCCAAACAACAGAACCTAAAGGCTCATAACAGTAGAAATAAATAAGAACATCCCTTATGCACGCTTTTTTACAAAAAAAAAAAAAAATATTCCTTTTTTTGGGGCTGGTCTCTACAACAAGGCAATGACATTTCCCACCCCTCCCCTTTTTTTTAATTTGAGCTACATCACTGTACCTCTGAAGTATGAAATTGAGTCTTCTACATACGAATTTTTCCAGAAGTACTTCCTCTAAATTTCTCCTCTGACACATCACCACAATTTAGGAAAAAGGGGAAACCTGCCATAAATCAAACTACAAATCAGTCTTGTGACTACATATACCATCACCCTTTAGTGAACCACATATAGGTTGTCATTAGAATCTGTGCCAGTCTGTAGTCAAACCAAAGATTTTGGCGCAGCAACAAGTGCTATAAGAAGTTATATGAGAAGATAAGAAGTTACTAGAAAAGGTAGCATATCAACACACCACTGTAACCACAAGATAACTCTGCCCGCTGCTAACAAAGAGCAGTAAATTCTTGCCTATTTCCCCCAGGATAAACATGCAAAAGGACAATTACCAAAGAGCAGCTGATGCACATGTCAGCATGCCAAAATTTTCTAACAGCATTCCCAAAACGGGGTGAGTTACTTCAGCACACCACACATGAGGGTGAGAGCTCGCCATAGAGAGGACCCGGACGTGCATTTATTGCCACCCAAGCAACCCGAGGCAATTCACCGTGACCAAAATCTACTCATGCATGAACACTTGTCAAATTGTACAAATTCAGGCCATGATCCTAAACAAACATCCCTGAACATCCATTGAGAGCCAAATGCGTAATCGGACCTTAAATACAGTTTATACCAACGACTGTCTGAATAACCTATTAACATACTTCTACAAAAAAGCAAACTACTCCCCTGATACACTCCAGGGTTTTTTTCTCAGTTGTCAAAATTTCCCACCTGATTGTTTATCTGATCATTATGTTTTGTACATAAAAATTGGGAAAAAAACCCTGTGCAGCTACAATTTTAAAAAGCCAGAAAAGGAGAATTAACTAATTAAATGACACAGCAGATCAACTCTCCCATGGCAACAACGGTGGACCTTTTCATATTAAACCTGATACAGTAATATATATGAAGATATATCTGTTGCAGTAAACTACGAACTTAGTAAGTTTTCACAAAGTTTAGTGAAGGTTGCTGTGGAGATGTGTCTTAAAAGGGGAAAGAAATCCAGACGCAGATACTGGCTATACGCTAATCTGTAAAATACACCTCCACCATATTAACATGTTAGAGCTTGTCACACTGATAAGTTACATCAGATTTTTTTATTGAGAATGTGAAGTGCAAGCACACTATCATTACAGCTTTAGACACATCAAAAAGCAGGTGCATTTCGTGTTAAATCAGTGTAGGCGTTAAACCCTCTCAGGACCGCGGGCACCGGCAGAGATCGTCTTTCACCGGCCAGGGAAAGGAAGAGCGAAACTTTCCTCGCAGGCCAAACAAAACCGAAGGAAGAGCCCGAACTCCTGCCCCCTGACCTTACACCCGTTCTGCGTGGCGTTAACCTAGAACAGACGGACGCAAAGGGAGAAAAACAAACCCAAAGCGAACAGGAACCCGTGAAATCGGAGGGGCTTCCTCTCGCGCCACTTCCACGGAAAGCGGAGGGGGCCGATCGAAGGAAGGTGGACACACCGTACCGGTACTGGTACCACAACGCCTTCTTGGGCGGACGAGGCAGCACGCAAAGACCGCCTCCGCCTCGGCACCGGCGGGCGCGCAGGGGG
>NW_020799099.1:3902437-3941603 GCF_003259725.1 Athene cunicularia
ATACTTCTACACCTCCCAGCTCCATCATTTCTTAACCGGGCGGCACTGAAGCGTTTCGTTTGCCCAGCGGCTGGGTAGTGCTGTGTTCTGGCTGTTGTTCTGTCCATTGTTTGTTCCCTCCAAAGCAGGTGGGCAAAACTTGTCCCCTGCCAAAAGACAGGCAGGTGAAAAGTTGTCAGCCTTTTTTTTGAACACGTGTGTGGCCGTGGTTTGAATGTCAGATGTAGTAAAACGGGATGAACACAGAGATTTCTTGAAAATCACCAGGGTGTGCATCCTACAGACCTCAGTAGTGTATCAGAGGAAACCAGCTGTAACTGCGTACGTGTGTGTGCACCTCTGCCCGCGTGCCTGCACGCTGTCAAAACCGACAGGTTCCCTCGACGCCGCCGAGGCCTCTGGAGGCTGCAGAGTGCCGTGTCTCCCAGGGCTCCGTCGTCAGCAGGGCGAGGGGTACCCAGCCTCGGGCGCCTAGATTAGAAATCTGGTTGTACTGCTTTGTGCCTGAAAAATAAATCCTTTGGAGGGGTAGGAACACAGATCCCCTAAGCCAGGATCCTGCTCTCGCTGGCCTGACAGTGAGGCCTGTCTATGGCCTGCATGGATTTGCTTGAGCCAAATTGAAACCGAGCCCAGCTGAGCAGAGGACCTGTGGCTCCTCTCTACAAGCCATGTGTCCTTGCCTCCTGCCCCGCATTGGCTCAAGCAGAAAGCAGGGTTTTCCCTGCAGAGCCAGCTTGCAGCTGGATCAGCAAACAGCAAGCACGATCCCACTCGCTGCACAAGGGCACAGATGCCCCTGGGCGCCTGGCAGGAGCTCTTAGCCTAGTGCAGAAAGGCACTATCAGGATTATTCTTCAAGCAGCATCGTGATCTTGCAGCAATGCAAACCAGAGGTGAACCCTCACCCCATCTGCACCCCAGCATCCTCAGCGGCACAGCTGGGCAGAACAGCTTCAGGCATCCTCCGCCCAGCAGATGAACTACCATCAAAGCAAGTGTTATCTAACAAGGTTTATCCTTCATGTTTTTTTATTACATTCTCATCATACTAAGCATAGTAAGAAAAATATTGTTTAAATACTTCTGGTTTTCATAGTGAAGCCCCATTTTACACCTCATTCCCTGCTGTTGCTAGAGCCATGCACTCCAGCAATGCTCTGACCTGCTGCACCGAGGGGATGGATGCTCAGGGTCTTGGGAGGCTCTTCCAAATGTTTTTATCCCCATGATGTCTAAAGGTTTTAATGAGGACCATGCAGCTAAGTCACATGAAGAAATTTTAGCTCGAAACTAGCACTAGATCTTGGGGAAGGTGAGCCTTTGCCTGGTGTAAGAGATGGAAAGAAAAGCTTTAATGCTGATATAGACCTGGCTAGAAAATTGAAATATGGAGTTAATGCAAGGGAAAATATTTACCCCTCTATGACTTTGAACCTATTTGTTTCATAAAGGGCACTAATATTTACCTTCTCTTTAAAAGAAACATGCACTTTCTCCTCAAGAAAATATTTTTATGTTTGAAAAGGCCAAACTAGATTTATTTTTAAACTCTACCAATTACAGGGCAGAATGTGTCCCAGAACAACCAAATTAAGGCAGATAGAGAAATGGTTTCTGTTCTTAGTGTAATACTACAACTTAAAGTTACCAGGATCGGAATAGAAAAGCTGAAGTAGCTGAAATTCTCTGTCTTACCACAATTCCAGTGATGGGGAGGAAATGCAGAGGTTTTGAGTCTACTTGTGCAACAGATAAAATCAAGAACAGAAGTTATTCCACACAGTATTTTTAAATAAAGATCAGCTTAAGTCCAACATGCCACTGTGTTTATATAAAAAATTAGTACATGTGCATATTTGTACCATGCAATCTAACAGCATTCTTCACTTTGCCTTATAATAGCCAGTATTTCCAAAACTGATAACAAAGTTTTAGCAACTAGCAGCAACAGTTTTGTATCATTTTTAGGTTTGTATGTGTTCAGTTTTCAGATCTCTCTTCTTTTACACCTGGGAGTTATTTTGTCAGCATCATCTGGCTTGGTCTAAACAAATTTGGTCTTCACAGGCTCTCACACATGGATGACCGCAGCAGGTCACTGTCACAGCCCGGAGCTGTGGAAAGCCTTGGGTGCTGGGCTTTTCTTATTTAGGTGGGCATTTGGTGTTATGCCAAAGTTTCTGACCCCATGAGTGCAGTTCCTTGGAGGCAGGGGTGTTGCATGGGTGTGATGGGGAGTGGAGCTGGTGGTTGCCGTGGGTTAGCGCTGACATGAGGTTTGTGGATTCTCACAGCACCCCTGCCTGATTGCCTGCTGCTTGTTTGAAGATTGCATTTTTTGGGATGTTTGTCTGTGTTGCTGATTTCCATCACCAGTTTCATTCCTTCCATTGCCTCCTATGACCTTTTGGGGGAGTGTCCACAAATTAGCTCCTGATATTTTCCCCCTGCTTTCTTTTCCTTCTCTCTCTTCTTAAAGGAGTTTTCCCTTCATTGTCTTCACAATAAGTAATAATGATGGACTGCTTATTTCAGCTCTTCCTTTTGTATGCTGATGTCAGACAATAAAATACATTTGACGTTTGAAATTTATTTGTAGAAATAACTTTTAAAAGGGTACACCAAATAATCAAGTAATCAAAGCTTCAAGATACATTATCCACATAAACCAAAAAGCTCAGGTGATAAGAGAAAGGAGTTGATTAATTGCCTTTGTCTTTTGTAGTCCAGTCCATGATTCAGATCTGAAGTACCAAGAAAGCCTCTCCCGACATACCGAGCCATTCTTGAGGTGGTTTGAGATTAACAGATGAAATATAATGCACTGCAATATGATACAATACCTTAAAAGTAGAGTAACACAATGACTGTCATATCTAGATTCATTGGGGGGGGGGGGGGCGGGGCAGGCGCTAAATCAGGGTTTTTTTTCAGTCCTGTCCACTCTTTAATGTAGCAGAGCCTCATTTGCTTTTTTTGGGGGAAACTGTCAGCTTCTGATGGCATTATGTACACACACACAGCACAAACAGCCTCAGCTTGAACGCTGTCCCTGGAGTATAACTTTTTAAGCTTGCCTGAATTTTTCTCATGGTTTAGAAAACAGAGAATAGTTCATCCTTAAATCTTTGCAGTGTATGATGTTGTGTCTTTAGTTATCAGCATGGGAATTGAAAAGAGGTTTTTATAAATGTTGTCTCATCATATAATTTTAAAGTTAAGGAAAATTATAACCCTGTCCTCTACCTTTTAATTTATTTTACATCAGGTGGCATTCCCATACGCCTCAGGATGTTTATTTTTATGCCTAAAACTTCAAGACTTTCTTTGTAAGGAAAAAGGAGTAGTTGAGTAAGAGATAAGTAAATAATTTATACCTCCTCTGTTTTTCAGTGGAAGACGCTTCTCTGAGCATTGTTCTAAAAACTCCCAAGTCTTTTAGCTCGTATGTTTTATCTTTGGTTGATGCCAGCCAAGGGTCAAAGTCAAGCTAAGGATGAGGCTGCCATAATTTATTTGTACAGAACTGAAAGCTGCTGGGTACATGACACTATTTGACAAAAGCAAAAATGTGACCTGGAATATTCATACTCATTTCTCTGACTTACACTATTTACCTTGTTGTGGCAGCTGGATACTCCTGGCATTTTCCAAGGGGATGGAGCGGTCACAGCTCCACTTGAATACTCACAGGCATGAGCCCTCTAAGAATCTGGTTTGGTCATACTGGTGCTATCCCTTCAGTAACGCAGTAGAAAGCCTCCCTCACCAACAATTATTTTCTTCTTGCAATTAAGCCAGCAACTTCTTACTAAACTCCCATATACGATCTCTTAAGTAGCAAGGATTTTGTTTCAGTCCACTAATCCCAGTGACGTCCTTTTACAGCCATCCAGGGCCCCCTCCCCTATCCGTGTGAGAGTGGGCAGGGACCCAGCCCCAGAAGCAGTCACAGAGCCTTGAGACTTTCCTTCCTTCTGCTGCACCTGTCCTTGCCCCTTCTCCCATCACTACGCTCCATCTGCATCCCCCAAAGCAACCAGACTCCTGCAACAGCCCTCCCCACCAGCCCAAGTAAGCAGAATCAGGCATTTATCATTGCAGAGTTAGAGGCTGATTCACCGGCATCTGTTACATTATGAGACAATTCATTTAATTAGGAAACTGTAAAGAGCCCCTTCATAGTCTTTATCAGATCAGAAAATCCTTGTCAGGCAATCCTCTTGCAGAGAGCTCTCTAACAATATTGTCAGGGAATCTTTTTCCTGGTGCTGTGTTCAGTATCACAGGAGGCTTCAGAGCACAGGCACAGGCGTCTCACACCTTAGGATGGGCTCTGGCTCAGGTGGACCACAAGCAGCACAGTAACCAACTCAGAATTCAAAATATTTCCCTCGTTCTCCCTCCCAGCTCTGAGAAAATGATTACAAATAAATAGAAAAAAGCATGTTACTACTGCTCTGTATATTATGAAACTAAATTCTGTCTTCAGCTGTGCTTTAGTGAGTGCTTTGAAGTTGCTGGAGCTGTGAGTATATAAATGGAAGTACTGGCTGGTTTACACTTTCTCTAAATAACATCAGTGTTTACTATAAGAGTTCATTCCAGATTACATTAAAAACAAACACTGAGTTTAGACATAAATAAATATAAATACTCCTTATGCAAAATATTTGTGGCACTGCAAAAGCTTACTATAATATAAGCCAGCAGCTGGTGGGTCAGAAACACTCGTATCCTTTAGCTTAGTGGCAGAATCTTAAATTCTTTGATTCTTTTCATCTGAAGATAAAATCACAGACTCTCTCTTCAGAAAACAAATAAATATTAATAATTTGCATTAAGTACATAATTTGCCAGAGCTGGAAGTCACCTGTTATCAGTTACAGAATGAATTTAGTCCATACTTGACCTTTCGGTACACGCAGTGTCTTTTTGGCTTCCAAAGCATATTTATCCAAGGAGCTTCACTGAAGGTTGTCGGTCTTTCAGTGGAAGTTGTCCGTCTCATCGTGTACCCAAAAACTGATTCCCAAACAGCTTCCTTCTGAACTGGAAGAAGTCCTCCTTGCTCTGATAGTAGTTTATTCATGTCTGGATCGATGCACCCAGTCTTATGTGAATATACAAACATTATAGAAGGATCAAGAAGGATCCATTAAATCCCTAAATAAAATCTAAAGGAAAATATAATTTACCCTACATAAAGGATATGCTGTCATATTCCTCTAAACTAAACAATAAACTAAACAATAAACAAACAATAAACAAACACTTTGATTCGCAGTCAGAACGGTATATGAGAATTACTAACAAAAATGTTAGTTTTTATTTTAGTTTCTTCAAACAATCATTTTTATAAACCTTTTCCTTCTGATATGATTAATGAGTGTGATTTTAAACCAACACTGATAATAAAATCTGCATTTTATAACGGGTGCTCTTTAGCCAAATTCACAGGAAAGATCTTGTGCATCTCATTCAGATCTCTTGCATACAGATTATCCTGTAAGGAAACGCATCAAACCACATAAAATTAATGCTGATGTCAGCAAGCCCAGGGTTTAGCTTGTAGGAGCCAAAAGCTTTTACCTATTAAAATTCAACTATCAAAACTGTTTTCATACAGCACTAAAAATCCTATTTCCATGAAAAGTCATTAATTTTAATTTCAGAAAATGACAGGTAAAAAGAAGAAAACAGGTAGGGATCTCATGATATCCCATCACTCCATCTCGGCAATTATTAAAACACACTTAAGTGTCCTTATGTTGCATCTGCGCATGTTTTTTCACAAAATCCTTCACTTAATATTTTAAAAACCCATCTTTCTCACCTGTCCCCACATCACGTGCTAGACGTGCACACATGAAGCTTGGTTGTGTTACTGCTTCCTTTTTCAGTATGGATTTTTTTGGTATGGATTATAACTTCCTTACTATTAAGGAAATTGTTGCTATTAAGGAAGTTATTGTTGTTATTACAATCCCAGAGATTTCCTTTAGCCTCTTGTGTTTTCCTATGATCTGTTCACTGAACCCGTTAAAAACCTATGCCTGGCTTTGGGTGTGTATTTGGAAGCCCCTAAAGACACCAGGCATCCTTCCTGCTCCCCGATGTGGCCCCAGTGCCACTGCATGTGCCACAGGTAACAGCAATACTCATCACCGTAGAGCTACATCTTGACTCTTTCTTGCCATTTTGTTTCTGTCTAGTTGCGGTATTGATTTATACTGAAGGTTTTTTTGTGTGTCTCTAGCCCTATAAATAATTGTCTGTAGGGTAACTAGAAGCAGTTATGTCCATTCCTTTGGTGTTCACATCTTATAGCTCTACAGCATCACTTTATTGATAACACATTACATTTTATGTTGTTCTGCTGGTAATAAATGTCATCAGATGGTAGGTTAGCTTTAGTTTTTGTTCTTAAATTTCTCTTATTTTTAGTTATTCTTGCTCTCAGAAGAAGTGCATTGTATTGAAACACAGTATTAGAAGACTTTTTGTGCTAGATGTATAGCCAAATTGTATAAGCCTTTTGTCTAGGCAATCTAAAACCTATTTTGAACATACAATGAAAAGTATTTACCAAGTAAAGTTTCTTTTTTAAACTGGAGACCCCATTCCTGGCCCTACTAGTTATGTAGAAGAATGAACTGGCATACAGCAAGTGGGTGTAACACTCTGTTGGCAGAGAAAGAGGTGAAAGCACAGTCTTTTTTGTGGTTCATGACTATTTTTAACTTTAATTTCCTTTATAATTATTTCCTTTCCTGGATTCATAAATCTGCAGTAGCCTGTTATATAAATCTCATCTATCCCATGTTTACAAATAATTTTGGCTTAGATTCTGTGTTCTTTGCACTTTGGAAATTCCCACAGACTTGAAGTTTGGGTGTATAAAGACATACGCAGGATATCACCCCATGTTTAATACTAGCTCTGTACAATATGCCTTTTGTAATGACAAATACCCACCTACATTTCTTTTAACCTCCTCTAGCGTTTTTGTTGGAGAAGCTACATTTCACTTGCTGTCTCAATGACTGCTGTGTAGTAGGGTAATAATGAGACTTTGTGGGGGTTTATTCCTTACATTATTTGTTCATTTTTTGGTTTTAAAAAAAAGGGTGGGGGAATCCAGCAGTGAATTCTTCATGCACAAATGTAACATGGATTTTAAGGGGTGATGTAATTGTACAGCTGAGAAAATAATCACACTTAAGTGCAATTTTTAGGAAAATTATTTAGAAGTGAAAGAAGAGATAAAGTGGGAAAAAAATCAAATATATACTAGGAGAAAAAAGGTATCTATGTAAAGGCAATAATTGTGGCAGAGAAAACCACGCCAAAGGCTCTCAAAATTGTGCTCATGGAGAACCATTTAACACAGGAGATACTGATAGTCAGCTGTGCAACAAATTATTGTGCAATGTAACATACCCATGTTCAGCATTCAAAATGCTTGTGCCCTATGTAACCAAGGGCTTTGGAAGTTGCCTAGGAGATCCTCTGACATATTATGTATCTATAAAGTCATCTGTTTCCAATTTTTTGGGGATAGCTGTTTGTGTGGTATTACTATGAGACCACAGAGGTGACCACACGCAGCTAGAGCAGCACCTGCTCTTAGAAGCAGGTGCAGCAACTGCTGTATAGGCATCTTCCAGGTCTTCTGAGAGTTTGCCAGGATAAATGGGAAGAATATAAGTGAAGCACTGACAAAGCTGTAAGGACAGTGTCTTATTCACTGTGGATACCTCCACACATAAAGGCTATAGTGTCATATTGGAAGGATACTGCATCTTACCTTCAAGGCTTACAACATTTAATAACGAGCAAGGTGACTTTAAAAATGTTCCTGAAATAACAAGTGGCAGCAGAAATAGAAGAGGAACCACTTCAAGACGTACTGCGTTCAAGTCAGGACCAGCCGTGGAGCTTTGACCTATGGAGAGCTCCCAAGCCCTCACCTCAGAGACTGATATAACGGGATCACAATGGGAGAGAGAGCAGAGAAGCACGTGCTTGGTCCTGTTCTCGGTGAAATTACTGAAAGTTTTGACCATGACGTCCCTGGAAGCAGAGTACATGCCCTTAATATTCCCCACAGACCCAGATGAAATACTGCTGACACATTTGCAGTGTAATCATCCCAGATCTCACTTAGCCTGGGTAGTACACAAAGCAGTACAAATAAATATATTGTTATTAGTAATAAAATATTATGAAGAAAAGTGGCCAGGGGTAACAGCAATAATGTAACTGTCATTACTAATACACAGATCACACCCTTGGAGACATATGATTTTGATGATTTTACCTAATAAATACTTCGCAAATTATATTTACAAGCAGGAAGTAATTTATAAACAAGCAATTTATCACATTTGCATTTGTTAAACTACACAGCTTCCCTGCTTGTATTCTGACTATACTATTCTGCTGTTTGCCACTGTGCAAGACTGAGTTGGCTTCTGCCTTTAAAAAAAATGAGCTATCTCCATTTTTCCTTTCTTGTATAGCTGGAAAATGATAGCTCAACATTTTCTGTTTGCACACTGTGTCCTCTCTGTCTACCTGAAGGTCCTAAACCATCCTCGAAATCAGTTAACACCAGCAAGTATCCTTGAACTAAGGGTGAAAGTTATTTAAAGTGCCGGTGTTAAAAAGACAAAACTGGCAACCGTTTCTGGGCTGTTTCAAAAGCTGTTATCTGAAATGCTGGATGCTTCTTAGCATTGAAAATGGCTTTACGCCTGTTATGACAGCAGGTTTTAGCTCGGGGCAAAGGGGAACCTCTCTGACCACAGCCTCATTCCCTAGCACTGGAAGGACATAAAGCAAACTCCAACTGAAAACCTGCTGAAATTACTTGAGAGAGCAAGACAGCACAGATGATCTGCTTGAACTGGGCTCTCTCCAGCAGTTCCAAGAGTCACACATTTCCCGGTGTCTGAGCCCGGCAGGGCAGGAGCAGTGCCTGGGTGCTGGCTCGGGGAGATAGGGAAGCTCTGCCTTATCTTCTAGCAGAAGGAGCTGCACAATTCCCTTTTGAGCCTGCGGTTGGCCTGCTTCCTGGGCTCAACATGTGCACAGGAAAGAAGGGTTTGTCTATAGACTTACTCCCTTCCCTCCTTCCTGTGATGGTCAGAAAGCTTTCTTTTAAGCAAGGAGAGAGTCAATAACGCTTTGGGAAGTGTTACTCTATCTCTGAGTGCCTTTTCAGGAAATGTGCTTTTTTTCCAAGCAACGTGCAGAATCTTTTCTGAAACCAGCATAGCATTGAGCTGGATAATTTGTAAAGGCGGGGGGCGGGGGGGTGTGTGTGTCTGTGAGTTGTTTCCTTTCGCCTGTGTTTAGGCATTCCTCTTTCTCAAGTATTCTTCAGAAACATCTGTGCTCTCTCATGAATGCATCTACCTGGCCATGCATAGGAGTAAATCATATTGTTCTTTCCAGAGGGATTTTCTTTGTGCTTTAGACCACACTGCATTGTGGCAAATGTGACAGCAATGTGACAAAGATTAACACATTTTCCTAAAGATGCTCAATAGTTAACTAAAGAAATGCAACCTTTAACTATTTTGTGAGTCAAGAAAACAAACCTAGTACCAACAAATACCAGATTTGCCATGACTCAAAAAATGGTAGAAAACTGTTCAAAAGTCTACAGATTTATTTCCCCATTGCTGTGTGTTTCTTTGGTGAGTTCCTAAAGCAAACTTCCCTTAGAGACGCTACTGGAGGACAAAATGTGACATGAGGTTTTAGGGAACACTGGAGGTTTTTAGATTTTCACTTTGAAACATGTTTACAGAGTTTACATTTTATTATTATTAAATTTACATTTACAAGGGACAGGGAAAGACAAACTGAAAATCAAACTTATTATGGACACGGTTTTTAGTATTAACTGTGCAATATAAAATATTCTGCTTTTACTAGATTTTACAAGTATGACTTGGAATTCTTTAGAAACTGCGCTTCTACTAAATTGGCAGCATTCCTTTCACTTTGACCATAATAGTCATTGCTTTTGCAAACAGCAAAAAGGAGAACTGCTTACTTTAGTATTAGCTCCTCCACAGAAAAGCAAACATACTCTCTTTTGGCCATCTGCATCGGAGATGCCAATTTAGTATTTCAATCTAGAACAAACATCTCCGTCAGTCCAGCATCAGCTCTTGCTGGCAGGGAGCAGCCCTGTCACAGCTCTAGATCAAATGGTGTCCCCTAGATGTATTTCTCTTTGTCACTGTCACATCCTCTGAAAGCAAATAGCCCAGCAGTGATGCAGCTGACTGCTGAGCAGGGTGCATCATTCAGGCATCAAGATGGCCAAGATCCTAGAGTTGGCCCCTGTTTTTAATAAGCTCTTTTAATACTTTATATTGATTCCTGATCTAATCCAAAGCCCACTGAAACCCATGAGGGTAGGCTCTGAGGGGCTCTGATAACATTGACAGAAGTGGTGGATTTGGTATAACTATCTGCAATTACATAATCCGCCTGAAGGCTAGTCTATTTTCTAGTATTTGTCTCCATTTTCTTCATGATTCCTTCTATTCCACCTGCTGCTGCATCTCTCACCAACCCCTCCCCAGCTCCAAAGCCCTGGGCATCTGTGATCATATGCAAGGGTTGGGGGTGGAGGAGGTTAATGCTGACGTACTGGAAAGAGGCAGGAAGAGCAGGGATGAGGAGAGAGCGCACACCAACAGACCAGTGAGCTTCTGATGAGGCGACCTGGCAGCTTCTGTTCCCCTTCCTGGGACTGCTGAGCACATGCACCTCCTGCAGAACCAGGAGAGAAGGTAAGTGATGATGGGGGCAGGGAGCTTGGAGAGAGCTGGGAGGCTGCATCCTGGACGTTTGCCAGCTGCATTGTTGATCTGTCTTCTGAACAAACAATCCCAGACTGGGACCTTGACACGGCCTTTTGGTGGTATTAACAGTCTTCCTGCTCTCAAGATACACTTGTCTCAGTCTGGGTCTGCCTGGGACTTAGAGATGATGTCTGCTCTGCCTAGCAGGTGCACGTGGCGAACACTTCCAGCTCTGATCGACCAGTCACAACCGAGGATCTCACCATGAGTGTTAGGCTCACCTCTGAGCAAAATACCCTGGTTTCCTTCCCAGAAAGGTTGTGCCTGGTACACCATTGGGATGAAGTGAGAGCACACACATGCACACTGCAGCCCTTGATCTCACAGTTGAGACCTAATCACAACGAGCAGATGAGCATACAGCTTCTTGTGTACTTCCTCAGTCATCTCTGATGGTCAACTCTGTCTCAGCCCAGCCTGAGACTGTGATATGAGGAGAGCAGGAGGCACCCACGTTTTCAAACAGCACAGAAAACCACAGGGGGATGGAAAATTTAAAACAGAACTCCTGTGTTTTAGAGCAATAATTAGTTCTTTGGATGTTTCCCTCTAGATAGCTTGGGAAAGACAGTTATCTGAGAGTTGAAATTAAGAAGCATCATGTTTACTTTTGAGTATGAGGAGACAGTAAAAGCTGATAACATCTGTAGAAACCAGCAGAATTTGATAACACTCAGAAGGGCTGCTGTTGGGGTGGTGAGGGAGCATGGGGGGGTATTTGTTTGGGGGGTGCTTTGTTTACATTTTAGACTCAGGCAAGAGAGTCCATTCTTGTGTGTGCTGTTTTGTTTTTCTTGCCTGAACTACAGTACTCTGTATTTTAAATTCACAAAGTAGAAAGCTCCAGAAAGCACTTCCAAAGTACTCATAAGCATAAGCAACCCAGGAGGTTCTGGTAATGCATTCATGATAACTTCCTTCTCCAAGGGATAGAGGAGGCAACAAGAAGGGGTACTATGGTGGACCTTGTTCTCACCAACAAGGAGGGGCTCATGGGGAGTGTAAAGCTCAAGGGCAGCCTTGGCTGCAGTGACCATGAAATGGTGGAGTTCAAGATTCTTAGGGCAGTGAGGAGGAAGCACAGCAAGCTCACTACCCAGGATTTAAAGAGAGCAGACTTTGGCCTCTTCAGGGATCTGCTTGGCAGAGGAGCATGGGATAAAGGGAAGAGGGGTCCAAGAAAGCTGGTTAATATTCAGAGATCACCTCCTCAAAGCTCAGGAGTGATGCATTCTGACAAAGAGCACGTCAGGTAAGAATATCAGGAGGCCTGCAGGGGTGAACAAGAAGTTTCTGGGCAAGGTCAAACACAAAAAAGAAGCCTACAGAGGGTGGAAGGAAGGACAGATAGCCCGGGAGGAATACAGATAAATTGTTTGAGCAGCCAGGGATCAGGTTAGGAAGGCCAAAGCTCTGATAGAATTAAATCTGGCCAGGGGCATCTAGGGCAATAAGAAAAGCTTCTGTAGGTATGTAGGTGATAAAAGGAAGACTAGGAAAAGTGTGGGCCCTCTCCGGAAGGAAACAGGAGGCCTGGTTACCCAAGACATGGAGAAGGCTGAGGTACTCAACAAATTTTCTGCCTCAGTATTCACCAGCCAGTGCTCCAACCACATCACCCAAGGGGCAGAAAGCAAAGGGGAAGACTGGAAGAATGAAGAACTGCCCGCTGTAGGAAAAGATCAGATTTGAGACCATCTAAGGAACCTGAAGCTGCACAAGTCCATGGGACCTGATGAGATGGATCTGCAGGTCCTGAGGGAACTAGCAGACGAGGTGACTAAGCCACTATGCATCATATTTGAGAAGTCGTGGCAGAATGGTGAAGTTCCTGCTGACTGGAAAAGGGGAAACATAACCCCCATTTTTAAAAAAGGAAAAAAGGAATACCCAGGGAACTACAGGCCAGTCAGTCTCACCTCTGTGCCTGGCAAGATCATGGAGCAGATCCTTCTGAAAATTATGCTAGAGCACATGGAAAATAAGGAGGTGACTGGTGACAGCCAACACAGCTTCACCAAGGGCAAATCGTGCCTGACAGACTTGGTGGCCTTCTATGACAGGGTTACAGCATTGGTGGATAAGGGAAGAGCAACTGACATCATCTTGGACTTGTGCAAAGCATTTGACACTGTCCCACACAACATCCTTGCTCTAAATTGGAGAGACATAGATCTGATGGATGGATCACACAGTGGATAAGCAATTGGCTGGATGGTCACACTCAAGGAGTTGTGGTCAACAGCTCGATGTCCAAGTGGAGAGCAGTGACAAGTGGTGTTCCTCAGGGGTCAGTGTTGGGACCAGCACTGTTTAACATCTTTGTTGGTGACATGGACAGTGGGACTGAGTGCACCCTCAGCAAGTTTGCCAACACCACCAAGCTGTGAGGTGCAGTCAACACGCTGGAGGGAAGGGATGTCATCCAGAGGGACCTGGACAGGCTGGAGAGGTGGGCCTGTGCAAACCTCATGAAGATCAACAAGGCCAAGTGCAAGGTCCTGCACAGGGGTCTGGGCAATCCCAAGCACAAATACAGGCTGGGCCATGACTGGATTGAGAGCAGCCCTGCAGTGAAGGACTTGGGAGTAGTAGTGGATGGAAAACTGACTGTGAGCCAGCAATGTGCACTCACAGCCCAGAAAGCCAACCACATCCTGGGCTGCATCCAGAGCAGTGTGGCCAGCAGGTCGAGGGAGGGGATTCTCCCCCTCTACTCCGCTCTTGTGAGACCCCACCTGCAGTGCTGTGTCCAGCTCTGGGGCCCCAACAGAAGGAGGACATGGACCTGCTCAAGCGGGTCCAGAGGAGGCCATGAGGATGATCAGGGGGCTGAAGCACCTCCCTTATGAGGACAGGCTGAGAGAGTTGGGGTTGTTCAGCCTGGAGAAGAGAAGGCTCCGGGGGCACCTTATAGCGGCCTCCCAGTACTGAAAGGGGCTACAGGAAAGCTGGGGAGGGACTCTGCATCCGGGGGTGTAGGGATAGAGTGAGGGGTAACAGTTTTAAACTGATAGAGGGTAGATTTAGATGTAAGGAAGCAATTCTTCCCTGTGAGTGTGGTGAGACACTGGCACAGGCTGCCCAGAGCAGCTGTGGCTGCCCCCTCCCTGGCAGTGTTCCAGGCCGGGTTGGACGGGGCTTTGAGCGACCTGGGCTGGGGGAAGGTGTCCCTGCCCATGGCAGGGGGGTGGAACTGGATGATCTTTATGGTTCCTTCCAACCCAAGCCAGTCTATGATTCTATGATTATCATATATTCTTTTACATTATGTGCTGGACCTATAAGAAAGTATCAGCAATTTTCTGAGCTGTTGAAGTTCTTCCTCAGCCTGCATGGCTCAGTGCCAGTAACAAAGTGACTACCACAACCTTCTGTTCTGCTAACAACTTCCTCATGACCTTATAACAACTTTGTCAGTGGCCTACTGTTAGCCAGTTCCCGTAAAAGAAAAAGACATGCAATATTGAATTAAATATGCTGCTTTTCCCTTCGCATGTGCAATGCTAAGGGGCATACTCAGACAAAATATTTTGCATAATTTCATTGACTGTTTCAGTAAGAGCTTTCATAATGAATCTCAGTATCGGTAGAACTACATTGCCTCAAACGTCAGTTTTATGCTTTTCAAGCATTTAACATGCTGCTTCTGTAGAGTCTCTGGCTTTATCCAGAGTGATAAGGAGTCTTTACAGCAACCATTATTGATTCCAGTCTGCCAAAGGTAGCACCGACAGCAGCATTAGGCAACCATCATACGATCTATGCAGAAGGTCTCTCCTATTTGTGAGCAGCAGCAGCTATCTGCAGGCAGTCACATCCCCACTATTCAGCCAGGGAACAGACTACATAAGCTCTCCTCACCCACTCTAGTGTAAAATCAGCCAAGTTACTTCACACAGCCACCGCAGCAGTTTGAATTAGATGGGCTGACTTCTGCAATGCTGTTGATGAGGAGTGCTCCAGTGATTTGTTCCACTAGCCAAACTGCTAGGGTAATTTCTGGCAGAGAAGTAACAAGCAGCTGTGGATAGCTATGGCTTAAACTGCCACCATCCTTCCAGCAATGATTGTCAGATCACAGCTTTAATGTAGGAAATTTTAAATTACTGTCGGGATTTAAACCCCAGTATCATCTACTCGGGAGTACATGATATCATTGTAGCATACCAGCATTTTCCAGAGCCTTCTCTACATACATGTTCCTAGTGGTGGATACTTTAAATGGCAAAAGGTTCATGCAAATACCCAAAGTAGTAGTAGTCTCATTCTAACTAACATTATTGATAGTAATAACTGTAGACTCAGATGCAAAATCATAATGTTTAAATTGAAGAACAACCCTGTAATCCTTACTTGTATGCATAATCCCTATCACCCTAACTTCTGCAAAACTGTGACTCTTTTCTCAGCAGACAGAAGTAGAACTGGCCCAAGTTAATTTTTTGCATAATAACTGAATTTTTTTTATGAACTCGCATTATATTTAGCAGTATCAGTAGGTAAGCAGATCAGCTGATACTTTTGTGCTTCCAAACAGCATGTGGCCCTTAGATACCATTATGTGGAAATGAGCTCTCCCACCTGCGTACTTACATACCACAGTCTAGACTTGACAGCAATGCAGTGCAGAAAGCACATGGTTTAACTGGCAGTATTTGCTTTCCCTTCCATTTTACAGGTTTGTAAATTCTTCTCATAGCTCCTGCCTTCACAGGATTGTACAGACCACTAGCCCACAAAGCACGGCAGGTAGCATAGACCCTGATGTATTCAGGGACTCAGAGCTCAGCTTGCAACAGTGGACAGTGGTATCCCAGGTGCTACAGAGATGTGCTTTCTTCTATCATGAACACACTGTTTGCGGTGCATGGCCAGTTCCAGGAAAGCTTTCTATCATAATTCAGGAGTGGCATATCATACTTACAGTTTTACCTACTATGGAGCTGTAGCAGTTTTTCTTCCATCTGTAGCTATACTTTTTTCCCTTCTAATTTGGCCTGTCTGACTGTATCTTGTAGGTTCATCTCATTTTCTCTGCAGCCTATGAAAACACATGCAGAGTCACTTCTGAATTTGCTGGCCTTTTTTTAAATTGATCTGTTAGTTATTGCAAGTTCAGAATAAAGAAAGACTAAAGCGACAAAAAAAGAAAAACTTTTTTCCACCTTTGTAAACTTCTCATAAGTTAATTACCAGTTTAAATTTTAAATCAGAAAGAAGGAGGCCAAATCATATATTGTTCTTATTGAACCATATACAAAGACTGAATTTTATTATGGTACAAAAGGAAAGAATTTGTCATCATTAACTGTAATGTTTTCGGGAAGGAGGTTAGATAGGAGACTTAGCATCATTAGAGGTTTTTATCTAAAGATTTCCTGCCTCAAGTAATTGTTCTGAAGAAGTAAACACAGAGAGATTATGTCATTAATTCTCTTTAATGAAGTTCTGTGGTAAGTGTTGTTTTGTAGGCTCATTTGAAGAATTTTAACAAAATCTCCGGGGTTTTATTTATTTACTTATTTTGCAGGTGCTTTGCAAAATTGTGACTGACTAATGTATTTTGTGCTCACTGTCTTGCTACTAGGATAGTTCTTTGAAACCAAATGAGGCAGCTGGTTACGTGATTCCTTTTTGTATTTGCCAGCAGCAGTCTTGGGAAACTAACATATGGTTACAAATATGTTTGCAGGTTTTTTTATTTTGTAAAATTAATTTCTAAGCTTAGGCATCTGGTCAACCGATAGACATATCTGTACAATGCTACAGTGTGTAGTCTATACAAAGTATATATGGATTACCTACTCAAACAGTTTCCATTGTATCCATTGTTTAATTATTCTAAATACTCTTCCTGTTCTATGTTCTTAAATGTTATTCCCATTGGAAACCACCATCTTCCATTCTGCAGGAAGCAGAACTAAAACTACAGAAAGTGTGTTTATTTTAGGCAAACATACACATTTGTGCACACACCTGCACAGGTGAGCACTACTTTGAAGACTAAAAGCAGCATCTATATTAAGAATATCCAACTATTCTTATCAGAAAAGTCAATTTTCAACTGTTTATAATTCTATTAAATTTGAACTGCTAACATAGCCTGTGTGTAAGGTTAATGGGGTTCTTCACTGTGAGAGTTTCATTTTGCTGTTTCTCAGAGTGGAACACAGGGAAAATGTTGCTGTTTGGTACAAAAAAAAAAATTAAAATCAAGATACCTTCTTCTTTGGAAAGTCCTACTCTTCTCCCCATCCTGGGGTCTAAGGGTTTAAATTTCTCTGGGCATTATTCTTTGTGTTGGAGATGGGCCTTCTGCTTTCCATACAGAAACTGAGCTAAATTTCAGTGAGTTTTAAGGCTCCACAGCGACTGTTGTTAAGGATACATTACTAGTTAGAAGGGTTATGTGCTGTCACCACAGAGTACCCAAACGTCCTCCATCTGCCTCTGATGTAGCAGTTGAGGCAGGGGTCCCACAAATCACCCCAATTTACAATCCAGGCTCTTCCCGGCTTCATGGGGTAAAAAACAGCGTAAGGCTGGCTGATGAAAAAATGGATCACAGTATATGCATACAGGGGGACTGAACGAAGCTGGGCTGACACCTTTAGAGCTTCATTTGGCAGTTCCTAACTTTGCAGTCTGCACTTGTTCTTCTGAGAGTTAGTCCACATTGTGCACATAGCCATGCCTTAAGCAGTTTATTCTTTCTGGCTTCCCGTTGCTTGAAATACTGAAATAGAATGACAGACTGGTTCCTTCAACATTTGGAATATGTGTATTTTTGACTTTTATGGGAGACTATAAAGAAATTTCAGTACTCTTTCTATCAGCAGTGTGACAAACAGTACTTTTATCTTTGTCTTTTGATCTGGTAATACAACATTTTAAATGCAATTTTAAAGAGTTTTCCCAAAGAGATTGCTCCCTTAGTAAGATGCTTCTCTAAAGGAATCCCATGAGAACATTTTATCAGTTCTTGTATGGCAAGCATGGTCTATTACAAATTAATTTTAAACATATTTTCCTGAGTGGAGCTTCATTCTAGCAACCATTGGTGGTGCAAGTAATAATCTGTCGCCAATTAATCATCTGATTAGAGATTTGGGATGTTCACAACTGGAGAAAATCACAACACCAGAAGGCACGCATTGCTGATGTCCTTAAAACCTGTCTGCCCCAACCAACTGCACTCCAAAAAGCCCTCTGATTAAAATAACATGACCATTTGACAAAGTTCTGTCTGTACTCTCAGAGGCTCATTCTGCTGAGAAGACAGTCCCTTGCAAGGCAGACAAAGTAACATGAGAATTTCATGATCATTATCTGTATTTCCTGCTGTCTTCTTTGTTCTTGTCACACTAATACTTTGCAGTATTATCTGACAATTTACCTTTCTCAGCTTCCTCTGCACATGGTTGCAGGATCTTTCAGCCTCCATTTTCTTACCTGTTTTTCAGTGTATTTGTTTGCTTTTGGTATGTTTAACCTCTAGTCAATAAATTTAAACATACTTTGTTTCCTACCTTTAGCATAGGACCTGATCCTCTAACAAAGTTTTAACACTTCTTAATTCACAGGGCAGTCTAAAACCTGTCTTTACTGACTCATATTATATTACTTCTCACCTGTAACTCAGCAGGGTTTAAAAGCATGGAAAGTGAGGGGAAATAATCTGCCATTTGCCTTTTCATTGCATTCTCATAGTGGAATGGCTGGTAGGGAACCTGTAATGCCAGTGATTTTTCAAATACTTTTATTTTCTTCAAAATTTTCATGGAATGCTTTTTCTTTTTGCATGCTTACATAAGCAGAAAAATGGGTAAAATTTGGTGAGGGAAATAATATTGTGACAATTTTTATAACTTGGGAAAATATCTGTTTTCCAGTATGCTATTCACATAAAAATAAAGCCTTGCTAAACATAAAAAAAAAAAAAAAAAAAAAAAAAAAAAAAAAGTATCTTCTTTCTATAAATCAGCACAGAGAATATTATTTTCCTCCTAGAAACTTATACATGCCTTAGAGGAGTAACAGCAAAGAATTACTTTATTAATCATTTTTCAGCAGATTCTGCAAGAAATATGAGGGGTCAGCCACTGTAATACAGAGAAACCGATACCTTCCAGGGCCTCCTGGTCTCACTGCACTGGTGGTGTCGAAGCCCAGAGTGAAGCCTGACTCCACAGTATCCCAATGGGTGCTGGTGTGGCAGTGGGAGGCAGCGACCCCTCCCTCTGCCATTTGCACTCCTGCTCTCACGTACCTGTGGAGCACCTGCACTGAGGACATCATGGAAGAGACTTGAGTGTGGCTGGGAAAAGAAACTGTATAGCAAAGGCTTCATCGTTCCTCCCTTGTGAAGACTGTAAGACTCTGCTCCAATTTGCTTGCTTCTTTGTTCCCAAAGGCACATTAGAGAAGAGGGATTGTTTGTTCTGTGTCTGTTTCTTTCTGAATAATGAACAATCCTTCCTATTATCTGATTAGTGCTTGCCACTGTCCAAATTAATTAAAAAAAAAAAAAGAGGAAAATAATTATTTTCATATTCTGCAGTGTTGAATATCTTAGACAACACAGCTGCTTGACTATATGGTTTGGGAGAACTACTCTTGACTGCTGCAGCTGCGGGCATGTGGAGAACAGTAATGGTGGTTCTAAGCAAGTAGATTCTCAAGATAAAACCCATTGCTTGTGCATTATCTTGGGATTATGTTTGCAGGAGCCAAAGTACTACAGGTCCCAGTTCTCTGAGGTAAGGCTCCTTTGGAAAAATACCATACGCTGTTTGAGGTGTTTTGTTAATAGCATCCAAACATGCAGGTAGGATGTAGCTCTCCTCCCACAAAGCAAAAATACATGAACGATTAATAAAAGGTCTCAAATTCAGGGGATTATTCTGCCTGTGACTTAAGCCTGAGGAGGATCATTATCACCAGCCAGCAGAGGATCTATAAATAACCCATGGAGCTGAGTTTAAAGCATTAGTTTAGCCTCTCAGTGGAAATTCAGTGCATTGTCTAAGTGTGGTTAGAGGCAAATATTATCTTAAAGCAACTTATTGTTTTACTTCACAGTGACAAGGAAATAAGCATTTCTTATTATCAAGACAACTGACATTATTTCAGCCCATCACTAAGACTTGTAGCAGAACAGGAGGAAAGAACGAGGCGAAGCTGCAATTCCCCAGCAAGCACTTTTTCTCAGAAATGGGGAGGATTGGATATACTAATTCTGAAAAGCCTGACTAATAGTTCTGGAAATCGATTCAGCCTACCCCTTCACAGGCAGGCAGTGCAGAAGCAGCAGCGCTGCACCAGCCCTACAGGGCTATGACCCGCCAGCAGGTCTCCAAGACACCTGGAAGCTGTACTGGGAGAGCAGATTATGGACCAAGTCACTCAGCTGCTTCACTGAAGTTGCCAGCAGAACTCTTAGATAGTGTAGGATCAGGATCTTTGTAAAGTGGTTATTTGTCCACAGAGAACTAAGGTAACTACTAGGTAGTTTCGCCTGGAGGATAAACAACCATTAGGTCCTAACAACTTTTTGTCACTAACATCTTCAGCCAAACAGGGGCAGGTGACAGCTCTCACATGCTTCCACCTTTCTGTGTATCTGTCTATCAAGGCAGGCAGTCTCCTCTTCCATGCCAAATTCTGAAGAAATGTTGTTTTAATAAAAGTTTCTTTTACATGCTTCTATAAAGGGTGTGCACATAGTCTATCTCACCTAGTATTTTGCATCTCCTTCAGCTAGACGGTTAGCATATAAAGGCTTGTGAGGTTTATCAGATGGTGAAGTTATGCTGTTAATCTTGGTTTCTACATTCAACTCCATGCTTGATAATATGGTCCTTACATCTTTAATGAAAAAATGTTGTACACCTGCCAATGAAAACGTACAGTATTTTTCTTGCTAAAACAGTGGTATTACCTCCAAAACTGTTAAATAGATATTGAAAAGCAAAGCACTCCAATATAAAGCTGCTAGAACTGTGATCATTTAAAAATAATGCTTGAATAGGCTAGATGTTCTGATCTTCCAATTCAACAATTATTTACTTATTATTAATGGCTACAAAAATTGTTCTTAAGAACACTTAAAACCTCTCTGTTTATATTATCTGTCTAGAGATACTGAAGCAGCCTGATACTTCCCTTCCTTACAAGACAAGCTGAAGTAACCGGGGGTGGGGTGGGGGAAATAATAAAGAGACTTAAAAATACTTTTTTTTACATGTAAAATTTGTACCACTGTACTTGGATGACAGAAGTATAATAGTCCATCCAGTGTCAATATAATTATGGATATACCAGCCTGTGGAAGTATGGGCAAGCGGATAAGCCCTACCAGTGCAAGCTCCCCATAGTGAAACTGCTCTTGGAGCCTATGACTTCAGAAGACTGTAATGTTAAGGTGCCATAGCTGGACTGAAACTGGGTCAAACGAGGTCTGAATGGTTTCAGTGAAAAACTCCATTTTCAATCTACACATTGTACAATGAAATTTTAAAAATAAGGGGAAGAGGAGGGAAATAAGTTAGCAAAAGCCATTCATTGTCAGGGCCTTGTGTGCACCAAGAGACTCTGCAACCTCTTACACCTCCCCAAGGCGTCTGGCTGCCTGTCAGCACAGGCGGGTGAGAAAGGCAGGCCAGCTGTGAAATGCCATCTACCCATAGCCATATAATGTTGGGTCAGGGTGAGGTGAGAGAAAGCTGTGGAAAGCTACATCAGGGCTTCTTCCTTCCCCTGGAAGGTGCATTTATGATCAGGGTCTTCATATTCAGCCCTTGCCTGAGCTATTTCACAGGTATCCCTGTGCCCAGCCTTGTACTTGCCTGATCTTGACCTTGCCCTGCTGAATTGACTTCCTAGCTTGATCTTGGACCTGCCCCATCACTCCAGGCTTGCCTGGCAACCCACTGACTGTGGCTGACCCTGGTGAGTATTACCAGACCTGCCCTGCCTTGCTGGAGTCCTGGGGAACTGCACCCGAGTTGGTGAGGTCACTGCCCCTGCTTGTTTTGTCGTTACCCCACAGTTTCTGGCTCACTTTCCCTTCCTGCCGCTCCCAAGATCAGTCAGCAGAATAGGACTGACAGACCAGCCAATGGTGCTTTGATAATGGAACAAATTACGGATTACTCATTTTTTATTCATCCAGGGGACAATAAGTGGATAAAATCAGCCAACATGGACTTGACCAATACAGATCAAGACTAGCTCTTTTATTTTATAGGTGAAACATCCAGCCTAATGGATAGGGGTTAACCTGCAAGTATGGTACAATTTCACTTCAATGAAGACTGTTGGTATAGTTTTACTACATCATGAGTGTTATTCTCACATAAAAACTAAGAAACTCAACAAAATGATGTTGTCATGAGTTAAGTCTTGAAAGCTCATATTCAAAATAGTTTCAAAGTTGGTTCTTGACTGTCAGACCTGGATATGGGCATATTTAATGTTTTAATTAACAGCCTAAATGGTAGGCATAGGGAATGTTTTTATATAACACTCCTTCAAAAAAAAAACCTGGCGGTTGTTCTAGGAGGTATCCACAGAAATATACTATGCAAGTGAGGTACTCTTGTACTTGGAACTTGATACGGCCTAAATTGCAGCATAATGCTTCCTTATTTGAGTACCCATCTCAGTGTCAAAAAGGATTACGATAAATTGGAGAGGTGAGCAAGTAGTGAGAGGTTTAGAAAATAAGGACTTTGAAGAGAGTTTTAAAAAATTATTTTTTTCTGCATGGGAAAGTGAAGCCATGGAGAAAGATAGGTGACACAAAATGTGTAAAAAATTGTCATAAAAGCATGGTGACCAACTGTTACTCTTCATGACATCAAGAAAAGAACAAGAATTAATCTACTTTCTTTATGGCAAGGGAAAAATCAATCTTAAATATAAGGAACAACTTTCTAACTGCTTTTTAGCACTAAAAGAGATTATTTACAGATTTTGTGGAATCTGCATTTCTGATAAGAACAGGCTATACAAATATCTGTGAGAGTTACTAGACTTCAACCCAGAGAATGGAACTGATGGCCGGGATTATACCCAGGCCTATATTTCTATGGTTTCTGAGACTTCTATAGCAAAGTAGATCTTCATTTAAATGTGGTCTCCTACAATCAACCCCCACCACACTATAGTATTACATTAAATTGGTCACTGAATAGTCTCCTAGGTAAGAAAGTTCAATGCATAATTTATAAGTTATTCTGTATGCTAGTAATGGATGTATATTAACACGTGTTTTCCACAACCTGACTAAGAAACTTTCATCACATTTGGCCAAGCTGTTGACCTCACTGTCTAAAAACACAGGAGAGAAAATACATTTGAAAAGCAGCTAGCACTAAGTGGAGTGAACTGTACACAATCACTGTTTCATAATCTGAAAGAACAGTTGTATTTACTGTTACTGCAATCACAATACAAAAATGTATTCCCAGAAGCACTCCCTGGAACTGAGCAGTGGCTGTTAACACAGCAGCAAGATGGCCAATCCAAATTCAGGGCGAAAGGAGCTGGGCAATGACCCAAATATATTTTCCTGAGCTGTGAATTAGTGAATGAGAAATTAACATTTTAGTTGTTTGAAATCAGCTCTCACACAGAATGTTTTATTTGCCTTATCCCCAGCCTGTCCTGATTTTAAATGTATGTCAAAGTTATTTTTTATCCTTGAAAATTAATGAAAATAATTTAACTTCTCATGCAGAGATAAAGATGTATGTACATTTTATATCAATAATATTTTTTTGCTTTTTGCCAGTGCTTTACTTAAAAGCTCATAAAAATAATGTTTTTGTTCTAATAAAAAGGAAAGCCCTTGAGACCTCACATTCCCTGTCTGCACAGAACTGCACAGATGGGGGCAAACTTCTCATAAATCCCCGCAACCTGAAGGCTGTAGTAAACCTTAGGTTTAACTATGTTCTGGAAGACGAGACACGTTTGCAGGCATATGCAGCATCAAGGGATGTCACTCTGTTTACCTACATGCTCCAAAGAAACACAGAAGGTATCCAGCCAGGCAATTTGAGAAGCAACCTCTTCACACAACTGTCTCAGCTTATTACCCACAATCTTCTCTGTTATCTCTACTTTCATCATCAGGGTTTTCAAAAATGACTTACATTTATGTCCAAGGTATCATCAGTGCAAAGCTACCACTTTGCGCATCATTTTCCACCTCTCCCAAAATCCTGCATGTCCTATGACAGGGAAGTTGTTATTTGTGACAGTTCATGCCTTTTCAGTGTCTTCTCTGGCTGCTGTAAAGAGAAGTGATCATCTTCTCTTTAAAGCTGCCAGATCTGACTGCTTTTGAAAGCAATTTCAAGCCTTTTTTTGCTGTGGAGCAGATGATCTGGCCCTAAACTTGTTATGAACTTAGATTTTGCATAACATTTTCAGTAGAGGGTACACTATAGCAATTATTTATGTTCTTTAAGCTCTTTGAAAAAATAAAGCACTCTGTAAGCATTAAACATCTGTATGTATGGCAACATTTCCATTCCCAGGTGAATACTTGCACAATGTTGAAAGGCCTAAAATGAAAACACTTCTAAGAAGCACAAGATTCAGATATACTCAGGTGTCCTTTTTGTATGTTGCTCACGGGCCTTGCTAAGCAATGGTCACTCATCATGTTCACATCACTCCTCGCAATGAAGCTCTTTGGCTGAGCGTGGTATTACCAGGATAGAGGAAGCTAAACCCTGCAAGCTTGGAATAGAAAGAAGTAGCTTTGTATTTGGGACTTGGTTAAGAAGCTAGGTAAAAGACAAAAAAACAGAATACAAAATGATCTTTTGCATAAAAGAAAGAAAAGCAAGGAAGGAAGAAAAAGTAAATAAATTAGATCCTGAAAAGAAAGTAAGAGAAAGTCACTATTTGTTTCAGTAATTCCGTATTTAACAGAGCATTATACTTTGAAGTCAGTTATCAGCAAACACAAGTGTGATCCCTTTTCAGTATGCGTGCCTTACAACGGGCATAGGAACACAGGAACTAGTTTTGTAAAGAAACAATTTTTTTAATAGCCTTTAAAGCAGATACCCTGCTCCAGATTTCTCCAGACCAGCCTCAAACATACCTCTTTAGCACCTGAAGTGAGAATAAATCTTGTCCATCATAAATGACAGTCTGACAATTAAGCAAAGCTGTGTTTTGTTATCCTCATAAACTCTTGTTTATGTTATGTAAACACTAAGGACAGAAGCACTTTCTTAATAAAAATGGCATTTTGAAGCTAAAATCATTGGAGTGGCTCCATATGCTGTGATGTCCAGCTGAAGTCTGATTCTGGGCAATTTTCTCATGCCCATCTAAATACCATCTAACTACTTTATCTCTGCAGCTCTGAACAGCAACAGCATGGTAAGTAGTAGTATAGACTGAGGTTTTTAAATGTCCAGAAGAGAGGGAAAGTCTTTGAAAATGGTTTTAGTTTGTAAATATATTGTAAATTTTAGAATTATATTGTATTGTATTATTTAGAATGATATTATAGAATTATTGAATTATATAATATATTGTATAATTTTAGAATTAGTTATGTTAATATATTGAATATTTTTTATAATTAGAAAGAAGCCACATACTGGAACAACAAAAAAAATGCACGAGTGGTCTGATGGAAATAATTGCTACTTAAGAGTATGCAAGTCCTTTGAAAAGCTTATAAAATAGTACGAAACCAGAATTTTAATGAATTTTCCATCCCTTTTGGCATCTAAAGCCCCACTTCCAGCAATGGATTCTAGTAGAGCTGGAGTCTCAAAGAGCTTAATATGCCTCTAATATGTCTGTGATAATACAGAAAAACTTAGATAAAACTGGAAAAGCAAAACTTCTATTCTTCTGCTCTGTATGACTTACTAATGGCTGAAGTTCAAGTGCCATTGGCAGCAGCTGGTGTTTCTTCACTTCTGATAGCCTTTGACCTCTTTCTCGTTAGCAAATTCTTCTCTTTTGTTTCACTAAAAAGCCCATGAACACACTTTGACAAAAAAAACAAGAGTTACCAAATTTAATTGCTCCTCTTCCCAACAAGGATGTTGTGAGTTTGACAGTTCAAAGGCTGTCAGACAGAACTGTTCTTCTAACACCATGTCATAGATTTATAGATATATGGCATAGATGTAAAAAAGCACATATATACTTTTTTTTAGAAGGAAAAAGACAAAAGCACAGAGGAAAAAGGAAGTGTCAAGAGTAACATACATTTATGAGTTGAACTTTTTATTCTTCTTTTTATCTTGCTAAAAACTAAAACATGATTGGCAATGTATTTAAGAAGAAGAAACAAGTGTTTGGAAAGTTAGCTGTGGACCTACATTGCCACAGTCTTTCAGTTCTGGCTTTATTAGTGTCCCTAGTTCAAGGTTTTAAAACATGATTTGTTAGTAAAAGGACCAAGGCACAATAAATGACCTCTATTAGTTCAGTTATGACATCCCGTAAAATCCATGTTAAAATACAGTGACCTCAGCACTTTTGTGTTTCACAAAATTCTAGAATTCTTCCACCTCCATTTTGTTGCCAATATAAAGTTATATCCTCTGCCAAAGCAAGGATTTCAATTCCTTTCAGAGCTTCCCCTTCCTGACTACAATGCACCATCTGACTTTAGGGACCAAATATAGACAGCTGAATTGGAAAGCTCTTGTTACATTCCCTAATGTTCAGGATGACTGTTTGGAAGAGCTGCTCCTTTTCTCCATTGGATATACAAAGAAGCTAGGAAGACAGACTCTTAATTCATTATGTAAATTAGATACCAGAAGTTAGGCAGTGTGATGGTCTCCTTTGCTCCTCTTACTGCTCACTGCAGGATGTTCACCCGAGCTCTGAAGTAATTTAATAATTATGATGTAAATGACTTGGAGGTAGATGGATTTTAAAAGCTCTTTGCATTTATTACTGTGACAGTTTTGTAGCTTGTGCCCTGAAAAACTGACATGCACAAATCAGCGGTATAGTGCTGTGTTACTGCGTGTAGTCACTAGACCACAACGATGGTGTTCAGCAGGGACTAGCCATGGAAAATGAGTTATTTGGACAAAGAGGTAAGGTTCTACAACAGCTTTCTGACAAAGGAGGAGGCAGAAACAAGTAAAACACCTAACTACTTTCAAGACAGGTCCCTGTAGATTCAGAGAGAATACTGTGTAGCACTACCAACCAGGCAACAATACCAGATGCCCTGCCTTGTCCTTTTTCTAAGGGTGTGGATCTGCCACAAAGAAGACAGCAGAGAATGATGTCATTCTGAGATTCTTATCCATTCCAGTCCTGTCTTTGCCTGTAAAATATTTAAACATTTTTTATTTCTTAATTTTGGGTTAATTCTGATAAGAGGTTTTATGGCTGTGAGCTAAGTAGGTTTGTGGCATTATACTTGCTGAAAGATAATAAAGACAGTGATCACTGAATTGTGTCTCTGGTTTCCCCAAGACTATTCCCTTTATTTGAGCTAGAAGTACTTCTTGTGTCACAAGACCACTGCTTTTCTCAGCTACACAAATCTTAACACCTTACTTGCTTGTTTACATGGCAATTTAGAAAAACAGCCTCCTCTCACAGGATCTTGTTCTAGCAAAGCAAGCTAGAAATGTGTCATATAAAATAATTTACCAACACAACTACTTTTTAGATTTCAGAATAGCTCTTTTTCTTCTCACTCAGTCTCAGAATAAATTATTGTTATTCTGAGGTCATCTGTAAATCAGATTGCAACACTAAAAAAATCAGGCTACATAAAATTAATAAGTTTCAAGAAAAATCAGATGACTTGTAATTTTTTAATATAGGGAAGCTCAGAGGAATATATACATTTACTTTTAATACCAAATCTGTGTTTGGAACAATGCCCTCCACCAGCCAGTTTTAATAGGAACATAGGATCTGCCATGCTCCATTAAGGCAATGATCCATCAAGTCCAATATTCTTCACTCTGCTTGGCAAATGCAAGATGCTTCAAAGGAAGGCAAATTGCCCATCATGCACTTGGCCAATTTTTCAATTTAAATAGTCAGTCCATTGTGCAAAAGCCATTCCATTCTTCACGTCAAGTCCTTGTGCCATATGGTTACAACTGTTCAAGTAACTGAGTGGCATGAATAACCCAATGGACCGTTTTAATAATATTTAAGGCTATGTTTATGCTCAGATTGGGTCTGTTTCTCTAGAACTGTCAACTGGTTTTGTGTACAATGCTCCTCACATTCATTCTCATTACATCTCCCATTTCTACTCCAATTCAGCAACTAAGCAAATTGAAAGTATTCACAAATCCCCACAATTCTGCATCATTATTAAAAATCAGTTATGATTTTAAATAGACATTAGAGGATGTTATTAAGCAGCTACTTGGTGTAACAAAACAGCATGCACCTATCAGAGCATTACAGTAGTGCTCCACTGAATTTCCTTAATTTGATTCATATTCTATTGCTGCACAGAAGTATCTTTTAATTTCTGAGGTAAGAGAAGTTTCTAACTCAGATCTCAATAATTTGCAGTTTTGACCCATGCCTAACGAACTGTTGGCTAAGGGAACTGGTTTGTTGTCAGCTACTAGAAGCTTCAGGAAGATATTTTTATTATTTCTTTTGATATAATTTGCTATTTATATATGTATCACTTTCTGGGCATAATATTTTTGTTTTCTTGTTCTTTGCTGTTTTCCTTCAGGATTTCATTTACCCTTTGAGAGCCTGAGATATATTTTGCATTGTTTTCACCTTTCCTTTCGTTTTGCTGTTTTGCACCTTGGTTATAATTTAGGAATCGGGGTTTGTCAAACCATCTCAGACATGCTGGTTAGGTCCACCCTCCTACATCAAGAGTATCTTATATTCTGGGCAACATACAGGTATCAGAAGGCAAAGCAATAGGAGAAGACTGGAAAGTAAGGTCAGAAGCAGCACTACAGTGACTGGTACATTTCTTACATATATGTGTATTTATAGTCTAGGATTATGTTGTATGTTCTGTACTGTCGTGCTCCAGGGCCCTGCAACAGGGGAAAGGGCTCTATGAGATAGTGACTGTATATCTGTATAAGAAGTGGAAGGAAAAAACTTTCAAGGTAAGTATGTGAAAAGACATGATAAATGGATACTATAAAATGCTGATTTTTCTTATCTAGTTTAGTTTGGATAGAGCTTGTCTTTTTCAGCACTGCATGGCAGAGAGTATCTGAGGGATCTGATAGCTCTAAGAGGTTGTGGGAGAAAACAAATACAAGAATATAATACAAGGGGGAGAAAAAGGTAGAGGAGACAAATGGAAGAAAAAGTTTATACAAACCATGGAGTGGCTGAAGAGAACAATCACAGCTTTGACTGAAGTCCAGTAAAACAGTAGGTCAAATGCAGCAAGGACAGATCCAATGTGCCCAGGTAACATTTATCTTGACATCTGCTCCCCCAGTTTCAGGCAGACTCCACAGCAGTGACAGGTATTCCCTGCCAGGGCTTTGCTGCTGAACTGGCTCCAAGTGCCTCAGTGAGTATTAATAGTTACTCCATTGTGTGGGGATGGCAGCACAGGGGATGAGGAAAGATGGGCAAAGCAAAGGAATGTAAGTACGGTACTTGCATAGGAACAGCAAGCTTTATGTGCCTTGGTACACAAAATTTATGGTTCCATCTTCTTCATGGGATGAAGAGTCAGATTTAATGTCTCGGTTTGTCATATGGATCTTTCAGTTCCTGCAGAAGTCAGGGACATCCTAGTGCCTTTTATCTGGATTTTATTTGTGGTTTCCACAAAACTGGATGCTGATTATTTAATTGGGTCAGCATAATCAGACAATGGGGAATCTAATAGGGCTACAGGGAGACACTAATAAGTGTCTAGCAGTCCTTTCATGATCTAATGAGATGTGTTGTATTAACTGTGGGGGTGTCATGAGGACAATAGGACAAAAATGCCAGTACACTCATGCTTCCTTCCTTCCATTCCATCTCAATATCTACCTCACTCCTGTGGTGATGTCATCTCTGAAGATGACCAAAACAACTATTGCTTCCTCCCCAAAATCTTTTTCATTTTTTCCTCTGTATCTCACTGGTTTTGGACAGTCAGTGTATCGTTGTTGGCCTTTTTAGAACTTTGCTTGTGTTCACAATAATTTTCATCCTTCCTTTTTTATAATGCAATTGTATGTAATGTTGGGTGTCTTTTATCTGATACAAGGATCTTTGTTACAGTGTCAAGAAGAAAGAACAGAGAAGTCAAAATACATTTCTGTCACTCATGTATGACTGAGACACCATTTCTATCAGATAGTCATATACCAATGTCCAATCAATCCTTTCCATTTCTGAGCATCAGACAGAATGGGTAATGTAATAGACTCACTCTTTCTAAAAGGTTTACTGAAATTATGCAGAATTATGTAAGAACTATCTGAATCTAAAAATGGACTGTTCAAAAGTGGACAAAGCTAATAGCCTATTTTAAAGTCAAAGTGACTTGACTGCCAAAAGTTAGAGTCCCCCTTTGACGGCTTATGAAATAATTTCAAAAACAGAAAGTCTGAGTGTGTGAGGCTCTTGAAAGTTTTTATCTAATACTGCAGGTTAGTTATTTATTGACGATTACATATGTAAAAGAGATTTGATTAATTTCAGAATCCGATTTTGGCCACATTTTTATTTTTGTGGGTTTTTTAAATACACCTGTATGCTATTTAACATACTGTTTTTATACCCAGGATGTGTATTTACATGTGTTCTTTTAACAAGCCATTTAATAATCTTTTATTCTCTTCAAATGATGCCATGCCCATATCAAAACCCACAATGTGCAGATTCCTAAAATTTCCAAAATCTCTGACTTGCCAGGCACATATTTCTGTCAACAGCTGTTTCATTTACCATTTGTATCACTTTTCCTTATAGACTAATTTTGATGGTCAGCATTCAATTTTTTTAGTGTTTACCTCTTGCTATTAAGACAAAATTTTATTTGAGCTCTCTATTGGTATCAAATTCCTGTTAATTGAATCTAGAAGCTGATGGAGGGGTGGTATTTCTAGACAAAGACTTCATTATTGCCGTTTCCACACAGCAGCCATGGTAATGTAATGAAAAATATTGAGGGAGATGGAAATACGTCTATTTCTGCATGAAAGACATTTCTTTAGGTCTGTCTGTCATGATACTGCAAAATGGGTTTGCCTTCTCCTCCTCTTCTGCTGAATAAGCATCTCTTGTCTCATTTTCTGAGTTTTAATGGAAACTGTAGTTGCTGTTTACTCCTAAAAACCAGGACATAGGTGTTTTTAAAAATGCAACCCATGAGGGTCTCCTGAGATTTACTTTTTCTCCTTAATTTGTTAATTTCTAGTCCAGCTAGATTTGGCTGTGTTCTGAAACCTCGGGAAAATATATTCCAGCTTTTCATGAATGTGATTTATTGTTTTTGTTAAAAGCCAAATATGAAATTTAAACTCTACTGAAAGTGATTGCAACATTTCCATTGACCTGAACTCACCAAAAAAGTGATAATATCCTTAAAGGTTTTTGCTGTTCTGAAGTCGGAAAGTGAAGTCAGAAATCTGAACTCCATACCTCTGGGTCAGCACCTGGTCACACATGCTGGGGTACCACAGGGACTGCTGAAAGACAGGAGTGCTGTTATTCTTTAACCTTGCTTTCACCTCTACAACTATCTTCCTCCTCAAAACACATATTAATTGAAGAGGATATCTACCATTACAGACAACAGTACAGTTATTCTAATTTCCATAGCAAAAGACACTGCATCTTCACTATGTTTTAAGATGGCTTCAGGGAATAATTTGTAAGTACTGTCATGTCTCCCTTCTTCCACACGTTCCAATTTTCCATGTTAGTCACTTTGAAGATTGTTACCAGTAAGTGTAGTCTCATCTCATAGAAACATCATGTTTGTTTTTTCCTTTGTTTCTGTTATTAAGCACCTCTCAACTGCTAGAAACTTTGGCATTTCCTCACTCTCTTTTCTGAAAAGTGGCTTTTCTTACATACAAGGCGGGAAAACTGTAACAAAAGTATATACAGGACTTTTTTTCATTTCATAAGACAGAATATGTATATGGGATCCCCAACCTTGTAGGACACCTGAACTTGGCACAAGTTAAATGCATTGTGCACAAGCAGGCTGTTGGCAACCTGTGTCTGCTTTAATCAGGCAAGCATATAGCTTCACTGTGTCTCCTATAAATTCTGATTAATTCCTAATGAATGTCTCTGAGCACATCTTATTTCAGAGATAAGATGTGGCTCTTCCTAAGAAGTTTATTACCAAGAGGTTTAAGACTAAGCCACCGGTTGCCAGTATTATCTCCTGGTCACTTGGGAATGATAATATTCAAAGCGCTCAGTCCTTCACTATGCACTGAACAACAAAACATTTCAAGGGTAAGAATTATTAGGTAGAGCTGGAAACATGATTTTTGCCATACCAGATAGTGATTCTTTTTTTTACTTAGCCACAAATTACTTCGGAGCTCCGCAGGAGGATGTAATCCCACTCATAGCATAGCTACACTACTTAGCAGGATCTTCTTTTAACCTCCTCCCTTGTAGTTGTCCATTCCTCCAATACAACAAAGAAGCAGTTTTGGATGGCCCACTGAATTGCTGCCATTTGAAGAGCACCAGTGGTTGTCACCTATTCCACAGCAGCTCATAGAACGGAAGATTACATTTTCAATTACATTTTACCACACAGTGTGCTGTGGTATTTTGTAGAATCATAGAATGGTTGGAAGACCATCTAGTTCCAACCCCCCTGCCATGGGCAGGGACACCTTCCCCCAGCCCAGGTTGCTCAAAGCCCCGTCCAACCCGGCCTGGAACACTGCCAGGGAGGGGGCAGCCACAGCTGCTCTGGGAAACCTCTGCCAGTGTCTCACCACCCTCACAGGGAAGAATTTCTTCCTTATATCTAATCTAAATCTACACTCTGTCAGTTTAAAACTGTTACCCCTCATTCTATCCCTACACCCCCTGATGCAGAGTCCCTCCCCAGCTTTCCTGTAGCCCCTTTCAGTACTGGGAGGCCGCTATAAGGTCTCCCTGGAGCCTTCTCTTCTCCAGGCTTGAACACCCCCAACTCTCTCAGCCTGTCCTCATAAGGGAGGTGCTCCAGCCCCTGATCATCTTCATGGCCTCCTCTGTACCCTCTCCAACAGGCCCATATCCATTTGCTCCTCTTCCAACAAGACAAATGTAATGCCTTGAGGAATGGCAGGTAGTTAGGACCAGATGTTATTTATCCAAGCATTGTGATGTGATTTAAGAAAATTAGGCTCTGAACTATGACAGAATCAGGTAAGCTTTCAGCCAAAATTGCCAGATACCCAGGACAACAGAGTTCTGAATGGTGCAAACCAGGGTGAAGGATTTTCTCCTCCTCAGGAAACCATGCTTGTCACTCAGATTTGTCTTTTATAATGGTAAGCTGCTGTTTAAATTTTTTTCTGCTAAGATTTCACAAGGGAGAATATGTCCACAAATTAAAATATATTACAATATCTATTCACAAAACAACGTGGAAAACCCACTTGTTTCTGGGTTTAAAAATAATTCTGAACTGTTTTAATTCATCACACGATCTGTTTGTCTCTTGCTATTATTTTTATTATGTCATGCTTCCCCTATTCTGATCCCCACAGTGACTCAAATCCTGCTCCCCCAATTACAGAAAGATCAAACTGTGTCCAAATACATTCAGACTTAATTACTTGCACAGGACCAAAATCATTGCTAATTTGCTAAAATAAGAGCTACTCTGCACTTCATACATCCATGGCAACTCCCAATCTCATTAGCTGAAACATTGAATATATCCATGTGATAAATTTTTCTATCAACTAGCAAGGGGACAGTAGGGTGCATTGCATTCATCCACCCGTATGTGAAGCACTGTCAAAAAGAAAACTTTGTTGTTAAAGATGTTGTCTTGTGACAATAAATTTACTTATCACATAGTTGCCCGCACTCAGCAATAGGCTAAGATTCTCGTTTACATTTTCAAGGAATAGTGACTGACACAGGCACAGGGAAACTAGTTTGAGAAAGAAAATGCAGCCTTATATATAAATGGTGAGTAAAGCAAATCTTACGAAAGTATACTTTAAAAAGTTTATAAGCTACATACAGTCCCCAGGGCAATGTACAGATAAGGGAATTTGATTCTGTAGCCCCTTTCCTAGTAGCACTTCTGCTAACTTCTAATTTCTACTAGTACGCGTGAAAAGAGAGGAATAAAACTTAATTGGCATAGCCTCGGGATCCTGTGGATTTGTTCAGAAGTGAGCAAAGACATTGGATTTGTTTAAAGACATCTGACTTGCCTTAGAAAAAAGGAAATAACAGGTGAGAATATGTAAATGTACATGCAGTTGTCACTTAATGCAAAAAAAAACCAAACAAAAAAAAAAGAGTATTTGTCCATTTTGTCTAGACAGACATTTTGCAGACCTTTGAAAATGTAGCTAGTATCTATCTAATGGTTTTACTGGCAGGAGACTTCAGTAGCCTTTTAATATCATAAAGTAGACCACACAATACAACTGCAACACACAGCGCTGAGGCCCTGGTTTCCAGTAGGTGATTTGACAGTATTTTATACCCACTCACTTTGCATGGGCCTGAATGGCTGCATAGCGTGCATGAAATTACAGGCTCAAGTCTCAGAAATGTATCTTTTCATCCCATTTAAAAGCCTTAAACCATAATATTAGTTCTGAGGCTGAGATCTGCTTACAGATCAGTGACATCATATTACTCCTCCTTTTCTCTTCACGCTGATTAACCTGTTTAGACTTTCAGAGAAGTCCTTGATGTAGGAGCTAAATGTCCTTGAAAACACTGGGTTCTTGGCAAGTAGGCAAATTCCCAGTATGAGGCAAAGAAGGCCAATTTTGCTTTCATTACACTGTTGCTATTCCCACCAACTTCCCAATTTTCATGAAAGTAGTACACACACACGTTAGAGAAGAGTTCAGTGTACTGCACGACCTGGATTCTATTTCTAGCACTACCATGAGCGTCTTTTTGCCTCTCTTCACCCGTCACTTCAAGCACATAAAAACCAGTTTTGCCTCTTGAGAGAAGATACTCATACTTTTTTATAAAGCAGAAAAATAATAATTTGGCATAATCATACGACATACAAAGTTGTTCTGCCAGGGAAATTGTTATTAGAAGTTTCTTGGACCTTGCTGATTCTTAAATCTAAATCACTTAATTTCAACAAGAAGGACTTAGTGTCAACAATCTGATTTTCAACAAGCAGGCTAGATTTATTTTCAAATTAACACTGTTGAAATGTACCTCTCAGAGAAATTCTGGTAAGAGAAAACCCCAGAGCATATTCATTAAATGTCCTTTTTCCACATCACTTGTCACAGTCTTACTGATTACACCTAACTTACCACTCAGGTGCCTCATCTGGAAGGTATTGCTGCGATGCTAGTTCAGTTTAAAAATCTGAATGTATTTCCTGGTATTTTTGTGTACTGAATGCCAGCTGTGCTATTTCAGATCTTTACTCCATTTATTTGCCTAATTTAAGCTGAAAAAATGAGAAAGAGAAACATGGAGCTCATGTTTTTGACTATTTCATGAAAATTTATTGCTGTAGGTTCTTTAGACATCTTATTTCAATTTTGAAAAGCTATTTTTTGATCACTCCCAGCAGAAGAATACTGCCAATAGAAATTTTAAAATCTGTATCATGTATTCCTCATAATTTTGAGGACAGGAAAATTCCACCAGAGAGTAGTTGATCCATGTAAACAAACGCCTGTTCCAATCTAATTCCACCCTGTCTTGATCAAGCCAGTCTGGTGAAAAGAATGAGGGATTGTATTCTGGCTGCAATTCCGACTTTAAAATAAAATAGTTATGGCATTAAATCCATGTCCTGAAAGAAAAAAAGTATGGAAAATAATGTAGCACCTTCAGTAGTATCATATCTGCTTTGTTTCGCTATTTGCTGTAAATTCGTCAGACTTTTCTGTTCAGTCTCCATCCTTATAGCAGTATACCTTTCCTTACCATACTCCTGTCTAAGCAACTTCCAGGAAGCAGTTTTCTAAATTAAAATGACATCATTTCAAAACCCAGTAAATTCAAGTCAATGTTCACAAAATGTACTACACTGGTGGCCTTTGACTGTAACGTCTTTAACCAGCTGAAACAACAGATGGTACAAGGTTCCCTGTATTGCCCTGCCTGGTATTTCAAGTCTACTCTTCCTTTCTCCCTTGCTTTCTGCAGCTTGGCTATGTTGACATCTATCTGATACTTTTGATAACAGTAAATATTTTTGTGAAGAATAGTGATTTTGGAACATTGGCACTGTTTACATTATTAATGTTTTCAAAAATGTGTAAATGACTCATGAACAGAAATCCCCTTTTCAAGAACACTTGGCCATGCCCAGGAGTTTGTAGGTGCAATTTCAGTACTATTAGGTTTTTTACTTGTTCTGGTGTTTCAAAAGTGTAGCTTCATGTGTTTTATTTGTCTGAATATGGTGCTTCATCCATATTCAGCCTCAACCATACCACGAAGACACAGCAATGATTTAAAAATTCTTACTGTCAGGTAAGGCAGTGATGGCTGAAGGTTAATCAGACAGGGATTCTCACATTCCTGATATTCAATAGCGTGTTCTGGTAGCAGCCTGATACTTCAAACTGTGGTAAATCTTCTATACACAATTTTATTGTGACTGAGCTTGTTTCCCTACACATTTCAGTTGGAAATATAAAATATTTCTAAGACTGTAACCATACAAAGTACATTTGAGATTTGCAATGGATTCTTTCATTGCCATCCTGACTGTTTTTCCGGTAGGATCTCCTTCAAATAAAGGGGAAAACTATTATTGCACTGTAGAGTTCAAATGCAAGCAAGTGCTGGCCAAAATTGACCAGAAAGCAAATAAAGCAGGAAGGGTAGGATGAAGAAAAGCCCTTAATCTAAATGCACATTAGGAACTCTGTATTTCAGCTTGGTGGCTTTGTAACAGTATGGTGAGAAAGAGAAAAGGATTTGGTCAATTTTTCTTACATTATCCTTTTCCTTCAGTATCAAGAAGGAATGCTCACTTCTCTGAAAAATTTGGCTGGTATTTCCTCTCTAACATAGGTGGTGAGGGGAATCACGTTTGTCAGGAGTCCGTGTTGCAGGGCTGTTGTGTAGTAGAAAAAGTGGCCTTCTACACAGCACTATGACATGACTTTAATAAAGTTTTTTTTGCCACTGTCTCACATGGCATTCTCAGGAGCAAGCTACAGAAACAGTTTAGGTGAAAGTTCTATGGCATGAAATATATACTGTAGCATATAGTATTGTGATTACTTGGAGAGTTATCATCATTTTACACCTCAAAACGGATGGTTGCATCAGGAAGGCTTCTGCAAGGATGACTTCCAAGTCAAGCATTATCAGTGACTTGGATAACTGAATAGATGGTAGTAATTACCTTTCAGAGTAGAAACAGCAAACCAATCTCTAATTAGACAATCATCAAAACATGAAAAACAGAATCCATAGAATACGCAATTCAAATTAGCAATGAGAAGCACAACATAAAAAGCAAGAATGTGACTTTCTTCAAACTAAGAACAATATTAAAACCCTCTCTTATCTATTTCTGAAAAGAAAATAAGCCTTGATATGTGGAAGCCTTGCTCTGAGGGTACATTTGGGAAGCAAGAGCATTTCTCATCTAGTTTCAGCTATACTTTTATGTTTTGTTCTCAAGGGAAATTCTAGAGGCAATTGAAAGTCCATTCTTGTACCCCACTGTAATAACAGAGGATTTTTTTTTTTTAAAAAAGGAATACAATATGGGCAGTCTTATTTTTTAAGTCAAAGTGCCCCTGCAAGAATACAAGGTTTGATACAGATTGTTACAGAGCTATGCTCTGAATTATAGCACTGACACAGTAGGTATGATTAGGTTAGACACCTACTGTCCTAAATGAATAACCCTCAGTACTTCAAAGTTACTGCCACTACACAAGATACTAGTTTCTTAGCAAGAAATTTGCTCTGCCACGTATGTAATTCCACTGAAGCTCAATGGCTTTTTACATGTGCTGAAAGACACAAAAAACCCCACTTCCCTAAACAGTTCCAAAATGCAAACTAATTAAACTGACAAAAACAAACCCCAGTTCTTTCTTCAGAGCTGTAGCTGAGTAAATAATCTCTGTGAAACTCTTGGTTGGCTTTTCCTGCGCTTCAAATTTTGTGCATATGGACAACAACAAAGTCAAAACCCATGGCTCATACTGGAAGCAGTGTACAGTGTGAGGTAATGCTCATTTTATACTGAGACTACTTAATGATGCTTAACAGTGAGAATTCTGTGTAAGCAGTCATATGTGGATTTAAAGTCCACTTTCTCTGACGTAATTGGAAAATTTACACGAATTTCTATTTCAGTAGGACCTGTGTTTCTGAACACAGATTCATGCAAATTTATACCAGTAGCCGCTCAGTGCTTCGAAAAAGTCTAAAGCAAGAGAAAAATGGCATCTCAGCAGTATGTAGTCAAAGGAATAGCTTTAGTGTATACATACACATGTAGACTTTGTGTACCTACTGTTCTGCATGCTCTGTGTATAAAACCACACACGCTCTGCCTCGATTTTAACGGGGTCACAGTTTTGTCGTGGAATAACTTTCCCTATGGCATAATGCACCGACATTCTTATAATAAGAAAAGAGGTAAGACGTCACCGTACAGCAAGAGTCCATGTGACTGGTATCTATAGAGTCTAATTAGCTCTGATTACATGCAGTGGGCATCTCGACATCCTCCCACTGTTTTTTAGTTTGACACCACGCAGAATTAAACCAGTCAAATCTAAGGCAGAGACGTCTGAAGCACTTTGGAAACCTTGACTCGCTTTTATCGTGGGTAAGCCAGTCAACAGAGTCCCCTTTTTACCTGAAAATTTAAACTTCAACTGCTTCCAGTGTAGGGCTGCGTATCTCCTCAAAATAACGACCGAGCTTCTTGCGGGCTGCGCACCGCTTTTGCGTTTGGGCGATTTTAGGGAACACTACCTTGCCGGCGGCCGCCCGCCGCCTCACGCCGGTACTCCCTGAGCAAACCGGCCCCGGTTTCCCTCGGCGCTCGTACCGCGGCGGGCACGGTCGGAAAGGCTCGGTGCCGGCTTGGCGGGCCCCGTAGGGCGGCGGGGACCCCCCCGAGG
>NW_020799099.1:3941653-3987556 GCF_003259725.1 Athene cunicularia
CTCCGCTCCTGCGGCGTGAGGCGGCGGCAGCGCGGAGCAGGCGGCAGGCAGGGCTGCGGGGCGTGAGAGCTGTCATCGCTTGAGTTCTGTTTTATTTTCCTGGCGACTAGCGTAGCTGCCGAGAAAGCCTATTTATTGGCTCAGCTAAGGTTTAGAGAACCCACTGCTCCCTTTTGTACTAGCGGTGCTCATGCATCCCCTTTATATTTTCTAAAATCTAAGCTGTGATAAAACCAGACTCCCCACAGAAATGTAGGACACCCGTACAGAAAAGCCTCAGTTCTTGAGATGCGTCTTATCCTGTTGGTTGTCTTTTGGAAACTTCAGTCTGCTGTCTTTTCAGATGCAATTACATAAATATATATTTAAAAAATACTGACCATGACCAGACTTGCTGCAAGAGAAGTAAATTCAGTTTTGCTAATAGGGACGTTAACTTTCTTTTCTCTGACTTACAGAATGTAGGTTGTCCATGAATTATTCACTGATTTTTATAACATGCTGCAGTGTAGATAGACTTACCTCTGAACACTATTTGACTATTTTGTACTTTCAGGACAATATTTAGTTCTTAATTAAATATTTTAATTACCAGATGACAAACACTTTGAGTTTTAAGTTAACATTCAGCATTTCTAGAAGAAACCTTAATTAAAATCACCCTAGAGACAACTGTGAAGTACAGAAATAATTAGTGTTTAGAATGGGATAACCACAAATAAAAGTGGCTTTTAACATCCCAGTGCAGAAATTCTTCACAAATACTATGTACCCAGCAATGCAGACTTCAAGCGAAGCAGTCTTTAGCTCTCTGAAAGTTAGTTGTGAGTTAGTTAGCTGGTTGTTTAGGCTCCCTCTGTAGTTGATGGAATGAGAGCAAATAGCAGTGGGCAAGGCAGCACAGTAATTTATCTTCTTTCTTGAGGTGCCTGTCTTTCTTCATTCACCATAAAAAGAGCCTAGAGGATTAGACTCTGGCACTTTATATTTAGACAGCTGAAGCTAGCTCAGATGAATTGTAAGCTCTGAGTCCTAAACTTCTGGATCCCTTTTAGGTTAGTGTCCTAGAACTGTTGGTATATTCCTTTGTTTAAGAAATGGGTATTATGCCACCAGGCAGTAAAACTGGAGTTCAGTTTGCACAGCTATAGGCATTTGAGCCTGGAGCGAGCCCAATCTGTTGGAATTGCTTCCTGGCATATAATTCCTGACATCCTGTCCTGGGAGTCTATGACCGCAGTGATTGTGAGCCACTGACGGGTGGACTGATGAAAGGGCTGACATTAATCCATCTAATAGGAGTGTCTTGAACTGATAGGGCATAGAGGTAAAAGACCGACAACTACCATTTCCCCTGTTAGGTGCCCATGGTCATCCTCAGCATAGAGGTGGAGTTTCTCTTCTGGAGTAACATTCTGTGCTTGGTGCTAATGCATATTAGTGAAATAAATATGAGTATCAGTTTGCTCATAATGTGCTCATATTGACACACGTAAGATTGTAGTATGCACAGGGTGAGTATGCGAATCCTTGACTGGAAGAATCTGTAGTCTGAATATTCAGTACTGACAGATAGTGCAAGGGGAAAGAGGCAGGGAGATGTGAAATAGTTTGCACAAGAAGATGCACTTGGTATTTGAAATGTCTTCGCTCTGAAAGCTGTAACCTGTGCAAGGTACCTGTCAATGTACAGCTGGCTCCCTCCTGTGCCAAATATTGCTGGAAAAAGTAATTAACCTTGGATTCCCACTAAGAGTGCAGACTGGATGTAATACTTGTTTCGCAAAGTATATATGTCCCAGTGGGAAAAATGTACAAAACCCGTAAATTAAATGTAGTAGGCATCGGATGCCTGATTTCCGGAGTCTCTGAAAACAGAGCTTAGTTTCCTAAGTGGAACGACAGAACGCAAATAAAGCACTGAGTGTAAAAGGAGCTTTAAAACTCTTTGTTGCTGCAGCCCTGTTAACTTTGTGCTTTCCTGGTGAGATGTCTGCCAAAGTGTGTGCATAGATACACTCCTATCATCAAAATGTAGTCCTTATTTTCCCACAGAAATTCAGAGGGTTGATATTTTCTCTTGAGGAGTTAGTGAAGAGTAATAGTAGGAAAAATCTCTGCATAGTTTGTGGGGTGGGAGGGGAAGGAACAAACTTAAGTGTGTGTATACCTCCTCCTGATAGCTCATTGTGTTTTGTTCCATTTTTTGACTAATTCTTTCCAGTTTGGAGCCGGAACTTCTGTGAGTTGACATGAGGGCATTTTGGATGATGGATTATGTCATTTCAGAGCAGTGGGAGAGTATAGACCTGAGTCAGATCTTGCAGCTGGCCTGATTTATGTTCTGCTGTTCAGCTGAATTAGCCTCCCTCTTCTGGAAAGCCCAGGCAGCAGTTCACAGAAAGGATATACATTTTGAATTTGGTGCAGGGATTCTCAAATTGTGTGGAACACATGGAAGGTTCCATGCAAACATTCATGAGTGTGACCCTAGTTTTGCTGGTGAAGAAACAAAATTGCCAGCATCCTTTTCTGGTATATGGCTGTAGCAGAGCTTGGAGGGCTGGCAGAGCCTTCATTTGGGAGAGGCAGTGAGGCTGGGAGGATTGCCCCACCTAACACTGCCTGTGACTCTTCAGAGCCAGGGCTGCCACCTCACATGGAACATCAGAGTCTTTTCCTGTGATGGTAACAAAGCAAACATTTGAGACTGCTTCGTTTAAGAGATCTCAGGAGTCATGAGCTAAAATGCTACTCATGTATGTGCATGTCTGAGCACTTACTTTTGTGAGTAAGGCAATTATCATTCCTTAATTTTAAGACTGGGATCTCGGAGGTTACTTTTGGCAGAACAAGAGGCACAATCTGCGTCTCCTGTGTAGCTGACTCCGGTGTTGTTGCTTTTAAATGTGTGTGAGCATCTCTGTTTCTGTGATGTACTTATCTGATCTGTCTATAATTGCTGGACTACATTTCCTTTTCAGGGCTAGAGTAGAATCACAGTCACTAATGTACTACAGTTTAGTAGTGGGGTAAACTGCTTGTAAATTGTTGATGCCATCTTTTATTGCATTTAATAGTTCGGAGAGACTAACAGCCTGTTCTTCAGTACAGATGTTAGAAAATTGCTCTACAGATCTGTAAGGGCCCAGAAAGAAACCTCTGTTTCTCCAACTTCTCTCTTTTTAGTTTTAAAATTGCTTATGCAGTTCGCACTGTTAAAAAATAGATTTAGAAACAAGATTATAAATCTTTTAGATGGCTGTTGATGAGATGATGAACAGCAGAACACAAGGAATTCTCAGGTCAACTATTTGTCCCGCATTTCTGTCTTTCTGCTACAATTCTGGAAGTTTGAACATGAAAAGGGATAGGTAGGCTAACAGAGTAGAAGTTCGTAATTGAAACAATTCATGGTGGAAGCAGAGGAATCACCATGTTTACTCCAGTCCTTTGCAGTTGCTGTGCTGCTCAGATTTCTGGCCTTGTACAGGCAATAATATGATGCAATGTGAGGTCATAGTAAATGTGATGCATACGAAACACAAGAGACAAGTTGCCTTTGCTTGGTTAGTGGAAATTTACTTAAAAATAGTTTTTATTGCACATATGAAGGTCATACATTTTAGATCAATATAGTTAAGGTAAACATAAATATGTTATAACGTAGGATAGGTTTTTTTGTCTTATGACACTACCTGGCATGTAACAAACCAGTTGTTCAGAGCGTACATAACACTGCTCTATCTGAAAGCTTGTGATGCTTATTAAGTAAAGGTCTTGAAAAGTGATATACTCCTTTAGGAACCGTGGCCTCACTAGTGTGAGAGTTCTGCTGCAGAGCTGAAATTGAGGTGTCCTGCTTTCATATTATTTAAAAAGGGGGTGACTTAGGGGTTCTGTCACATTTTGGTTACATGTTAATCATCTTGTGGTGAATTATGTTAATTTACGGCTATCACTGAAGTTATTGTGAGTTCGCCTAAGTAGGAAGCAATGAACTGGACTTAAGCTGGCTAAGGGTAGCAGTATAGTTAGGAAATAAAACTTGTAACTTGAGACCATCCTAATTTTATACTGATGAATGAATGATTCTGCAGGTTGGTCTGAAGTTCTTCCTTCCTGCTAGTGAAGCTCTTCAGTTCCTCAAAGCAGCTGCCTAGCTGGTGCACACTTAGGGCCAAGTGAAACATGTCCAGATGTACAGTTAACATGATTGTTCTTCTACAATTCCATCCTTCTTATTTGTGATGGGCAGCAAATGGGGGCTTGAGGCATTATAGACCCCTTGGCCATTTTTCTACTGTGAAATGTGGAAAATAGTTTTGGAAAAAAATAGAGGGGCTCAACTGCAGCTTCATGTCAGGAAAAGGGGACAGAATTCTGTCCTTTCACCTTCCTGCTGTGTACCATGTAGCATAACTATGCAACCTATGTACTAGGACTAGTGCTTACTTAATGTCGTAGTATATCAGCTAAAAAATGAATATAAAATAATTGGACATTTTTTATGCTTGGTGTTCTTGTGGATTTTTTGCCATGTGTTTTACAGATTTTTATTTTTTGTGTTCTTTCATCTATTTGGAATAATTGGGAAGAGAAGCATCGTGATTTCCATCTCTCCTTCCCTCTTTTAATGTAAGTTGTCAGCTCTTTACAGAGACGAGGTTGAGAATATGAACTTTAAAGGCTTTGGGAAGTAGAACACAAATAATTAATGCACACTTAGTTCTATTTTAATCATATTTTTAAGCCAGTCTAATGATATTTAGGGATGTGATTTGTTGTTTTGATTATTTCAGTAGGAAAATATGACATGTAAAATGTGTTGAAAATGGTTAAATAGCTAAGACTAAAATTTTAACCATTTTCTTCATACTTTGGGATAGCCTAAGACTACTAGATATAAGAGCAGAGGAGCAGAAAATGGAATAGGAGACCTTGTAGCTGATGCTTCTCTCATGCGCTGCTCTTCAAGGTCTTTGTATTTGCTGAGGGAAGAGAGGAAGGGGAGGTATGGATGAACCTAACAGTATTCTGGCTGTGTGGTGCTGTACGAGATTTTTTTGCTTTTTATTTTTTTGGAAGGTCTTGACAATAATTTAGTCATTAAAATACCAGGCAACTTTCATCTTTATTTTGAAAAGGTACTGCAGTCACTTCAAATGTATCCTTTCTATCACAAGATTTATAGCTGAGGATGCCTTCCTTGCTGGGAAGATGTTCTAATGCAAGACCTTTGGAAGGATATATCTCTTTTTACAGAAGTCAGATGAGTCACCTTAGTCAGACAGTGGATTTTGAAAGAAAGATAGAGAAAACAAAATAAGTGTTGTATTTCAAAATATTTTGAAAAATTAAACAGTATAAAGGGGAAAAATATATTCTTATGTGCTTCATGAAAGATAAATGAGATTCAGGGTGGCAGTTTAGAGTCTTCTTAAATCAAGAAGTCAGCGTGAGTCAATTTGTTCTCTGTCTTTTCTACTTTTTTTTCTTCATAATATTACAGTAAACAACCACATTTCTGTAGCTCTCTGTTTTTAGATGTGGAAGGAGAATAGAAATGTAACAGCATAGCAGACAATAAGAATCTTGTTTAAAAGGTAACGATGAAAAGACAGTGTTTCTGGGTTTAATTATGATTTTGTTGGGGAATATAGTAGTAACATACTGTGGCAGTTCACCATATGCACTCTGGGCTTAAATCCTTATTCCCATGTGAAATATACCTGAGCTTTAAGACTTTAAATCAATTCTGTGTTTAACAGAGTCACAAATCCTCTCTGTTATGCATCCTTTTTCATAGACTTAGTGTTACAGAACTGAAAAAAACCACGTATCCTGTCATGTTTGGCAAAGCAGTTTTGGCACATATTTCAGAAAGTAAATACCAGTTAGCATTGCTTATACTGCAGTGCCACCCAGGTCATCTCTGGTAGTCCAGAAATACCATCCACAAATGAAAATGTAAAAAGATCAAAAGCTTCATCCCAGGAGAGAGCTACCCTTGGTAATGAGTATTACAATCTCTTCACTTGGTCTGCAATGGAACTGCCCATTTGTGTTAACTGAAATGTTCAGAGCGTGGACTAGCTGTAGCAGTGATAAAGTGATTAAGATTTTATGTTTTGCTGAATTTATTACAACTGGTGCAGATAGCTGGAAGGCCAGGCATATTCTTATAACTTGAATGGAATTAGTTATGCCCAGAGAAAACCGTTAGGGCTGACACTGCTGCATATGGGGAAATCCAGTGATGTCAGCAGGCATATATTGTGCAGTGGTAATATAGCTAAGCTTATTGTTGAAAGAGCGCACACACACCACACACACACAAAAAAAGCGCCCCACCTGCAATTAAAGAGGCTGTCACTCTGGTAGTGGATTTGAACCTGCAGCAATTCGGATACGCAGCTTTTGAAGCTGCCCATGCAGGTTCCACTATGTTCATTTAAATGCATAGTCTTTCTGTGTGCCAAAGGTGTGTGCGGCATTTTCCTCCTTGGTTCTATCCTCTCACAGACTGACAGGGTTTGCTTAAAAAGGGCAATTTGGCAGTTTGTTTTGCCCTCAGCATTCATTACATGGACTTGCATCTCTCCTAATGCACATTACCTGGCTTTTGAACTGAGGGTTGAAGGATTAATTTCCTCTTCAGTTTTTCTGTCTGGCTTTTTACTCTTGTATCTGAGTTTTTTGCCCAAGTGAATAAATTAATTTTCACAATGCTTCTGTGAAATGGAAGCCAACTGTTCTTTTTCTATAGATGAGGAATAGAGGCATATAGGACTTAAGGACCAAATTTTAAATTTATAAGGCCTCTTTGTCTCTATGTAGCATATATATAGTGTTATATGTATTCAAAGCACACCCTCCATTAACTCATATACTGTTTATCAGCTGCACTGGTGTCTCTGTGCCCATCAAATCAGCTCAAGTGATCTATATCCCTTGAGCTAATGAATTAACTGATAGCAGCTGGAGGCTGTCTTTCTCAATATTGAGCTGGACTAGAAAGGCAAGGGAGATTGCTGATGAGTTTCACATTTATTTGCAGACAGCAGTGGAAGAAGGTTATGGTATCCCAAGTACCTTTTCAGGCCTTTGGCCTCTGCTCTGGCAGGCATAAATGCTTCTGTTCTTCCCCCAGCTGTGACCACTTTATCCTGATCCCATCTATTCTGTTGTTTCAGACGTTGTCAGGCAGTTGTTTTCTGTTGTTGTTTTCTTCAGCTAGGTAGCATCTGCTCCTCAGCCTCATCCTGTGTCTGTTTTCTCTGCAACTCCTACTTTCTCTTCTCTGAACCTCTTCTCTCCTCTCTAGTTTTCTTAGCTAGATCCTGCTCAGCGTCTGATCTATCTGTTCTCTCAGCCCATTCCTCTTTGCTCCCCACTGCTTTCAGCCAGTACCTTCACTGGTTCATAGTTCCAGTTCTGTGTTTTCTGAATCAGCTTGATCACTCTTTCTTTTCTTCTATTTCCCTTCTCTCTTCTCCCTCTCTCTCTGCTTTTGCAACCATTTTTTGAGGGGAGTTCACAGCCTCTGTGGTTCTCTGTTCCCTTTTCCTACACTCAGGTTTCCTCTTTCCAGTGCAACCTGCCATTCCAGTTTTCATTCAGTAGCTCTTTGACTTTCCCATTTTCCTTGATTGTATTACAAGAACACATGAGGGATTTTAAAAATATATGTATCCTCATGTAATGACATTAGATAGCTTCTTCCTTTCAGCTCCTGGTAAGGTAGGTGTAAAATAGAAGTAGGCCCAATGTAACGCACAGCATTGCAGAAGTGCACCTGGAGTGAGAGCTGATCTCAGTCTACACTGGATCATGCCCAGTGTCTGGGATCTGTGAGCAGTTTAGTTACTAGCATCCAGAAAGTCTGTTGAATGTGTACAGACTGTTGTTTTTCAAAGACATGTAATTTGACCAAATTGACACACAAGTAGAATCTTCCAGATTTGGTTAATGTTTCTACTAGTAACATTAGAAGGCATGAGATCAGGCTTCACTGTGTATTGCTTGGCAAGACATAAGGAAGAAGACTTGTTTCACCTGTCATATATGTTAACTACGGTACGGTAAGCATAAATATTGCCTTCCTTAAGCCATCAGCTTGAATACCTATGGTGGATAGTATTAACTACAACTGAAAGCAGAGATGTGTTTTCATTTTATATATATACTGAAGTGAGTTGGGAGGGATTTCTGAAGAGAAGTGGTGTCTTACATAAGGTTAAAAAAAACCCCAAACAAAACCAAACAGAAATGGCCTGTGGCATTGAAGCACTGTAAGCGCTTTCAGGTTTCAGGCAAGCAAGCATGAAGACAGAAGGATCACAATAAAGAATACTTCTTGTCAATAGGTGGGCAAATGACAAGGGACAAAATAATTCATTATTTCTGTAGCCCCAGGAGAAGTGGAAGCTGCAAATAACCACCGTAGTGAAATTCTGTTGCCTTTTTGTTTTCTTATTAGGTACATTGAAGAAAGTCCATCTCTGAGACGTATGACTATGATGAGGGAAAAGGGAAGACGACAGGCCATTAGAGGCCCAGCATTCATGTTCAACAACAGGGGCACCAGTCTTACGGCTGAAGAGGAACGCTTTCTAGATGCAGCAGAGTATGGGAACATACCTGTGGTGCGCAAAATGCTGGAGGAGTCAAAAACACTGAATGTCAACTGTGTTGACTACATGGGCCAAAATGCCTTGCAGCTTGCTGTAGGGAATGAACATTTGGAAGTGACAGAACTTCTGTTAAAAAAAGAGAACTTGGCACGGATTGGAGATGCCCTGCTGCTCGCAATCAGCAAGGGCTACATTAGGATAGTGGAAGCAATTTTGAATCATCCTGGGTTTTCAGTAAATAAGCGACTGACTCTAAGCCCTTGTGAGCAGGAGCTCCAGGATGATGATTTTTATTCCTATGACGAAGACGGTACCCGCTTTTCTCCAGATATCACTCCCATAATTTTAGCTGCCCACTGCCAAAAATACGAAGTTGTGCATATGCTATTGATGAAAGGAGCAAGGATAGAAAGACCTCATGATTATTTCTGCAAATGTAATGACTGTACAGAGAAGCAAAAGCATGATTCTTTCAGTCACTCTAGGTCAAGGATAAATGCATACAAAGGACTGGCTAGTCCAGCTTATCTGTCCCTCTCCAGTGAAGATCCAGTACTTACTGCTCTGGAACTCAGCAATGAACTTGCCAAGTTGGCCAACATTGAAAAAGAATTCAAGGTAACAGTGTTTTGGTGTTTCTCTCTGTTATTGTTAAAGTTGTTGCTACTTTGTGATGTCCTTAGATGCTTGAAATTATTTCCTCTGTCTTTACTTTTTCAACTGCAAATTCTTTCAGGATATTTATTGTGTCTTTTATTCTTGATTTTGATTTTTCAATGCATAAGCCTTTAAAAAAGAACTTTTAATGAAATGAAATTGCTTTTGCACCTACTGTGTACGGAGAAATTGGAAAAAGGAACAGTGTGTATTCCGATAACCTTGTAGCAGATGGAAAACAATTTTGGTTGCTGTAGCAGACAAAGATTGGGTTTAGTTACAAATGCTGAGTAGTATACGTGCAGAAAGCAGAAATCTTACTCTTTTCTTGAGCGTACTGCAGCATTGACCTTACTTCCTCTTCTTTGTTTGACTAATGTTGAATGATATCTCCAAATTGTTAAGCATACAGAAAATGAGGGGTTTTGACATACCTTTTAGAAATGTCACTTGTTCAAAACCAGCTGTTAGACTAATTACAGATGTAGGTCGTCTTGTCTGCTTTTGAGCTGTATCTGCTTTAGAATGTCAGTGCCCTATACTATGCTGTATATTTCAGCTTCTCCATCAGACAACTAACAACTTAAATAACTGTTGCCCAGTGCTTTTTTTAAAATGATTTTGCAGTTCTGTTGAATACCTTGAAAAGTAAGGTAACAGCTACTTTCCCCCTTGCCTCCCCCCTTCCTGCCCCTTAACAAAACCCCACCAGATAATCAAACCCCAGTAGACTGGATGTAATAAGAAAAGCTCGGCATGGGGAGTGACAGATTGTTCTCAGCAAGTAGCAGTATTAACAGCATAGTATCTAGTTATAACAAAAAATTTAATGGGGTTCTGCAGGGTCAGTGTTGGGTACCACTCGTTTGTTTAATATCTTCACAGATGCTCTGAGAGAAGCCAAAGATGCATTAACCTTTTTTAAAAAACAGCAAGCATTGCTAACACTGTGGGGTGTCAGAAGAAATAACAACAACCTGGACAAATATAGGCAGAAATTAATAAGGTGAACTTTACCAGAAGATGAAGAAACAGTTTTAGACCGCAGAGAAATGATACCTCTGGATGTAGCTGGGCGAGTTAAAATATAATTTAAAAATAAGGTTTCAGTGCTGAGAGGCATTCATGTATTATACTATGCACTAATAAAATGTATAAGTCATCTTAAACCTTTCTTCTCCTTTCTTTTTTGAAGGAACCCCCTCATACCATGCTGCGTACCGTGTAATTTGGCAAGTGGATTGAATACTTCCTTAATGTATTTATTCAGGAGTATAGGAAAAATGTCATATTTTTATTTTTCTTCTGCTGAAAAAGTACTGAACTGGGAAGGCTCTTTGTGAACATGAAATTGAAGAATTAGAGAATTTTAGCACATGTGCAGAGCCTGTTGGCTTGTGTGCTTCACACAATGAATTATAGTTACGTGTCTCATTTAGAGACGATTATAGAAGGTTAAATCTCTGATGTGTATAACTCAGCCCTACTTATCATTGATTAATTTTCAGCTAGGCCAACAACCTGAGAGCCACAGGGTCTCCAGAATCATGTGCCCAAAATGGACATTTATGGGTTTTCTGAATAATGCTTTGCTGGTTGTGGATAGAAACATTTTATTTTTTCTCCCCCTCCTGCATTTTCTCCGTGAGAACTTTTCTTCTGGGCTGGCACCTTCAAAACTCTACCATCCATCTTTTCTTTGTGATACTGCATACAAATTTTGTTATTATACCTGTGTTCAGAAACACTGGGGTGCTTAGGGACTCAATTTAAGTGTTATGCAACTCCCTAGGAACCCAAAATACAATCTCTGCCACAAAAAGCTAAATTAAGTCAAGCTGGATCATGTTTTTGTGAGGGGAGGATGTAGATAATTAAAACTGAAGAGAAAAATTTCAGTAAAAATATAAATTCATGGGAAGCTCTCCTATCATAGGTACTAATACCATGAATACAAATATCATCAGAAAAAAAATAGCTTGAAATTTTGGAGGAGGAAAAGTGATGTTTTGTGGCTGGACTTCTCATTTCAAACCAGAATTTGAAAAAATCACTTCAGTTTTTTAAAATGTTAAACTGTCACAGTATAAAATATTCTACTTTTCAATTTATTTTTTTTCTTTTTCTCAACTCTTTAGCCTCTATTTATTGATATTTTGAGATGCCTAAGAACCCAAGAAATCACTTATTTTCAGATTTCAGTATTTTCGGATAGCAATTAAATGGATGCTAACCTTTTCAGGTGTATAAAATAATTCAGTTTTGGCATCTACAGTACAAATTTTTCCTGGCTCCTCACTAGCATGGAAATTCTAGCTTCTCATCAACATCAAAACATTCCAGTGAAATAATTATTCTCCTCATTTACCTCACATCTCCCGCTTTTCCTTCTGATTCTTATGCATCTCAGACCATTCTTTCTGTTTCTACCAACGCTGGTAGGAGAGTTGCTCGTTTTCTTCTGGCGTCAATGGTTGGCTGCCCTTCCTGCGGAGAAGAGGGAGGGAGGGAGGAGGACAAAGAAAAGGCAAGGAATTTTTTAGCATCACCATTAAACCAAGTCCAGGAAGGGCTGTAATTGCACAGCTGATGAGAAAACTATTTCATTGGGGTTGTGGATAGGTATGATGGGGCTGCTCATGGCACAGATGTCATACAAAATGCCACACTGAGAGCTGTGGAGGCATATCAAGGAGAAAGCAAACAGTGCTTCTGTGTCTTACAGAAGCACATTGTGAGAGCTTGCTACATTTGATGTCTGTTCAGTGCTTATTTTTCTATAGGTATGTCAGCTGAATGTATTCCGCTAATAACTGTGTGCTTTGGCATGTCTCGGAGCAACAGGCTTCTAGTCTGACATTCTCACTCCCTATGAGGCAGAATGACTGATATGCTTCTGGTGCACACCTCTTCAGGATCATCACTCGAAATGCTTAAGTATTCCAATCAAATTCAGTCTGTAGCACAATACTGACAGAATTATTTCAGGGTAAAGAAGAATGGACAAAATAGTTCACCTCCCACAAAAAAAAAAAAAAGGACAAATCTGTTCAAAGGGACTTTTGGTGATATTCATGATTCATTCTTAGTATCTGTGGTACATCAAGGCCCATAGCATTTCCTGCTCATGGTTGCAGCAATGCACTTCCTGGATGTGGAGCACTCATACAGAAAACACTTTTCTAGGTGGTTTTCCCGCAGAGAAAGAATATAGGGTGAGCCTGTTCAAAAATGCCTGAGGGCAAAGCTTCCTAGTAAATGCTTGCTAAACTGAACCTTACATCTTTTGCATATGCAAAGTCCAGTCTGCCTCTATCACTTTATAATTTACACTAACAAATTCTGATGTTTGTGTGCAAACCAGAGTTTGCTCAAGTGTGTTAGAAATGTGAGAAGGTGGCTTAGGACACTCATTCATGACAGTCAGTTTCTCGTGATTACTGAAAAAACTTATTAGTCACACTGATTTTTAATTTTTTTGTTTTCCCTTCGGAAACAAGGAGAAAGGATTCAAAGAAACCAGCAAACCCTTATTTTTCCTGGAAGACATGTAGCAAAAAATAAGTACTGAAAATAAGTAAGAAGACAGGGAAACTGGAGCCCTAAAGACCATTTCACTCTTTCTTCCTCAAGCTTCCTTGCTTCCTATTCCTTTGTGAAATCCTTGTTCCAAGCTCCCATTGCCTCTTTTGCTCTTCTTAATCTGTTTTATTGTAGGGTTTTTTGACACTGTTACCTCTCTTTGTTCTTTGCATCCATTTGTCGTCTTCCCCAATTTTCTTCTAGTCAGTTCCCTCTTTGGATTTCCTTTTTTCTTGTCTGCCTTCTAAGTGCTTGCTTAATTTTCTTTTTTTTTTGTTGTTGTTGATTTTACTCTCCATCTTCCTCACTTGAGGTTCTAATCCTGGTGAAGCATGGCTGCCTTGTCTGAATATGCTGTTGACTCCTCTTTAGGTCTGGAAACCATCTAATGGAACAGCAGAGATTATTAGTGCCTGGCTGTCAGAGCAGCAAGACATCATTTTACTGGCCAGAATAGCAGCATATCACCCCTGTGGCCAGGACAGGAACTACAGTATTTCTCTTAAATTTGTGATCCTAGTCCCCATCCCAGAGATTGACAGCAGGATTTCAGTTTGTTTTATCTGAGTCAAGACTGCTACCCAATCATAAAAAAAGCCTTCACTCTTCCATACCTATTTGGCGCTATCACGTGAAGTTTCAGTCTCTTAAAGAATCTGATTAGATTCTCTCCTGTCAAGTTTTTATGGGTGTTTTCTATGTAGTAGAGATAAAAAGAAAGGGCATTGTTGATGAAGTTCTGTGTCAAAGATGCAAAACCAGAGTTCTGCTTCACTCTGGGCTTCTTCACCAGTTTTGATATATAAGGGCTTTTATAATAGATGTGCCTGATCAAAAAGTGCTTTCAAAGTTATCAAATCTGCTGGTTTGATTCCACTCTTTTGTTGAAAAGGCCACAAGCTGCTGAGTTAGAAAAAGTTATGGTGTTCTACTGGCATCTCTTTATGAGTGGTTAGAGATCTCCAAGGTGTACTGCTTTGTACCTGAGAGACTGGTGGGGGAAGCTCAGTCTGGAAACCGGATCTTGTCTTAATGTGAAAAAGTGTTTATTTCCATAGTTAGAGAATCATGTTTTCCAATCTCAGTAGCATCACAAAATACTTTGCAATACAAATATTCCCAATTTTTACCTTTTCTTGTTCTTCTATTTTTAGCTGTGGGTTACTAAAGTTAATTGATATTTACCCTCCTCCCTGAGAACTTTAAAACTGTTACTGTGCAGTGATGGGAGAATTTCTAGCACTCAGAACAGCTGATAGAACTTTCCTTTGGAGTCACCATAGAAAAAAACAGTACAAGGTAGCTAAAAAGCCACATGACAGTCTCTGTATACTAGCTTCCAACTAAATACTATGCTGTGTAAGCAAGCTCAATTCTTCCAGTGGAAATTGTGCTAGCTGATGTCATGTCAGAATCTGGTCCATCATAGCAAGGATCAAAAAGATTGTAGTCCCGCTTTATGTAGGATAACTCCCTGTTCCCAGTTTTGCTAAAAGCTCCTACTGAAACCAACGGAAGATGTGGACGTGCGTCTAAAAGCGGAATCTGTCACTGTTCCAAGTAAATTTACATAGTGTTATCTCAGCTGAACTAACAAAGAGTGTTCAAGCTTGATCTACGTTTAGGTCCAACTTTTAAAAGGACAGGGCCCAGATCCATAATCATTAGTGCAATTATGTACTTGATTTGCATATACAGTTCCTGTAGTTATATATGCAAACTGACTATGTACTCAAAATGGCCATTTAGTATGTAATACTCAACATAAATCTGTGATTGCATATAATGTGTGTGAACTAGTTATGCAGTTGTGCATAGTCACAAACTGGTGCTTTTGTGGCTCCCAGAAAACAGATCTATACATTTTGTTTGACTGCATGTGATTTCTCAGTATAAATTTTCTTTGGAATAGGTAAAAATCTTACGAATAAAATCGGTTGAAGATTTTTTGTTCATATGCTTCATTCTTTGCATACAGATTGGTATGTTCTTTGCAAAAATTCTAGATGGACTCTCAAGGTAGTCTTTAATGTAATGTCAGAGAAGAATATGCAGAGTTGAGCAGGCTGAGATCCAACCATTGATGTGTGCCAGTCCTTCAAAACTGCTAGTGAGACACAGTCCTGCAATTCCAGTCATCATCAGTTGTCCGTTGTCTACCGGTGTCAGCTACGGTATCTGTGAAATACAGAATATAGGCTGTCATTTTTGATGTTAGATGTCTGTGCAGCCATTACTTTTTTTGAGAGAGTTATCATCTAAGTTGATACATCTAGTAAAACCAGCCAGGTTAGGTTGTGAATTAATTGAAGCAGCACTTTGTTGATGAAGGAAGCTGAATCCCTGTATTATGATGAAAAATAGTCAAAGAACCCCACTGTATAAGCAGGTCTCTTGATGCCTTATTCTGGCATTCCCCTGAAGAGTAGCTTCACGTTTATGAACTGGCAACTTGCAGAATATGTAGCAGGGCTTTTCAAACATGGATGCTTCACACAGGGAGTTCTGGTAGCCTTGTTTAAGATGGAAGAGCTGAGTGATCTGGTGGCTTCATTTGTATCTTCTCAAGAATGAGCAGAGGTATTTGTGGGTGACTGAGACCACAGATTCTGGTTTCTGATATTCACACAATACCCTGAAGGTAGAAAATTGTTTGAGAATTGGGTCCCATGGTTACAATGTGGGTAGTGTTTGTCTGTGTAAATCTGTAAAGCAATCATGTAGACTGAGAATAAATTTGATTTGCTAATACATAAGTAAGTAAAGACCTGGAAGGGGAAATCTGAAGAGTTTTCCTAGTGTAAGGTAGAAAGCCTGAGTCAGATATTAGCAATGCACATACTGGTTTTCAGTTCTTGTAACAGCATTTGTAGTAATGTAGCCTGTATTTAATCCTTAAATTTTACAGAACAAAACTTCATCTATCATATCTTTAATCTTTTCTGACAATAAGTATAACTTTTGTAAGCAAGTGATCTATCCACCGATCAAGAAACACATAGCACTGTTAATTTTTTAGTAGAAATGTGGGTAGCTCTTGTGTAGTAGGCAACTAGTCCATGCAAATCAGTCTGTCCTTCAGGAACTGTCAGGGTATTCACAGTGGATGGGTGTATTTTTTGGGATGCCAGTTAATACTGTGGGGGCAGGAGCTTTGCACCCTCTGCCAGGATCAGTCAGGAGCTCTGACACATTCATGAGGATGAGTCTCCATTCATGAGAGAATAGCTAAATAAAATAATCTGTAGTTCCTAGAAATAGCTGTCTTCGTGCATACTACTGCAGCTTGTCCCCCTTTTTCCAAAGTAAGGTGATTTTACATCACTTTGCCTTTTCCAGGCAATATTTCACAATTCTGCCAGTGAAAACGTATTCTTGCTTATACTAATTGAGAAACTTATGTTAATTGATCTTTTAAACTGTCTGTGTGACTAAACTTGAATGTTTACATTTTATGAACCTGATGTTAGGTTGTACTTGTGTACTTACATGTGTGTGAGACTTGGTTATAGCTTAAACACAAGGAAACAAAATTAGATTTTCCTGACTTTTATATTCAAAGTTGTTAGACAGGTAACTTCTTAGTAATGTAAATTTTGGTATTATATTTCTGTGTTATTTTTAAGGAAAAAGGGAATAGTTAAATGGTAAAGAAAATGGAGTGAACCTTTAGCAAGATTAACTGTTGTTATTTTCTGTTAGAAGCCCACTGTTTCTCCTTCTCCTTCTTCACAGTTAGCAAAGGAATGAGAAAGAAAAGACATTGTAAATGAAGCCACTCCCCGCAACTGGACAGCCCCAGTTCATTTAGGCAAGGACAAAATTTGGGTTGTGTTGTGTCGTAACGCACTTGAATAATACAAAACCATTTAAACTAAACTTTATTAGACCTTAATGCCACTTTTGAGCATGGGATAGATAGAAATAGTACAAAAAGACTTCTTTTTTTCTTGTAAAGTTACAAGTCCCTGGAAATTCCGTTGAGGAAGAATGTGGTTTCTCTTTTAGCTGTATAGTACGACTACAGAAGTCAGTGAAGTTGGTGTATCCTCCCATGTGCTGCAAATAGCAGATTTACAGCTATTTTAGTGTTAAAGAAAAACTGATTGCCCATTTTATTCCTGTTGAATTAACATTATGCTGTATCTGATGATTGTTGTGGGTTTTGCTCAACCATTTCAGTATATACCTTTTTTAGCTGTAGTTAAATGTGTAAGCAACGCTTGCTTGAAATTGGAAATTTAAGGGAGAATGTTCAAGTTCTCACAGATACGTAATAATTCTGTTGTGAAAACTATGTAATATAAACATGTTAAGAACATAGGACTTAAGTAAATCAAGGCAAGGTATTGTTTCTGGCTTTACTAGGGTTGTCTTTATTCTCTACTCTGTCTTCACTGAAGAAAATCGCCATTTTTTTACATCATCTTACCTCCTTGTGCTTTGCTTAATGTCCTTTACAACTCTGACTTTTAGCAGTTCATGCTTACAGTTCTTGGCCTCTATGATGAAACTTTTATTTCTTGACTAGACTGTCAAGAAAGACCGTTACCCTTTGTCTTTAAGACTGCTATTCTAGCCACTGTTCTGGAGCCTTCCTCTGCAGGGTTTTTATCTTTGTGGGATCTGGTGTCTAATCACTTTAACACCTTTTACTTAGAAGCCGTCTCTGCGTTTGGACCTCCACGCTTATAAATATTTTTCATTCCCCTGACTAGCTTTCTTTTGAGACTTTGCCTTTTCAAATGTCCTAAATCTGAGTCATACATATGCTTGCTTATCCTTTCACTGAATTTAATCACACATCCCAGTATTATTTTTATAATTGGCTCTTCCGTGCTGTTCTCCTTGGTTACCAAAAACAAATCTAGAAAAACCTTACAGCCTGTTGGTTCACTGATGACTGAATTAATTTGTCATCTATGACCAAAGGAAATAACTGGGTCCTCTTTAGATCTCTGATGAGGACTGGTTATTTCCAAGTCTGGGCTGTTAGTCTTCCTTAATAACACAATTCCTAGTAGTATTTGTTTATGTTCAGTAGTGTCTCATTTTGATTCGTATCTGAATCTGACCTATGGGATTGATAGCTGATTCCTGCAATTATCCTGCACAGCCTCTTTTCCCGCCTTTTCCCAAAACAATTTGAAACTACTGAGAGCATGTTAGTTTTCCTATCCCATTTTATAGATGCTAAGCTAAAAATTTAAGAAAACTAGCAGTACAAGGAGGGAAGTTAGTTAGGCAAGGGGGAAATAGTGAGGGTTTCAAGGAAAAAAAAGATTAGATGAGAAAATAATGAGGGCTGAAGCAGTAAGGAAGCATTTTTGAGAAGGCAGAACTACAAAGGAAAAATCTGTACTGCCCAAATGTGGTTTAAAATAGGTAATCAGAAAATCAACAGTAAGCCCACAAAAATGGAGAGACAGAGAATTCAGACTAGCTTTTTGATGGTCTAGTGGATTTAAAAATAAAAAAGAAAAAAAGCCCCTGTAGAGTAGTTGAAAAAGATGACAATGCTATTTTCAGTTGGGCACTGAAACACTTGATACAACAAGGTGAAATTGGCAGGTTCGGTCAAGTTTCTTCCTCCAACTGTAGCCTCCTGAGAAATCAGAAGCTGCATCTTAGATAAAGAAGTCCTAGAAATCTGAGAGGACATAGACACATAAATGAAGACCAAGGTTTTTACTGAAGTAGATAGCAGATAAGAGCTTATAGGAAATGTCACAGAGGTTGTGGAAGACATATACAAGCATAAACCAAAGTGCAAGCAAAGATTCACATGTGCATGCTTTACAGAATTATCTTAAAATTTTGAAATGTAGCCACAGACGTTTTGTCAAAGAGGAGATTAGACCAATGGAAATCTTTGTGATGTCAACATATACAAGCAGCTGAGAAGTTTAAGGGTTGCACCTCAAAGATAGATTGCTTATAGGGATGTAGCAGAAAGAATAAGGATGAAGAGCATGAAGCAGCATGTGAGACATAAGGTAGAAACATAGCAAAGAGCAGTAAGTTATGAACATAGTGAAAAGCAGTAGCACTGCACCTTAGATGCAGTAGTTTAATAGCTGCATAGAAAGGATCACAGCACATGGCCATAACTCGGGACACAGTCCCAAAGTGCTGAAGGGTTGAAGGAGGCTGAGGAAACATAGAAAGGGTAAGGATCAGCAAAAAGTAGTTGTTTCTTCTGCATGACACAGTAAGACTTCACAGCTGTTGTCAACAAGCTTCGAGTCTGGAAGTCTGGAAAGGGCCAGTGAGACTGTGGAAAAAAATGGAAGTAGTGAGGGAGAAAAAGAACAAGTGCTTTATTAAAAGATTAGATTCTGGAAAGAATCTGAATAGGAGGAGGTGGCAAACAAACGTGGGCTTTATATACTTTCGAAAGGTAATGCAAGCAGAGCTTTTGTCTCCAGCAGTAATGGAAGGGAAAGCTGATGGAGCAAGAACAAACAAGAAGTAGGTTAAAGTAATAGGCGATTTTTTTGGAAAGGGAATGATTTGTGACAGGTATAGACAGGGAAGTGGAGGAGAGAGGAAGGGAAAGGTGGACTTAGGTCTTAAAAGAGTTGAGGTTTTCAGAAATGTCTCTGTAGTTCAGTTGTGTTGTCAGTGGAAAGGTTGTCCCTTAGAGAATGACTCAGGAACGTAATATCTTTCAAGTGTCTTCTGAAGAAGCTGGTTTCTGTGTTGCCTATACAGAAAATTTGGGGTATTTTCCCACCACACTGGTGCCAAATTCATGCCACAGTTATTCTATGCAGTTATTTTGTAAACCACTGTACACATTGTCGGGTGTGAGGCAGTCCCAAGGATAAGTGGGAAGTAGGGTGGAGAAAAAAGGGTGGGAAAGGAATGTGGTATACATCAGAGTAAAGAGAAAGAAGCCATTTTAGCAGTGTAGAAAGAGCAGAAATATATTCGTAGCCTGGGAGGCAACACTGCAAGTACTATTTCATGAATTGTCTGCAAAGTTTTTGCAAGGGTGAGGTTAGTATTTCAAGAGTTCTGGTCCTGGTCTGTTTGTGCAGTTTTTATTTGTCCATTCAGCTTCTCCTTGCTGCCTGTCTGGGTTATTTTCATCACATTCTTATATTCCCATGCTCTGTTAAACAGCTGTGATTATGTTCTGTTCAAGTGGCTATCTTGTATCAGAGAAGAAAAGATTCTGCTACACAAGATCTCTGTAATGTCTGCTACACTCTTGACATACTGTGTAAAAGTCACACGCTATTAATTTTTAGCAGCTTGTACTGGTTATTTTTTCCTTGCCATTGATTCTTAAGCATGTTTGTCATGGTCCATTTTCTCTAACGCTTCTGTTTCAGAATGACTATCGCAAGCTGTCTATGCAGTGCAAGGATTTTGTGGTGGGTGTTCTTGATCTCTGCCGAGACTCGGAAGAAGTGGAGGCCATTCTGAACGGGGATTTGAACTCTGAGCCGGTTGAAGCGCAGAGACACAGAGCATCACTGAGCCGTGTGAAGCTGGCCATTAAGTATGAAGTCAAAAAGGTAACTCATAGCCAGTGCTTTCAGATGCTGTAATTGGAATGCAGTGTTGTCTCGTTAACACTACTCACAGGTGTTATGAACTGGTGGTCAGATGCATTACTGAGACATAATGTGCATAATCAAGATTCTTACAAGGCAGAAGCTAGCAGAAGGGGATTACAGTGTAAGAGTTTAGTTTCATCTACTTTCCACAGCTGAGAATTGAAAGGAGATTTTAATGACCTAAATCAGCTGTGTTAGCAAGGTTATACACAGTTGGTCAGATCCTTCTCATGATTAATTCAAAAGAAGAGACTTCAGTGGAGCCAGATTTTCACTCAGTGGAAGTAAGGATGTGTTTTCCTGCCAGTCTGTGTGATAATACCTGATCCAAAGAGAAGGCTGTATTTGTGAAAGTGTTTGTTTCAACCCATGAAAAGAACTAGTTTGTTCATTATTTCTTTTGATTACCTTTGATTTCTACCTTAAGTAACTTAATTGGGCAAGTAAATTCTGGGAAGTAAATCTTGCAGCTTTCTACTGGTGTTCCTATCAACATATAGGTTGTTTGGTTTTTTTTTTAAAAAAAAAAAGTATTTCTTTTACTGCTTCAACAAAGGAAAAGAGAACATCTAAGTTATCATTAAGTATATTAATTTATATTTTAATATTTTAATTTATTTTAAAATCAAACAGCTCATTTGCAGCTGTTTTGGTTGTAGTGAGAAATTCTACATCATTCACTCCATGTGTTCCTTTAAAAAATATTTTTAAATTCAGTCCTGAAAATGCATAGAATATATTTGTAGCTAATTAGACCATTTCAGTTCTTCATCTCTATACTGGTATTTATCAGTGTTTTGTAAAGTGCAATGTGTTTTCAGTTGATGCCTCTCTTAAAGTAATTTTTAATGAATAGTTAGTTTGTGAATGAATGTTGTGTTGAAAAATGGAGCTGTGTATCACACATTTGACATAATGCGTATCCATTTATTGTAGCAGTTTTCAATGTATAGCTGTTGTTCTTTTCAATATCCCACTACCCTAGTGCAGAAAAATAGTTAATATGGTGTCCTACTGTGAGAGGACTCAAGAAATACAGCAATGCTTATGTATTATTTACAACTACCTATTTATATGGTTATCATCATTTCCATTCTTAACAGCCTTTATAGTTTCATCATCTCTGCAAGAAGCCTTGTGTCTTTCAGAACAAATAACACTGTATTCCATGGCCACCTGTTGAGCCAATCTGCCATATAAAATGAATTGTAAGCAACTTGCCAGAACAACTGGGAAACGGTGTTTATTACATCCCCAAAAGATGGTTAACAAAAAATTGTAAATGCAGATCCCAAACAGCAAATAATTGTTTCCAATATAGAATGGGTGTACAGCAGATAAATACATATTTATTGCCAAAATCCAAGTAAATATATATAAATAGTAAATTAAAAAGAATGGAACAGGGAAAGAATCAAAGTAAATAAGCATGTTACTATATCTAAATAACATATGAATTATTTATATTGTTGCGTATTAACGTTACCAAATCTTTGCTGAGACTTGTGTCTCAGTTTTCTTGCTGAAGACTCTGGTTTTCTTCTAAGAGGTCATTGTCACTGATTAAATTAATTGCTGAGCAAAGGGCCAAACAGGTCTGTTAAGAATTAAAAAAAACTACGTAGTGCAAAAAAACCCAATTCCATGTAACAAACTTGTCTTTTCTTGCAAGAGATTATCTGTAGATAAACTCAAGGTTTTGTCTCCAATTCCTGACAGATACAGTTCAAAACCTACAAGACTAATGATCTTGGTGGAAGGAAGTAAATGGATGGTGCGGAGTTGTTACCATATTCATGTTCCCTGTAGATGGCCAGTATAGAGGGCATGACAAGGATTGAGTCATGGTAGTCCTTTGATGCTGGGATCAGCTGCCTTACAGCTGTGGCAGATTATAACGATATTCTGACTGTAGAACAGATTTAGATGTGGGAACTCCGCATGGGATGCTTTCAACACTATAACTGTAGGAAGAAGACAAGGATGTGTGGCTTATGTTTCTTAGCTTTCAGTGTTTCTGGCTGTGCTTCTAGGTCAGCTACATTGTCAGTTCACTGTTGCAAAAACAGTACAGCCCAACAGAACTGCAGGTCCATGAAATGGTTAATGAACTGTATGCCTTTTCAGAGGGAGGAGAAAGCGTATGACAAATGAGGAAATGTGCTCACAAGTTCACAGCTAGGGAAATGGAGTTTTTAATTCTATTAGTAATGAAACTTGTGCACTTAATACCCTAGGCACTGTATTAAAGCTGTAGCCCATCGTGTAAGCAGGACATGATTTTGAAAGTAAGGTTCAGACTGAAACTGTGGCCCAATAGTGGAGGACTAAGGGAATTAAAAAAACCAAGAAAAACAAGTTAGAACAAGTAGTCTTGCTCTGTATGCTGGACTGCTGCTGCAGTAGTGCTTTTAATATTGTATCTTAACTCTGTCTTAGATTGCCAACAAAATTTCAGAGAAGTTGCTAACACTGGGGCAAATTCTGCAGTTTATGCTGAGATAAAAATCAGAGTGGAATTTCTAAGTGGAATCAATAAGAGTTTGAGTAACATCACACGGTTTAATTTTCAAACACTGAAGAAAGAAGATTCAAAATTCTCTTCGCGTGTTGTGTGTTTGTGTATCAGTGCGTGTGCCAGGATCTGTTCCTGCTATGTCTAAACTCAGTCATTAGGATGTTAGGAATAAATAACATTATAATCACTCTTAGTCATACAGAAAAATATTTACATACTGATGACTTGGTTTCATGGTCATGAAACTGAATGCATCTGAAGTGTTACAGTCAAGTATGCCTGGAAAAGCAGCTAAATTAAATTTTTTTTTAGTGGCCAGATACCATCCTCATGCATCTTTTTTGAACAGTGAAGTTTGGATTGGACCCTAAAATATTAGATAAATGTGATAAAGTCACCATGTAATGAAAAGTGAGAAACTGCATGAACAGTAAGATGAGAGAAGAGAAATGCAGAAGGAACAAAGGTTGTAAGATGATGTGACGGGTAGGTGAAATATGATGCGAATCTACTGTCCTTGAAGGAGATGAAGCTGGGGGGTGAGACAGATACACGGGGGTAAAAAGATGTAGAAGACTTTGCAGTTGCTGAAAATAAACCCCCAAAATCATAAATTTGAGTATTTCAGCAGAGCTGGAGGGATGGATGAATTTCAGAGCTTTTATGGATTGGAGAAGTGACATGAGTTGCTCTGAGGGCTTGGAAGTGGTGCATATTGTGCAGTTGCCAACAGTTAAATAAGTTGCTAAGATCTCGACAGCCCTTAGACTTGCTGCCAGAGAAGAACTTGCCATAACCATTGGCATCTTATTCACTAACTCCTCCCTTTTCTGGGGTAAATTGTAGCACAGGCAGATCTCCTCTTAGCATCAGATCAAAATGTTGATAGACCAGGAGGAATAAACCAGCACAAAGCTATGGATGAGATGCAAGAGGGCCCCTGGGCTGATTCATAGCCCTAGGCGAGCTTCCTTAAAGCTCCTTTGCTGTTTCTCCCCATTCCCTCTGGTAACAGGAGAAATGAAGTGGGTGTTTCTTCTCTCTCCTCTTCCCTACAGTTTTAAGCCTGCTTTTTAAAAATGTCTTCATAACTTGAAATAACTTTTTGCTTTTTGTGTCTTCAGCCACAGTTAATCTGCTGTGGGATTTGTCCCTTGATGTCCTGAGTTGAGAATTAAATTTATCTTAGTAAAAGAAGAGACTGGGAGCATATGTCAGAATGCACAAACACACAAAACCCAGACTTTTTTTTCAAATGGGCCAGGCTGGCAGTTTTTATGGTGAATAAGCTTCAGAAGTGACAGCCTAATAAAAAGAATAAAAATATAGTTCAAGATGACATTAATTTCTTAGGACCTTTAAAATCTTTTTATTTGTTTCCATTCCACTGTAGGTACTGCATTAATATGTGATCTAACTGGATAATGAATCACACACCAAAATACTTTGGGACTTTAGCTTTAGAGCAAAGTAGATTAAAATATGAATATGGTTTCCCTTTTTAAAGTTCATGCAACAGCTTTGGAATCCTCCTCTTGAGCATTTTAAGGTTCCCTGTTTTCATTGCCAATGATTTAATTTGATTTTTTTAAGAAGTCTGCCCTATTATACTACTGTATGCACTTTTAAATGAGATTTGGAATATAAATGGAGTTTTGCAGGCAAGACCTGGCAAACAACAGTGTGTATAGTACATTATGATCTCAACAGAGTACAAAGGATAACAAAATGGATATCCAAGGTTTACAGTTGTTTGGGTTTTTGTTTTTGGTGGTTTTTTTAAAGTATAAGCAACTGAGATCAAATCTCTTAATCCAACACGGTTTATCGGAATTATTTTCAAATCCTTTTTGTGAAACTGCCTAGCATTCTTTACTCTGATTTATTAGTTATTGTCAACCAATGTGACAAAATATATGACCATAATTCTTCAAATTGCTGTGATAACTAGGCTGTTTACCCTTCTGTTTAACTAATGTCCCACATGCTCTTGTGATGCAGCAGTGTCACAGGACATGGTATAATAGTAATAGTGGTAATGATGAATATGATAACACTTCAGAAATGGACTTAACTAGAAATGTAAATATAATGGGCAAAGAACGTAGGGAGCTACAGAAATCTTACTCCTTCTCACACCTTATGTTTCTTCAGTAGCAGCACCCAACTCCTGGTTACATGGCACAATCCTGATGGAGTGACTACACAGTCTCCTCTGTCCACATTGTTTCATCCTAAAGAAATACAAAAGTGCTTTAAAAATAAGAGCAACACATGCTCACCCTCCAACAAACTTGACCAAAAGCAATTTTAGTAAAATAAAACTTAAAGCATATCTAAACAAATGCAGTTGTTGGCAGCAGCTTATTTTATCATTCTGTAATTAATCTGGAAGTCATTCCTTTTCCCTGTGCATACTAAAATCTTACTGAAGCCAGGAAAAGAACATTTGCATGTATTTGCTGCATAGGAGAAAGATGGAAGTTGACTGTTTGGTGGTTGGTTTTCTTTTTTGGTGGGTACTAGATCCTTAATATGTGCCAGTTTGGTGTCTTAACATTTCAATCTCTGGTCCCTTTCAATTTTGGAACACCTAAGGAAGAATTTGTGGAAGATAAGGAGCAGCAAAACTTATACAAAAGACTCAGGAGAGCAAGTTTGTGTTGTAATAACTGTGTGAGGAGAAGTTAAGCATTAATCCTAAACATATTTTTCCACTTGTCTGATTGTCTTTTCATAACTAGATCCTAATAAATTCACTTGGTGCCCTGTTTCTTTGTCTTGATGTTTGTCTGGCATCCTCCCCCCACTATTTAAAAGCAATTTAAAATCCTTGATGATGTCTTGGCTCTGCTTAGTTGAGGTCAGTTAAAATTTTACCACTGACTTCAGTGAGCATCAGAGTTAGGCCAAAAGAGAGTAAGTATATTCGAAAACTGTATTTCACATTCCTGTGTCTGGGTACAAGAAAACTAAGTACCAAAATTTGGATGTAGGGTTGAACATTCCAAAAATGCCTCAACGTTCAGTGAATTGAAATTCCTTGGTATCTGTGGATGCTTAGACTACTGACAATCAGGACATTCTTGTTTAAACGCCTGAATACGTCAACTTTTGGTCATTTTGTCAGAGACTATATTTATTCAGATATTTGTACGCATCTACTCTTGTGGTTTCCTCTTATGTTTGATACCTTTTAGTCCCTCTGCTATATAAATAAATGAGCAAATACTTAATATTGATAATAATATTCTAATCAGTAAAGATAAAAGGGACATCTCATAAAAGACTTCATTATAATCTTTCTCAGAAATAATGGAAATGTTTATATTTTTAGTTACACTATACACCTCGGATCTTATCTGTGCCTTCTGCAGCATGTTGTTAAGGTGTTAACAACTCATTAAAACACAAAGAATAGCGTAAGACTGTATAGTGACAACAACCTGTACATTCACGCTCTTTTAAAATGTTAAAATAGTGAAAAGGGAAAACTTATTTTTGAAAACTGTCAGATTTGAGGATTTAATGTTTTTCAACTGAAATAGTATCAAAGGCATGAACTCAGAGGAAAATACAAACCTGTACAACAAAATATAGTCTATTACAGAGTTCTCACAGCATCATCAAAACCACAATGTATCTTTTTATCTGGTTTGCAAAATGGAATTTCCTTGTATTACTGAATGCCAAATTTTGTTTTCCACAAAACATAAAAATGTGTTTATATAAGTGGCTTCTGATTATTTTTTCAAATCCCAAGTACATCTAAGTAGAGGTGATAGCTAGCACCATTGATGGTAGTAAGAGAGAAGAAACCCTTCATCTGTGTGTTCTGGTGAGGTTTAAAATCTGTGCTTGTTTTGCTTCATTTATTTCTTGCCTCAGTAAGCTTTAGACTGAAGATGTATGGATAGTTAAGGAGGTATTTGGAGCCTTTGTCAAAGAACCAAATCGAATGGCAATGGTGTTTAAGGACATCTGTGAAGAGCATGTGCAGGGAACGGGAAAGGCTAACAGTGGGTTATGGTCCAACCAGAATTTTCAGTTTCCACAGAAATTTTGTGTGTACCTTGGATCAGCTTGATATACTGAGAAATTACTGGAACTTAGGGCTGAGGTTCAGCTCTGACAGGATCCAATTGGGTACATGAAGCTGATCTAATAATGCATAAAAGGCTTCTATCAGCAATGGCTGTCCACATGTGCAACCTTGTCCCCAAAGTTTTGCTTTAGATCAGCTCAGCAGTTTCTTCTTTATTTATCAACCTTTATCTTAAAGGAAGAAACGTGGTTTTTAAGGTCTAAATTAACACCAGATATTTAAGGTGATCATGATCATGTATGTAGCAGTTATGTAATTTTTCTTATAAATTCTAATATGTCTTGGTTTTCTTTCTTTTTCTCTACAGTTTGTGGCCCATCCAAACTGTCAGCAACAGCTACTGACTATCTGGTATGAAAATCTCTCAGGATTACGGGAGCAGACCATAGCTATCAAGTGTCTGGTTGTGCTGGTTGTGGCATTGGGCCTCCCATTTCTAGCCATTGGGTATTGGATTGCACCATGTAGCAGGGTACTGAATTTTATAAATTACATATACTATTCTGAGAGCTGTTTTTTCCAATTTCTGGCATTCAAAATGCAATATTGTACCTCTAATTCTGATGCTGACAAATTTTAACTGATTTGTGATATTTTTAGTCATCTCTAGCCTTGAGCCAAAGGGTGCTGTTTGTTTTATTTACACTGTAAAGAGGGGACTACAGTGATGAAGCATGGAAATAAATTGTTGTTAAGTTTAAAGAAAGAAAGAAAAAACCCTTCTCTGAGAGCTTTCTTTTCTTTCTTAAATTTCTGTAATTTCATGCTCATCTCCCAGTCTCTGCTATGTATCTGAATTAGTAACAGATTTTTTTGAAAGTCACTACTCAGATTCTGCATTAGATCTCCTCTGATGGCATCTGAAGACCTGATGCTGTTCCCGTATAAACTGTTAGCAGAACATCTGTTGACTTCATTGATGCAGAATTTAAGATTAAGTAAAATATTTGTTATTCCTGCCCTAGGAGGTCTGTTTGCCAGGTGAACCATAGGGTAGAAATTAAACGCAGTATTCCAGCCGTGTGATAGGGTATATTTGTAAAACAGCGCAACTGTGAACTCTTACCTCTTTTAAGATAATGTGAAATATATGGGTGCTTCCAGCTTTCCTGATGATCTCACAATGAAAATAACAGCAGTTTCTCTAAAATCCTTATAGTCTGTAGCATGTGAATTGTCTGCAAATGAAGCATATTGATAGATCTTCAGTAAATCAGGAGGAAGATTTCTCTGTTACATTAACTTTTTACAAAAACTTAACTAAACTTACTTCTGTTCTGAATGTGGTCTTTCAATTTTATTTCCTAACAAGTGTACAGCGAAGAAATATGAGTTTCACTCATTTATATTTTTCTCTGTAGTTCACCTCAAAAAGGATAAGATATTGTTCATCTCCTGCATATTTCAAGGGAATCTGATGTTTTCTCCAGGTTAAATATTTATTTACTTTAAAGATAAACATATATGAAAATAGTATAATTGTTACTTTCATTATTTTCTGAAATGTCCCTTTCCATGAATATCAGTAGTAAAGATATTCCTCGCTCACAGCTCTACATCATAGAAACATATTAATATATTTTTAGCTAGTATGGAAAAGTGACATTTGTCCTTGAGCTTTAATTCTCAGTACCAGAAACAACTGACATTTTTCCTAGTGCTCTTGTCAAATAAAAGTACTGTACATTCAGGTCAGTTGTTTGATATTGTAATTTCAAAATGCTTTCTAAAGGTCAGGAGCAGGAAGGGAACCTGAGATTGTTTGCACAGGTAGTAAATGCTGTTTAGCGTGTGCTGATCTGCTTGGTTCATAGTAGCTGACCCCAGTTTTCAGGAAAACTGTTCCTTGAAATAAGAAAGCTGCTTGCAGTTCCCCATCTGCTGATGTTGGGTTTTCCTTCTTATCAGATACTGCTGATAATTCAGCTTTTCACAGGGGATTTTTGAATATTAAATAATATTGGTGATGTGTGATAGTTTATCATGTTACAACTGTATATTAATATTAATATTAATATTAATATTAATATTAATATTAATATTAATATTAATATTAATAAAGGTGAGGCATTATGTGCAGAGCAGTATATTGGTCTATTGTATTGAAGGACGTGGGAAACCTTTTGCCTTAAGAGGTGTGCAGCAGCTAAGGTGGAGAAGTCTGTCTAGCATCTATGTTGTCATACCTTGTGCAGAGACGGGACAAGCATTGTCCTGCTCAGGCTGCAGAAAGGAGGTGTATATCAAAAGTACTGTTTCTCCCAAAGGGAGGTAGGCTGGGAAGGACAAGTAAACCTACACAAGCATTTCCCCCCCGCCCCGAGAGGTGTCCAGAGTGTGCTGTTAGGGAATCTCAGTGCCATCTCTGTGCTTGAGCCAATGCACAAGTTACTGTTGGTGGTGCAGCCTCAGCGATACCTGCATTTTTTGGGTATGGGGTGGGGAGTTGCAGCAGCACTAGCCACATGACATCTTCACTGCCTAAATAAAGGATACTGGCAGTATTGCCCATAGAGGAGTTGGCCTGTAGCTTGGCACTTCTGATGCTGGCTCGCAGGGTAAGGCTAGTACTGATGGGATCACAGACTCTTTCATACAGTGAGTAACAGCAACAGGATTATAGCTATTTCCAGTGTGGTCTTCTGTTACAGACAGACTGTCTCTGCTGTTACTGCTTTATCCTTCTACCAGGCGCAGATGTGAATGAAAACAGCTGAATTTATTTGAAAATAGTAATATTTCTGATCTTGTTGTTCCTATTCCATTGTGATGAAATAGTAATTATTTTTGCTAGACACAGGTTAATTATTTGGCACTTATAGCACTGAATATATATATTCCATGGATGGAATACAGTAGCCCAAGATGAGGAGATGAGTCTGTAATTTTTCATAGAGCTGTAGTCATAGACGAGCTAATAGTACGCTTTTGTTGGTAGGTAAAGCATTTTGCTACTTGGACATTTTAATTAATTATTTATTTTCCATGGGCTTGCTTCAGCCCCCATTGGTATCTGTGGGCATTAGATCAAACTTTCTGGTCGCTGCCATTCAACATCTGTAATTCCTTGGAGTGTTTCCCCTCAGACATAGCCATCGAGTTTATAGAGTAACATGAGTACTCATGAATAGGACAACATACTCCATGAGGCTGCCTTCTGGGAGACTTTTGTGTGAAATGGTAAAGCATCACAGTTCAGTGCACTTGGAAGAGTATCCTTTAAAAATGAGGTTTCAAACTGTCCTGAGCTCTGAGTGCTTCTGGAATGCCTGATGAAAGAGTTTGCTCCTTTGAGAAAACTGAGTGACTGCTTTCATTCTGCCTTTGCAGCTTGGAAGAATTCTTCGAAGCCCATTTATGAAATTTGTGGCACATGCAGCATCCTTCATTATTTTCTTAGGCCTGTTGGTGTTCAATGCTTCAGACAGATTTGAAGGCATAACAACGCTACCAAATGTCACCGTTACTGATTACCCTAAGCAGATCTTTAGGGTGAAGACTACCCAGTTCACCTGGACAGAAATGCTGATCATGGTATGGGTACTTGGTAGGTATATTGCCCCTTCATCTTTGTCAGCTGTTTTCCTGCAGATATAAATGCTAGGAGAGAAAGGAGACAAAGGAGAGAAGCCCAGGTCCCAAACCTTTATTCCAGCTGTTGTGTGGTTAGAATAAATCCTTAGAGCAGATAGCAGTGCACTGGTGAAAGCATCTTAGAACTGGTGAAAGCATCAGAGCATCTCTGTGCTGCCTCCCCTTGCAGCATAGGGGAAGATTTTGTTTACCGATTTGCCATACTGTTTGGTAATTCTGGCATTTGTGACAAGAGCACAGGTTTGCTGAAGAGAACACACAGAAATTATACTTTACTAAAGTGGTTTTCTTAAATAGTATCAGGAAGCCTAGGCTGCTGTACATGCCAGGTCAGGAGTTCCCACTGCTCGGCAGTAGCATGCTGGCACACTGGTGCTCATGTGGCATTGCTGTCTAGGTAGGATTTGGGGAAATCACAGTCTCTACCAGTGTCAAGGGGCTAATGAGCCACTTCTCATTACTTGTTTTTTCTCACAAAACCTGATCAGCTCATTTGAAACTCTGTATGGCAGAAAATGCTATCATCTAGAATTTCATCAGAGTTAGGCGCTTTACATAGCAAAATGTCAGCCACATGATAAATGCAGCACTCTCAGCTTTTACAGCCTGTGGAAGAGAAAGGAAGTGTTACTGTGGCTGCTACATGAAGGTGCCTCACTCTGCCTTTTGAGTCACCTGTATCTCCTGGTTTAAGCACTTCTTTATATCTTAAACTATGTTAGGGTAGGGACATGCATATTCCTTGTGTGCTGTCTTTTGGTAGTCCCAGCATATACTTGTAGGGAGCAGCCTTTTTATTTGACAGAAGGCAAGGACTGAGATTTTGGTGGTCTCTAAGACTCAGTCACTGTGAGAAATTTCTTGGGCACTCAGAGACAACCCACCTCAAGACAATCTAGGGCATGACTGAGATGGCAGCAGTACTCCTCTGAATTACTAGCCAGGGAAACAGGAAAAAGAAGTTGTGGGGTTGTGGTTTTGTTGTTTGTTTGGTTTTTCCTAAGAAACCTCTTTGAAGTAAGAAAGTCTTGATTCCCAACGACTACATTTCTAGGTTATGATGAGGCCGTGATCTGGAGTAACTCTGTGTAAGTGAATTTCTGAGGATAAGCTTGAGTAAGAAAACTGAATTACACATAGCCAAATTCCACTTTCTGTGCTGTTAAGTGTCTTATTCTGTGACGTGGAGATTCAGTAGTATAACTGTGCCATTTATATTTGGTCATCTGTGTAGTTGGGTAGTTGTGCTCCTCTGTAAAAATTAATTCCTTCTGATTCAGGCATGCTTTATGAGTGTAAATGGCAATGAAATGAGAGGGTTTTTTTCCACATTTAACATTTTTCCTCCTTTAGAAGTACAGCATACTGTTATGTCATTAGGCTGCAATACTTTCACTGCATAGTCACGGCTCTATACTGTCCTATGTCTAGACGTCTGAGCTTTATCCCTGCATATCAATTAATACCTTGCCATTTGACCTGTTGAAACCAAGAAAGCCTTAATCAAGGTGTATGAGGAGGCTGTGACACCTCCAATAAGTGAATTTTTGCTCCACTTGTACCACCTGGTTTCATGAACTGGGATAATGCACAGAGTTTAAGGGAAAAGAGTTTGGCCAACATTGCAACGTTTTTTTTAATTTCCTGTTGCAGGTATGATGTGGTCAGAATGCAAAGAGCTGTGGCTGGAAGGACCCAGGGAATATATTTTGCAGTTATGGAATGTTTTGGATTTTGGGATGCTGTCTATTTTCATTGCTGCTTTCACAGCGAGGCTTCTGGCATTCCTGCAGGCCACAAAAGCACAACAATATGTGGACAACTATATTGAGGAGAATGACCTCTCTGAGGTCACACTTCCTCCAGAAATAGAATATTTTACTTACGGTGAGTTTAACTTTTCTGCAACCCAGTTCTGAACATAGATAAACTGGTAGGATGCACTAGCATTGTGAAGCCTTAAGATAAATATCTGAATGTGTTTGTGTTCATAGCATTCTCTAACCACTTTTGCCTCAGTATTTTCTTTCTATACTGTTTAAACAATAGCGGTTATGACACTAATTTGACAAATAATCTTGCTAATATATTACAACCAAACAATAGGCAGAAGGACAAAATCAGTTCAAATGTAGCTGTCCATAATTTTTTTGTAACTGCTTATCCTAGAGCTAAATTTGAACCTTTTGATTTTAAACATTTGCAAGCTATATTTTATTTTTGGCTTAGTGTACAGCAGATAAAATTTTGATATGAATTTTTTTTGTTGGTGGTTCAGTTGTTTGATAGTTAGTTGTATTTGTAAAGATCTAACAATATTTGCTGCTGAAGGAAGGATGCTGGCCCAGTGAAGATCTGCTCAAATACAATAAAAGTACTAAATAGTTATTACAGTGCAGAAATTGTAATTAAATGTATGATGAATCTCTATTTGCAACACCGGCAAAGGCTGTATTTGCTGCTGATGGTATATTTTAGCACATGCTTTATGAACTTCATTATATTATTAGACTTGGTTATTTAAGTTAATTGCTATATAGTCAATCTGAATTTGTACGCATGTACATCCACATTTAGAAACACATAGTATTTTAATATGAAACACATTTTAGTTCAGTGTATGAGTATGGCCTTACTGTGTGAGTTTAAATCAGGCCAAATGCCGGGGGCTGCCCCTGGGCCACAACAACCCTCAGCAGCGCTACAGGCTTGGGGAGGAGTGGCTGGAGAGCTGCCAGTCAGAGAGGGACCTGGGGTGTTGATTGACAGCCGGCTGAACAGGAGCCAGCAGTGTGCCCAGGTGGCCAAGAAGGCCAATGGCATCCTGGCTTGTGTCAGCAATAGCGTGGCCAGCAGGGACAGGGAAGGGATCTGACCCCTGTACTGGGCACTGGTGAGGCCGCCCCTCGATTCCTGTGTTCAGTTTTGGGCCCCTCACTCCAAAAAGGACATTGAATGACTCGAGCGTGTCCAGAGAAGGGCAACGGAGCTGGTGCAGGGTCTGGAGCACAGGTCGTACGGGGAGCGGCTGAGGGAACTGGGGGGGTTTAGTCTGGAGAAGAGGAGGCTGAGGGGAGACCTCATCGCCCTCTACAGCTCCCTGAAAGGAGGGTGCAGAGACCTGGGGATGAGTCTCTTTAACCAAGTAACAAGCGATAGGACAAGAGGGAATGGCCTCAAGTTGCGCCAGGGATGGTTTAGACTGGATATTAGGAAGCATTTCTTTCCAGAAGGGGTTGTTGGGCGTTGGAATGGGCTGCCCAGGGAGGTGGTGGGGTCCCCATCCCTGGAGGGGTTTAAGAGTCGGGTCGACATAGCGCTGAGGGATCTGGTGTAGTTGGGAACTGTCAGTGTGAGGTTAATGGTTGGACTGGATGATCTTCAAGGTCTTTTCCAACCTGTGATTCTGTGATTCAGTGTTATTTTGCTAAGATAGTGCATTAATTCACATAATAAACAACTTATGAATTTATGTATAACTCAGTTGTTTCTGTGCATATTTTGTGTAAAAACCATGATCCTACTTCTATTGACCTAAGTGGCAAAAATCTTCATGATTTCAATGGGAACTAGGTTATATCCTGAACTTGTAACAATGGCAAGCTTGTTGTGATTAATAAATGAAATTGTTTATCAGACAACACCGTTAACTTCCCATCAATAAAACACAAAATACGAATAGATTGTTAGCTTTAGCGTAGTGCTGATTAAGATAGCTAATAGTACAGTTGTGTTAAGAAAAGCGATAAGGAATTACTTATTGTTACATAGTTCAGGTTAAAATGCAAACTGCAGAAGAAAATGTCATATTTCTTGAAATACAGTTTTTCTTCTAGCAAAAGGTAATATAACTTATGTTCATCATTTGTGACTTAAAGGAAATAGGAATAGAGTAGCAACTAATGGACTCTTCAAATATTTGTGTCAACTAAATTCAGACACATTCATGGAAAAATCCTATCAATATTTATTTTTCAACTTTGTGATAAATGAGTAAATCCTTATATTTACCCCTATATTTCATATTTTCCAGCTAGAGATAAATGGCTCCCATCTGATCCTCAGATAATATCTGAAGGCCTTTATGCAATTGCGGTTGTTCTTAGCTTTTCTCGGATTGCATATATCCTGCCTGCAAATGAGAGTTTTGGACCCTTGCAGATTTCACTTGGAAGGACTGTTAAGGACATCTTCAAGTTTATGGTCCTTTTTATTATGGTATTTCTTGCATTTATGATTGGAATGTTCATACTGTATTCTTACTACCTTGGAGCTAAACTAAACCCAGCCTTTACAACGTAAGTATGAAGTTATGTTCAAGTAAAAAGCCAATATGAAACTTTCAGGTTTTTCACTAAGGTAGCAATGTCTGCGAGATATTATGTGCTCTCTCCTAGCGTTAAAACTGAACACACCTGAAGTCAGTGGGAAATCAGTTATCTCAGAACCTTAGGAAGGAGAATACAAAAGACCGATTCTTTCCTACTTGTGTAATGGAAGCTTTCATTGCAGTCTAAAATAGTTTAACCTGTATATGATGTTAATCAGACAGACTTGTGGGCAACCAAATTGCAAGAAAACATTACTGATAGCTTCTGAATGACATTTTCCCAAAGTAGTCAATAGAATTGTAATCTTTAACTGGGCTCTTCTAGGCCTAATTAATACGCAGAGAGATTTAACTGATGCCAATAATAGGCCTCCAAATATACTTAATTTGTCAAGAAACGGCAATAGTGATTCTGTGGATGACACGTTTCTCTTAGACCAGTACTGAAACAAATCTGTGAACTGCATTGGACTCTTTTGGATCCATTTTGCTTGCTACAATCCCTGAAGTTTTTTGTTTGCTTGTTTTTTTTACTTCCTGAAGCAAGGTGATGCTGGAAGTGATAAATATTTAGGATGTTCCAAAGCAGAAGTAATGCTATAGGACAGTGAAATTCAGAACTTTTTATTTTCTCCCAAATTTCTGCAGGAGACATGACTTCTGTAAAAACTTCTGTATGTTCATTTAATTGATTCCATGATGCCTCATTAATTTGAGCCTGATTTTTGCACTTAATCATTGTCTTTTCTTTAGATAAATAATGAAATATAATGATACTTCTGTTACAGTATTTCATATCAGGTTTTAGTGTGCATAATATTTGAATGCTTATTAATATTAATTTCTTACACAGCAGTGTTATTTTGCTGGAAAAAAACATCCATTTGTAGATTATTTGCATTTTAAATCATTTATCAGTGTTAAACCAGGTAATTCAAGATATGTGTACTGGTGTACTTTAGTTATACTTATTAAAATACAGCTGTCTGCTGGTTAACTTTTTGGCAGCACTGAGGAAGAAATAATTTCCAGTAAATCCTGTAGGGCACAATGGAAAGCACATCAAAATCTTTATTGAATGTCATCATCTCTTAGCTTGCATTCATTAGCCCAGCTCTCAGTGAGACAGGGTAGAGCTTTGCAGTGAGCTGTCTCTTGACTGCATGACAAGTCAGCCTGTAGCAGTATTTCCTGAGTGTGAAGAGGAATGGCAGCATACAGAGAGCAGCTTGAAAAGGAACCGCTCCTGAAGGCCCTGAAGGCTTGAAGAGCTGTCTGGCAGCTGTCCGAGAGCCCTTGGCAGCTCAGTGCATCAGGAATCATCCTGATTGTGGGATGGAGACAAGAACACAGAGGCAGTGGGTCCTGGACCCAGAGCCTTAAGTGTATGTAGGTGCCTGCCTCTTGTTGAATTGCCTGGCTCCTACTGATTTCAGCAAGTCTTGAAGAAATCCTTTGAAATCTGTTTAGTTTGTCAGTGTTGTTGCTGAACCTGCTGCTACCCAATTCCGAGAGCCCTTTTCCTAATGGAAGGTTTAATCAGAAGCTCTTGAAAGAAGTGCAGCAGTTTTCTTCCCATCAGCCCCATTTTTAGCTTTATTAGAATAGGGAAGGTCTGCCCCCTGCAGAGTTAAACTGGAAAATAAAGAGATGAGAATATGCTTCCTCTCACAACCTGGAAATGTAATACCTTTCTAATTCTTGGACTGTTGTTTTGCATGTATTATTAGAACTATATTATATATGGTGCATAGGTGGAGCACTGGAGAAATTGAACATGCTGTAAAAAATATTTTCTTGCATGTTTGTTGTTTTGATCAGTGCTCTACAAACCTGGTTCACAGACAAATTACTTGAGATTGTTTATCGCTTACTGTAAATACAACTTATTTAGTTATTTGTGTAGTTAGTAATAATGCCTTCCTCTTTTTTTCCCTACAGAGTGGAAGAAAGTTTCAAGACCTTATTTTGGTCAATATTTGGCTTGTCTGAAGTAACCTCTGTTGTCCTCAAATATGATCATAAGTTCATAGAGAACATTGGTTATGTTCTTTATGGCATATACAATGTAACGATGGTGGTAGTTCTGCTCAACATGCTGATCGCTATGATCAACAGTTCATATCAAGAAATTGAGGTGGGCTCTGTTCTCTAGTTGTTATGTTGAAAAAGGGCAGAATTATTGGGAATTATTTCAGTGAGCACATCTTGATATGCGAAAGTACAGTGAAGAGAGTACTTCGGTAAAGGAGATAACAAAAACATCATGTTCCTGGATTGACTTTATCTAACAACCCAGCCAAGCTGCAGAACCTTATAGGATCCGAACAATTAGTTCATCTTGTGCCACAGATTAAGCATCTAAGGAGATGTTGTCCATCCAGAAATCCTAAAATCTAATGTAATATTCAAATGAAGACTGCTTTGAAGTAAAAAACAAAATTACTGGGCATAGCATGTTAGACATGGGTCGTTTGTTCCCAGTTCCCTTAGGATGTTTATTGCATGTTTTCTTAATGCAGTGCAACTCAGTCTGTGACAGATCATTAGGATATGGATTAAATGTATTTTGATGTGGTCTTTAATGGAAATCTGTTTTTTAATTCCAGTCCTCAAACTTTTTAGTTAAATGTGCAGGAGTTAAGACACTTACACACAGCAGTGATACATGGACATACTTTATATTACATTTATATGCCTCTGTACATAGAGTATGATACAGGATCTTCAAGATTGTTGTGACAGAATGTTACTTCACAATGCTTACACGCTTTGTGTATAGTATGCACTTTTTCCCACTTTAGGTACAATATTAAAACTTGATTCTGGGTTTACTGGGTTTTGTCATATGACTGGAAAACACAGTGGCAGTATTTCTCCAAATCTGCCAAATGGCTCTGTTGAATGAGTACTTGAATTTTACACAAAGTTATTCGCTGCATTGCTTATTAAAAGAGTTATATTTTATCTGAATTTCATTTTGATGACAAAGTATCTTCATTTTTTAAAATAATTATTTAGCATCCAGCTCAAAAAAAAAAAAATCAGAAAATTTTAAGTAGAGAAGATACTTGTGTTTTAAAAGTAAATCCCAAGTGCTGAAATGAAAGTAAAAGTATATTTATAGTGCCAGTTTTTCAGACCATGAGTTCTGATATTATTCGAAGAGTACTATGTTCACATAGATGCAAGCACGCACCCACACTAGCAGGTAAAAAAAGAAGATTAATACATAGTGTACAAATGGATATGTCATTTACAGTATTTTCAGTGACTTCTAGGAAATGTCATGGAATTAAGCATAAGAAAACTAGTTATAATAAACTTTTCACCTTTGGAGTAAACCAAGCCCAGCCTTGGAATACTTCAGTAAGAATGTATTAGGACAAAATCAGTCTGTCAGTTTTAACATGATTTCTTCATGACAGCAAAGTTTGTATTTTCTGTACTCCATTATAAATCAGAGTTACTTTTCATGGTTATGTAAAAAGCTGTGAGTACTATAATTTTAAACTATGTCTGCCTTGAAGTTAATACTTCATCACTCATGTGAGTACCAAATTCACGTGACCACGTTAATAAGAAAACCAAGACTTTAAAAAAAAAAAACCGAAGTTCCACTTTAAAAAGCAAGAAGTTTATATGCAGGCTTTCTCTCAGGGTAAAAATAACACTTGTTTGAATGGTTCACATGTTTTAACTGTTATCAATGAGATGTTGCCATAAAAAGACAGCAGAAATTTAGTTAAAACAGACTTGATAAATTAGTTGCATTTTTGCAGAACTACAGGGATAACATTTTATGTAAAACCAGAAAGGGTTGATATTTAAAAGAAGTTTCATTTGGAAGAAGTTTTGCATTTCATAAAAACGAAGCACATACCTGTTTTTATATCTTAACACAGGATGACAGTGATGTAGAGTGGAAGTTTGCTCGTTCTAAACTTTGGTTATCGTATTTTGATGATGGAAAAACATTACCTCCACCGTTCAGTCTTGTTCCAAGCCCCAAATCTTTTTTCTATTTCATCATGAGGATCATTAACTTTTCTAAGTGCAGGAGGAGGCGGCTACAGAAGGACATTGAAATGGGAATGGGCAATTCCAAATCTAGGGTAGGTACTGAAATCTTGTAATTGCAATGAAGAATTGTGTATTCATTCCAGCATCCTTCTTTTCCTTTAAGTTTTAGTATATAATCTGTGCTTCTGATGATAGTATGGTAATTAGTCAAACGTTTATATTCATAGACTTGTTTTCAGACTGCCTAATGTACTGCATAAAAGTAAAAAATAGGTGTAAATTTTCTTAGGACAACAAGATCCAATGACTGGAAAAACACAATTAAAACAAATAAATGAGTATTTAAAGACGGAAATAATTCCCACAAGGAGTGACCTAAATATTTAATAAAGATGCTTTCAACCTCCCTTAGAAAGACCTTTAGTTCAAGGTGAAAAAAAAAAAATGGTGGGGGGGTAAGGAGGGGAAACTTTCCCTTTCACTAGGACAGGAAAAGGACAAAGTGTGGTCAGTGTGGTATTCACTTCCTACTGTCAAAACCTGTGTTCTCAACAGAAGGCAACATGAAAGGGGGGGGGGGGGTGGTAATAATAAACTTCAGCAATTCCATGGCATTCTAAATTTGGGTACTTAAATGTTCTTTGCAAATGTAAGTGGAATGCAGTGTCATGATGCCCTTGTGAGAATTAGAGAACGCTTCCCCTTGTTTTACTGATGGCAAACTGGGGCACAGATGGGATAAGGACGATACATGTGACTTTTTCTAAAAGTTAGGCTCAAGACCCTGTGTATTACAAAGACTGAAAGCAATAAGTTGAAAATAATTTTTATTTGTTTTACTGTAAATTATCAGAAATGTTGAGTCTAGTCATCTTTTCTGAAAGATCTCTGGAGCCTCGGACTTTTGAGCTGTTGGTAGTACTTCAGCAAATAAAATATTTTCTCCGGTTTTCTGTAGGTAGTGAAAGTAGACACAAGTCAATGTCAATTTAAATCAGTTTAGCTACAAGCACTTTTTTGGTGCTGACTGCTCATCTTTTGCTCTCTAGTACTCTGAGTGCCTGAACTTCATTAGTTCTCTCCAGTCACTGTACAGAACATGTTTAAAAAAACAAAACGAAGACATCTCAACACCCTGAAATACACTTTCATAACAAAACTTTCAGTAGTGCTTGCATATCATAAAGCAGTATGCCATCAGACTGTAAATCATTGAAGAACCAAAATCCTGTCTGGGTCACTGCTGAGGCAGGTCAGGTGGAGCTAGTTTTCTTGAACTACAAACCAAATTATTTTTCTCTGGGAAAGGAAGCCCACAGCCTCCTCTGTGTCAGGCTGAGCTAGCACACTATGTATTACTGTGCAAAGGTAACTCCTGTCCCACTCCCTAATAAAAATGGTGGCTGGGCTAATACCTCAGTGCCCACAAAAAGGTGGGCAACCTGGAGTAGGTAAAAATAGCCCACTAGTGGCCCAGCTTAAGTGGCAGACTGTATGCAGTATAGGCACAAACCCCACGACAGTTACAGAAAGCATCAGACTTACTAGATAGATGCAGGTTGGCTTTAGTTTTCTCCCCCTACCCCACTGGAGATGTCAGCTGTCATTGATTCAGTGACTTTTAGTTGGCCATGCAGAAAACTCATGATCCTTGAATAATTGAACAATGACCATTTTTCTAAATGTATTGCTATTCCTGAAAATGGTGCTTTGAAAAACCACTTCAAACTAAGCAGAAATAGTTTTGAGCATGTATTTATAGTTAAAAGTATGCTTAAGAGTGCAGATCCATAACAACTATGTTAAAGCCAGTTCAGGGAGTGTCTCCTTACTCTGGCCACTCATCCCTGCCTCCAAGTCGTAATTCATTATTTTCCTCAGCTGTGCAAGCACATTTGCTTTGAAGCTGTGCTGTGAAGTGGATAGCTAAAATTATCAGTGTTTAAAAAAAAAAACCAAACCAAACCAACAAATAAGTCAAGGCAAATCTCATTTTATTGGAAATAATACTCAGATATAGTGGCTATGGAGACATCCCCAAGATGTCTTCAAGAAAAAAAAAAATGGAGCTGAATTCTAACTGTGAGTTTCATAATATGTTTTAATTTTGTTCTATTTCTTCCTAGTTAAACCTTTTTACTCAGTCAAACTCCAGAGTTTTTGAATCACACAGTTTTAACAGCATTCTCAATCAGCCGACACGCTATCAGGTAAGTACATACAGTGGTCACTGTTTTGAGTAATAGAACTGTGTGAAGGTACTAGCAGAATTTGTATTTCAAGTACATTTTGCCTTCACCAGATAAAGAAAACCTGTAGAAATTTATTTCCAGGATGCTACTGGAAAAAAGACAGTTATTGTTTAAGCCCTATTATTTGAAGTGTTTAAAAACTAGCCCATACAAAACTTATATTTTCCTTTGATGTCCTGGTTTGGAAAGTGTGAGAAGCAAACATCTGTAATTGTTTTCTGGGGAAGGGATGTGGTGAAAGCATTGAGCTGGCTAGGTTATCATTGCTTTCCCTTCCTTTCTCCTTGTGATTTGAGATGTGACATTCAGCATTCCTGCAGATGGGAATGCTCCTTTCTGGTAAGAGGAGTCTGTCAGATATTACCTTCCTGTCATCTTTCCTGCTCAGAAATAAAAGACTAAATAGGAGCTCTTGTTCCCCTAGTGAAAGTGTTGAAAGTGTATAATGCACCTGTGCAAATTCTGTTAGATGAGCTACATTAGATTAGGTATGGTAACACAGGACAAGAATATGAGTACATACAAGGAACACAGTTACAGAATAAAAATAGATATCCTTAATAAATCCTTTACAGCTGACATTGCACTGTTATATTGTAAAATCTCAACTTTTCTGTCCTTTTAAGATATTTATCTCTTACTATTATATATCCTTTTACATATGAACTGCATTTAACAAAGAGTAGACCTATTCTGAACATATTTAAAGCCTAAATTAGGTGTGTGTAGACATATTTTCCTATTGTCCTGTTCCCTACAAAAAGTAGTGGTGTTCTGTAAAAAAAGAGGTAATTGGATGAGGAAGGTGCTTTATTGTAATGGTGAATCTTAGCGTGCTGCCAAAAAAGCCCATATGAGGCAACTGCTTGATCTGGGGCTGTTCATTCTTGTGCTTAAACAGATGTGAGGGAAATAGTTAAGAACAAAAAGTGAGTAGTGTTTAATTATAAATTCTCACCTGATGATATAACTGTTTTCATCTGGCAGCAAATAATGAAAAGACTGATAAAACGTTATGTTCTGAAAGCACAAGTGGACAAAGAAAATGATGAAGTAAATGAAGGTAAGAAAGAGACTGCATCTGCACTATTTAGAGACAGTTTTTGTCACCTCTTAGGAACTGGTATTATGGTGGTACATGGAGGTTTCAGGTAAAAAGAGGGTTTATTTATACTTCAGATGCACTGAACTCAGATAGATAGTAGTGGAAGTATACCTGTGACAACAAAAATGGATGAATAGGACCAAAGAAGTAGAACTGAGAAATATTATGGGCCGCTTAGGTGGAAGAGTAGAGCACAGACATGATGCACAGTTATAGAGGAAATTTGTGAGGAAGCCACCGTGTTCAGACTTCCAGAGCCCTAGTCAGAGCTGCAGGACATCTTTCTCTCTGTTTCATTCAGCTGACCACACAATTTACCACTTTACACTATGAACTAGTGGTATTACTTTCCTTCATAAAGCTGTGTAGAATATTCATCTGTGAAGTTGCACATTATTAAACAAAGCTGCATAGAGTTAGCTGCATGGTGAGAAAAATGGCAACTGTAGGCACTGTTTCAGTGTGCAACTGGAGATCTTTTGAGAAACGATTGATCTGAGCTTGGTGTCTGCTGACAGTGCAGAAGATCCCCAGTAGTGATATGGGGTGCCTGCTCCAGGTGCACACCCCAGCTCCCCATTGGGATGAGAGTAAGACAAATGCTGTCCAGCTTCCAGGAGTGAAACACAGGCCTACGGGCCAAAAAAGAAACTCGAGCTCTGGGCAGGTCCCTAAACAAAATAATACAGGTGTGTACAACAAGGGGCGTTAGTTACTCTGCCCTCTAGCTAAAAAGGTTATCAGGCAACAGAATGATGTCCCTTCCAGGGCTGACTCTGCTCTTGGAAATGTAACACCCCAGTAGTGGTTTTATTCCCAGTAGGCTGGAGGTTATAACTATCATGGTTCAGACAGTAAGAAATATGTTACTGCCAGCAGTAAAACATACCTGCTTAGCCGTAAGTACTTCTGATCTGGGTTTCAGTGCACCAGGATCGCTTACTCAAGCCACTCTGCTGGCGGCCTTGTGCTCTCCAGCTGCTGTGCAGTGATGAACAGCTTGGGATCAGAACAGCCTTTACTGACATGGAAGCACCGGGTGGTGGCATGCATATGTGATGTGAAGGGCCTGAACAGGCTGCTCGCTCAGCATAGCGCTTACTTTGCTTGTTAGTTACTCTCTGCTTTCCTGTAATTCTTTGCAGCAAGAAGCAGGGAGTAGAAAAGGATACCGATTAAATCCCACTCTGTGCCTTCAAACGGCAGCATTGTGCGTTGACTGTTCTCCCAAGTCTTCCCCATCCTTAGGGGCCTGTACAGAGCTGAGCTCATGACAAAAGCAGCAGAGAATCTTCTAAAATTGTCTTCCTGTCAGTGTGCCTCTCTCCTGAATTCTCATTGCTTTTCTCCTGTTCTCTTCTATGATGGGGAAATTGTCTACCTAGTGACTGATGAAAAGATTGTTCTCTCACCAACAGTGCCAAGGGGCATACAAGTCTCTCCAGTTCCCCAACACCTGTTTGGTATTGGCATATATGTGTTTAGATAAGCAAGACAGTGCAGAAACTGCATGGTTCATGGACATTGTGGTTCTTGCTTTATCACCAATTTTGTAGGGGAAGGTCCACTCTGAGCAAGTCAGCTAACCCCTGAACCTCAGTCTTCAGCTGCATCATGCCCATCTCATTGGTACCCAAAGATTAGACCCAGCCTTTGAACGTAATTTTTGAAGTCTGATATAGTCTAAATAGAAAGTTTATGTATTCTTGTGTACTGCAGCTATTTTAAACTAAGTCTAGGGACATTTCCTTGTTCTGCATCACTAAAGAATTTAGGTATTGTTTTGTAGTCTTTTATTTCATACGTGACAAATAATTTCCTGCAGTGGATACTGTGTAAGAATTCACATACCTCACACTTGCTGGAAGAAATTATTTGATTTTGAAAAGCTTCTGCTCTTGAACTGAATATCCTATAATGGAAAACATGCCGTTGCTTGTTACAAGGCTGGCCTTGACAGTTGTTTTCTTTTAAATGTGTTTTTTGTACTTGTGTCAAATTGTAACATAATTTTAAATTGGTTGACTTTTTCTAATTCAAAGGATGTTGGTAAGGAAGAGGAGACTCAGAAGCTGTGAGTTTTATTGCCAGCTCTGCCACACTTTTCCTGTGTGATCTTGGCACATCACCTCAGAAAAAATCTCTGCCTTTTCTCTATATAAATGGGGGATACTAATATTTACCAGCTGTTCAGCAGTGTTGCCGTGATTAATTCATTAACCTTTGTAAAGCGCTTTCTGAAACTTTGATGTTCTGTGTACACGTGGAGCACAACATTAGAATTCAGTGGACTATTAAAATACCTTTAGGGGTGGAGACACACTCATCTCATTGAGAATGAAGAGGAGGTAAAGTCTCCTGCCCCACCCCTGTACCTGCTCTCATCAATATTTTGAGATAATAATCTAGAATATGTACTGATGTGACTTAACAGAACAGTATTGAACGAATTCTAAACTTTGCTAATGAGCATTTCTTCCAATTATTAATACAGGTGAATTAAAGGAAATCAAGCAGGATATTTCCAGTCTTCGCTACGAACTTTTGGAAGATAAGTCCCAAGCAACAGAAGAGTTGGCAATTTTAATACATAAACTCAGTGAGAAATTAAATCCTAATATGTTGAGATGTGAATGAGTCAACAAAGAAACCATGGCTTTGACTACAGCACAACTATTTATTGGCAATAATATTTCAGTATCTTATACTTGAAAAATGTATTGTAGATTTTTAGCACTAAATAACTTTATGTACAGCTTCTCTGGAATTTAGTCTTAGGAAATTTTATTAACTCACCACAGAATGATCACTCTCTTAATTTTAATTGTCTAAAAGCAAGAAATATTCTAATTTTTTTTTTGCATTATGCATTAAAAAGGTATAATGGTGTGAATTGCTGATATTTTAACAGGTTTATGAATACATATTGAGAATTCTAAATTGCACTAAATTTGCCAGAAAAAATGAAAATAAGATACAGCGTAGTACTGTTCCTTGCAGCAACTGAGTATGAATAGGATTTTAATAATACCATAAATCAACTAGAAATCAGTGGAAAATTACTTGAAATCTTTGTCCTTTATTAGTGATGCTAGTAATGTGTATAAGCTGAGAACTCATGGTATGATTACAAGGAATTAATGGAAATCAGGTAAGTGTGAATGTAATTGTAGTAGCACTAACATGGATGTCTGTACACATACCCACAACTACCCTTTCTTAATTCAGTTTACTTAGAGGAAGGATTAGATTTTTTTTTTTAAAACCCAAACAACTCTGGAAGGTCATGTGAACTCAGTCCAAAGCTACTCTTTATGTGGTAGAAATGATTTTTTTAAAACTCGGACTCGGTGCAGGGCTGGTATTTTGTTACTCTGTTCTAAACAATGCCTCCGACGCTTCGTTGTTAAATAAAATATTCCTACTTTACTGATCCTCCCTCTCGTCCCGGTGGTTCGGCACCACAGTCTGAATTGCCGGGTGGGGCCCGGTACCGGGCAGCCACCGCTCGGCCCGGGCCGGCTGCCTTGGCG
>NW_020799099.1:3987606-4008126 GCF_003259725.1 Athene cunicularia
CCCACGCGAGGGCGGCGGGGCCGGTGAGAAGCCCGAAGGAGGGTCCGAGTGCTCTGGGCAGCGGGGCCGGGCAGGCCGCGGCAGGGCTGGGACGCCCCCTCCTTGGGCACACCGGCCCCGCGGCATCGCGCCTCCCCTCACCCCTCCCAGCCCTCAACCCTGCTCCTGGCCCGTTCCGCTGCCGTGCGCTCGGCCACCGGCGCCGGGACGTGCTCCATGAGAGTTGTGTCTTCCTCAGGTGGGGGTGACAGCTCAGAAGACCATGAGGCTGCTGCCCGCCTCGGGGCGCAAGGCGACCCAGAAGGTAACGGCTGTCGGCAGCGCGGCGCCGGTCAGCAGCCCTCTTCTCGGTTCCTTTAGCTAGTACGTTATAGGGAAAAACTTTGGAACCAGATTCTTGGAACTTCGTGGAAAACTTTTGAAAGAAGTAGAGAAAAAAAAGTCTGAACTTGTTTCTGGAACACTTTCAGAACCAATGAGGAATTTTCAAAATTTTAGGCGTCACTGAAACAGCAAGGAATTTCTGTGTTTCTCGATTTCTGTTCTGCTAACACATCATAGATGAGATATTGCTTTTTTAATTTTCCTTAATACAAGTTCAAGCTAAGGAGCCTTAGGAAAACACAATAGAAATAACAGTGGGGGTTTTTTTAATAATAAATTCTCAATATGAAAATACAACTATTCCCAAATATGCTTTTCTGGAGTGTTCCACCTGCTGGTTGCTGGCATTCACAACTAAAAGCAGAAAAAGGATTTTAAATGCAATGGCGTGAATTATCGTTCTTAGGTTTAGTCCTAAAGGACTACGGACTAGGACTATAGATAATCTTATCTGTAGCGGTTTATCTACTTTTTACATATAGGTATGTAAATTAAGTACTTTTTATTTAAATTTAATTTAAATAAATTTAAAGTACTTAAATACAGGGAATTTAAGTACTTAAATACAGGGAAACATAATTAACATAGGAAAAGCGTAGTTTAAAAAACTATTTATGCATGTAATAAAAAATAATGATGTATTATACTTTTGAAGGTGGTTGTTGGAGATCAGGATGGGGTCATTACATGTTTTGGCATAAAAAAAGGGGAAGCTGTGGTAAGTGGAAATGTACCATTTAAAATTTTATTTTTTAAATCTTCCTAATTAACTTTGAAAGTGTGTTTCTGTTGTGGGAAATAAGGTACCTGTGGAAGGTGTCTAGGTGGAGCTCTGGACTGATACCTAGCTGTGATGTGGGCATGATGATCTCATGCCTGGACACAGGTACACAGTTCTCCACGGTTGTAGAGTCAGACACTAGTGTATATCATCACAAAAAAAGTCAGTTTAATGCCTTTTGCTTTGCAGTTCAGTTGGGCTTAAGCCTGTACTCGGGTACTGTGTCTGGACAGAAACCTGCAATGATTCACTAAGTTACATTAGAGGATTTTCACAAAGTGATTGCTATTTATGAGCCTAGATGTATGCCTAGCATGATAAAAGCTTTTATTTTTTTCTTCTTGAGGAAGCTTATAGTCAGCTCATAGGGACTCCATAGCATTACAGAGAAATCTGTGTAGTCTTCTGGAATAAGAACGCAATACCTAAGAGGGAGTGAGTGCATGTGTGTCATGTTCTTTTAAAAAAATCCCACAAACAAAAAACTTACAGCTACTAGCAGTGCTGTAATTTCCAGTGGATGAATAACACTGAGATAATAAAGTCTTAATTTATTATATTTTACAAGTGTTTATATTTACTGATTTATAAAATGCTTGATTGCTGTGTGATTCTGAAGAAAAATGTAGAGATAATTTTTGTCTGCATATAATCTGTATTATCCTTAGTTTTGGCAGAAATTGTAAAGCAATTAATTATTCTTTATGTTAAAAGATTACCATACCTACAATACTGTGATGATGAAAATTGCTTTTCTATTTACAGCCAGTGTTCAAGACCCTGCCAGGCCAAAAAATTGCAAGATTGGAGTTGGGAGGAGCTCTTAATACACCACAAGAGAAAATTTTTGTGGCTACAGGGTCAGAAGTTAGAGGTTTCACAAAAAGAGGGAAGCAGTTTCTTTCATTTGAAACTAACCTCACAGAAAGCATCAAAGCTATGTATGTATGATACTTCAAGTTTTTGTAACAGCTGTATCAGATTGTTAGTTTATGATTTTATGAAATCCTTTTTTACCTTACTGTATGGTTGTAGGTAACACAAAGCGCCAGCCCAGCTTTAGCTTGTGTCGTGACACGTAGGAAGGAACTTAAAAAATCATGGTGAAGTTTAGAAAGTGTAGGGGGGCTTGGGAGGGGCCTGGAGGCACTCCCATCAGTGCAAATGCAGGTGAGGGGAGCTGGGATTATGTCTATATACCTCTCCTGTAGGAGAACAAGAACAAATATTTTTGTTTTTCTTTTTTAAGCATGTTGTAGCATGCTGTCATATATAAACCAGCTCGAGAAGAATGAGTATCATCAAAATTTATTAATGATGTTTCTATAAAGATATTCTTAAGATTTTATGTGAAGACCAAGTAGGAAATACAGCTATAGAAATCATGTGGTTTTAGCATTCGTCAGAAACCTGGTTTTTAATAGCCAGGACAGCTTGTGGGGCCCACTAATGCCTTGAATCTGCAAGTGGTAGTGCATGCATATAGTAGGGCTAGAAGGCTGTCACTGCAACTATACAGGGAGAATGCTACAGGAAATGTTTTCTTTTCTCAGGCATATTTCAGGAGCAGATCTCTTTCTGTGTGCGAGCTATATCTATAACCATTACTGCGACTGCAAAGACCAGCACTACTACCTATCAGGAGATAAAATCAATGACGTTCTCTGTCTTCCTGTAGATAAAGTGAATTGCATTACACCGGTACTTGCATGTCAGGATAGAGTCCTCAGAGTTTTACAGGTTAAAATACTCACTTGTTTATGTTTTATGTATTATGTATTGATATCACAGAATTTGACTAATTCTTAAGGGTATCAGCACATCAGCATGTCTTAAAACATCATAAGGATAAGTATATTGTATCTTACTTGACAGCATTACCATCTGTAATGCTGATACTTTTTTTTTTTAATGGAAAATCAAGATTATAAACTTGCAAAGTGAGGATTAGTAAACCCTCTATAAAGAGGCTTTGGAATTTATAGGTGGAAGTAGTTAACAAATTGGTCCCCTCTAACTAGAAGTGCTCACATAAGGAAATGAAATGTGTAAGTCTTTATCAGTTTGGAAATTCTTGCTCTCGCAAATTAATGTTATGACAAGTCTGAGCCATTTAACAAATTTATTTGCTACACAAGTTTGCAGATTATTTTTAATAATAACACATTTCAAGAATCCTGTGTTTTATTTATATAAACTTCACCCTGTTTTGGCTGAGAAATGGTTCTCCCATACGTATTGGGAGTTTGTATAAGTGAAGCATATCCCTTACTATTATCCATCATAATCTTGTCCTTATGCTTGTGGGCGTTTGGTTTGTGGTTGGTGTTTGGGGTTTTTTTTTGCTTTTTTATTTTCATTTTGGTTGGATTTTTGTTTTGTTTTCTACAACACTCATTCAAGATAGTTCTCTTTGCTCTTTAGGGATCTGATTTACTATATGAAGTAGAGGTTCCTGGACCACCTACTGTTCTTGCTCTAAACAATGGAAATGGGGGTAACAAGATTTTGAATATACACATAACTAAATAATGTTATCTTATGATATTTTTAAGATTTTATTGCTTGTTGTTAACTATATTTTGCCTTGATTTCTAAGATGATGTTAAAAATGTGGCAGAAAACTACATGAAATCATGTCTTACAAAAAATATATATACAAGCAAATGACTTTTAGACAGTTCTAGATTCTATTCACAGGTAATTGAAAGCTTCTTACAAGAGTAGTGAGATATAAGGTGGTCTCATTGAGTAAATACAAACTGGACTTTTGGGGGCCTTGTCAAAGTGCTGGGTTTGGGTTTCTCTTACACATGGATTCCCATAACTAGAATCATTTGTTGCATCTGTCCATGGATGGATGAGAATATTGAGTAGAGCTCACATAAACTAAAACTGTGGAAGGATCAAGCTTAAAATAGTTTGATCATCCTTCTTGCTGATCTGCTCTCACCTAACAGAAATCGCTTTAGTGTGTTAATCTGGTTCTTAATTTAGTTTCCATTAGATTGTGTGACAATGACATTCAGATCTGGTTTGAAAAAGTTCTTACTTGCTTAAATCTTGGCACAGCATTCACTATTGGATGCATGTTCAGAATGAATCCCTTTGTTTCTCTTCAGTAAAGGCAATTTAATAGCCTGTCTTTGCTGAAATTGAAGTACTGGATGGATTATGAATGGTTTTTAGATAGAACTCCAGTGCAGGGGGGGCATTCATACACAGAAGAGGGATAGCTATGAAGAAATTATCAGAACAGGTGCAGTTTTCATGTATTTGGTTTTGGATTTAAAGCCTAACAGTTCTATTACACAACACCAATGCTAGTATTTTCTTATTCCATTGGGCTTTAGAGTGTAACTACACGATACTTTCCATTTTTTTCAGTTGGTGTACTTGATTTTTATCAATTCTAAATTCAGTTTATGTGTTTAGGTGATTCTGGAGAAGAAATCGTGTATGGAACTTCTGATGGTAAACTGGGTCTTTCTCAGATTACTGGTTCCAAGCCTATACCTAAGTGGGAAATTGGAAATGAAAAAAAGAGAGGAGGTATGTGTCTCAGTCTCTCACTCTTTAGCTTTCCAGCACATCTGAGGCATAATTGCAAGTATAAAAATCAAGAAATCTTATTCATGGATACTTTGGAGGCATATTGTAGTTAATGTGAGTATGCAGTACTAGTATGAGTGAGCTCTCTTTTGTTCTGATTTTCTTATAAATAATTCTAATCAGTTTGTCTTGCTTTGGGTTATTTTCAGTACTTTAGTATGCTTTTGGTTTTACAGTATTTTTAAAGTGGAATTTGTAAAGCAGTGTTGATTCATACATGATTACTTGCGGCTTTTATCATTTTGGTGACTATTTCTAAGTGTAAATGTACCTGCCAGATATTTTCAGATGTTCACTGGTCTTCAGGTCTCTTCAGAGGAAAGATTAGCATCTTCCTTGCACGACTTTTTTTTTTTTCTTCTTTTTTTTTTTTTAAAGCCATTATAAGGGGTTTTGTCTGAAGATGGAATAAGGCTTTCAAATAAAGCTTCACTATGAGGCTTAACTGATCAGAGCACAGTACGACACTTTCCCTGTTTTAGCCTTCTGCAGCATGTATTAGCTCATACTCCTTTGTAAAGCAGAAGACCAGGAATAATTTTTTTTTTAAATTTCATAAAAGCTATACCTAAATTAATTTCTTGAAATGCTTCCTAGCATGTCCTTGTTCTTCATATGGAATATGAAGGAGTCGTAGAAGTTAAATTCCATCTCATTTTACATATTAATTTGTGTACAAACTCTTTCACTGATTCTTCCTTCTTTTAGACCCTGTCTGTCCAGTGCAAACACGAATAGTTGTCATAACAGGCTGGTTCCACATGTGCTAGTAGTGGGCTTGTCCACTAACATGTCAGGTAGCAGTACCTGGTCCGGCTCTGGCTCAAGTCAGAACCCTCTTCCTGTTACCTTAGCCAGAATTCATAGTAATCCATTTACCGGTAGCTGTGAGTTCATTCTGGGAAACAAAGAATGCTTGCTTCTTCAGCTGGCAAAGTTATTGTAGCGTGGACAGACAAATAGTTCATCTGGGGAAATGTTTGACAAGGGAGGAGTGGGTTACACCCCTCAAAAGTAAACTGAACATCAGAGGGGTTCTCTGTTCAGTGCTTTTCACCAAGGGAACTGTAGGGTAAATTGGTTGCTGCAAAACCCGCTGTACAATCTTGAATCTCAGGCTCGGGTGAGAGACTTCCGCCCTCCAGTGGACTCACCCCGAAATAGCATTAATAAAACCTTAAAAGCCCGACCAAGAATCTCTTTCCATGTAACTGAATGTGCCCTGTGTATTACTGGGTCATAAACGAGTAAAGGTCAAGTAAACTGCGTTGTTTTCCTTTTTATTAGGTATCTTATGTGTTGATAGTTTTGACATTCTGGGAGATGGAGTTAAAGAATTACTTGTGGGACGAGATGATGGAGTGCTAGAAATCTATAACTTTGAGAGTGCAGATGATCCTGTCCTCCGATATGACCATGTAAGCCCACATTCATCATACTCTTCTTTGCTGGCAAAATTATTTTTTTTAAAAAAAATGTATTTCAGAATTTAATGTATTTACGAGATCATTACTACTAAAATGAGCTCTGTAATGTTTACGATATGAACGTCAAATCAGTATCCTAATATTTTTGAACCAGAAAGTGAAGCAGTCCTGTTTTGAGCAAAAATCAAAATAGTGGAGCAGGTATGTTAAAGTTCTGGCTCTGTTGACTACTGAAGTCTCTCCTGGGTGAAACCTAATACCGTGCTTCTCTCCCAGTGAAAAAACAACCCCATATTGTATATAGCCTGTATTTTACATGTAAAATAATAAATGTAAGCTGTCAGGACTTTACTGAGCGTAATTACTTTGGGTATGCATTGTTTAAAAAGAGTAGATTTGAACCAATAGCAGTTATTTCCACCTTCAGTCAAGATTACTCATTCCTGCTTGAAAGATATTACCCATCAGTGTTTTGCTTTAAACTGCTTTTGAATGTCTTTGTTATGCAGAGTAAAATCGGAATGGTTAAAGCACCCCGATTTAGCTGTGATAGTCACCAGCTAGTTTACTCTTTTGTAGGTCTAGATGATGTTCCTCTAGGTAGGTGTTTTGTGATGCAGGTGAAAGGACCCTTAAAACCCTCACAAAACCCCCCACATTTCTAAAATGAGTGCAGTGATATTTCCGTCTGCTTGAATGTATTTATTTCAAGGCTTTGTCAGAGAGCATCGCATCAATCCAGGGCGGCTGTGTAGGAAAAGATGGGTATGATGAAATTTTAGCATCCACATATTCAGGTAAGCTTCGTATCATTTACTCAGTAAATGTTGCATATGGCGAAATGATGAAAATGGAGCAGGCTATGTTGTTCCTGCAGCTCACATCTCTTAAAAGTTTTGTACTGATTGGGATCACTATAATATTTTGTTGAAAGTACCTCTTCAAATGTAATGTTTACACTTTTTTAAAAAAGTTTCTTACACTTAAACTATGGTTTTATATTTTAAGATATTTATAAAGTGTTCTGCTGTGTAACACAGTGGCTGGTTATTCTCTGGTGTAGACTGCTGCCTAACTGATGAAATGATGTCTGAAGGAATTATTTTTTTTTTTGGCATTAAAAATATTTATAGACATGCTTTTTTATTTTGGTTTTCCCATCCTTTACATAACTTTCTTTTCAGCTTCACAGGGATTTAAATCGGGTTGATTTCGCTTTTAGAAGAAAATAAAGCTTCCCCATGTGAGGCGTCTTAGCAGCCCCTCTGTAGGAATTGAGTTACTGGCCTGACTGTCACAGAGGCCATGATAAACATGCTGCATATGTTAACTGCTGGGAGCTAAAATACTGCTAATTCTCTATCTTTGGTTATAGTCAGTGCTAAAAACTCAGCCTACTGAAACCTCTCATATTCAAAGTCATGTGTTCTGTCAAGATACAATTCTCAGTCAGTCATTGAGAAGTAAGGGTGTTCAAGTGCCTCTTTTAAATGGTCTTTGGATGATTAAAAGACTCTTACACCTCACCAGATATGAATTGTTTTGGTATGACAGGCTGCAGTAATACTGTGGCCAAAGTACTTTGTGGCTTCTTTTAGTGGCAATGTTATAAAGACTCATGAATCACAGAAGAAATAAAAAAGTGAAAGCCCACATTCACCTGTGGGTTTTCAAAGGGAAACTCTGGTACGATGTGCAGTAGACTGAGTTTGGCGTATTTTGGCAGATCAGGAAAAGTAGTGCTTAGAGCACCAAAAGCTATATTTGAAGCCTGGCAGCGTAGGACTTCTGTGGGGTTTTTTTTAAAGTTCATGCTCCATTACTGGGCCTTCTTGATACCTGAAGTAGATAGCTAAGGAATGTGAAAGACTGTGGACATGTCAGCTTTTATGGTGCATTTTATAATAATGCTATCTTACTGTTTGCATGCATTATATGAGGTAACTAGAGCTGTAAGCACCCATTCAAGTCTGCATATCATACCTGAGATGTCAGGATGTAGTCAGTTAGTGTTTGCTTTTATAAGTAAATGTAATTAAGTAAACAAAAATATGATTTATTTTTTCCACTTAAACCAGTAGCATTCAGTCTCAAAGCACCCTGTGCAACATACAGTTTGCTATAAACACATTGCACAGCTTTTTTTTGTTCTGGTTTCAACTATAGTCCTGTCAATTATTAAAGGTTTTCTCAGAAAAAAAAAAAAAGGTGGGGAAAAATTGAAGCATTCAGTTAAAAACTGCCACAGAGGGATTCATTGCTCAAAGTACTTAATGAAAAAGAATTGCTCAAAGTACTTAATGAAAAAGAATATGTAATGTTTTCCAATCTGTAAGTTAAGAATGAAACCCATAAAAAGTCATGTTTAGGGTCTAGATTAATCCTTCAAAGAAAGGATTAAACTAATGTCTTGATTCTCTCTACCCAGTATCTGGAACAAACATCGCTCCACACATACAAAAGCTGAGTGTAGACTTTTCTTTAGAGCTTATAAGGAATATAAACTTCATATATTGGTTTAGGCTGGCTGACAGGACTGACTACAGAACCTGTCCATAGAGAAGGTGGATCAGGTGAAGAACTAAAATTAAGTCAAGAAATGCAGAGCAAGATTTCATCCTTAAGGTAATTGCACTAGAAAGAAATTTCAATGGAAGAACTGAAATGTTAAAAGCTGAAACGTCATCTTTCCTTCCTGTCTCACTGGCTTTTCTATATCATTAATGTATCTAGAAATAGAATCAAGCATTTTCAAAGTAGAAATGAATAGCAGCCTCATTTCACAGTCTCTTTCTTGCTTTCACATGATGATGTCTTAATGCCTTCTTCCTCAGTATCAGCAAGATAAGATTCCCTTCTTCCATGCTGCTTATAGCTTCTAAATGGTGGGAGAAAAGTAATCACTAGCATATAATTCAAAATGCATTGTACTCTTGAAGGAAAAAAGTTGTCTTTTCCCATCACTTGGAAATCTCTTTTGGCAAGGTACAGTAGAATCTACATTTTCATGTGATACAGTTTATAGTTTATCTTTTTTATGTATGTGGAACGGGAGTCACCAGCCACTTCTGGTTGGAGAATTGTGGACAGAAGATAAACGTGATTTCCTTGCAAGCCTAATCTACCTAATTTCTAGGGCATCTTTTATAGTTGGTGTTTTTTAAGACATTGTATGTGGTTTCCCTTTTCTAGGAATGAATTGGAACACTTACAGATGAAAGTACTTCAGGAACGAGAAAAATACCAGCAGTCTTCTCAGTCCAGTACTGCTGTTTCATCAGTACCTGCATTTAGTGTGAATGATAAGTTTACATTAAATAAGGATGATGCTAGCTACAGCCTCATCTTGGAGGTACAGACAGCTATAGACAATGTTCTGGTACAGGTGAGTGTGGGTTTGTTCTTGTTGGCTTTCTTGATGTACAAATAGAACATTCAGAGACTTTCTAGTTGAAAAAGCTGAGTTACAGTATCTTAAATGTATGGGGGTTTAAATGTCTGAGTTGTTCTAAGAGGGAATCAAAGTGTATAGCCTGGCAAATGTTTTAAGTCACTGTTGTAAATCGTTGTTAGGGAACAAATACAACTTAAACCTTTATTGAACAGAGGAACACTGCACTACCAAAATAGACCAGAATCCTTGCTGTACAACACATTTCTATAACTTTTGTGTTTGCTTTTGCATGTCCCTCTTTATTTAAACAGTAATTAATTCACTAAATCTTAAATGAGGTGCAGATTATTGCTCTCCAGTTAAATACCCTGTGTAGTGGAAAAGTGATTTTAGAGTGGTATGGGCACCTGTTCACTCTCAGTGTGGAACAGCATTTGATTTGTGTGCAGTTGGTCATAAATAGTCCTGCCAAGTAGAGCAATCTTAATTAGTTATTCCTCCTACTGCGTCAGCTGGAATTAATATTATCTTTGGTAGTCAGTAAAAGGAGTGCTACTGAATTACCTTCTTTTGGGATATGCATGGGGAGAAAAATTTGACAAGGAAGAATTTGTGAGGTGAATTTGCTATAACAAATGGGACAGAACTACTGTAGGATTTTACTCTTCACTTCTTAATAAAAATTTTATTTTTATTAAGGATGTTATTAGAGCAGTGCTAAGCTACAGCTAATTTGCAGCTCTATAGTATCTGCTGTTTCCATGGCTAAGTGAGGAATAATGAAATTGATCTAGCCCTGAACTTAATGTAGAGTTTAGAATTTATGGCTTTTTCTTTAAAGAAATATAAAGCAGTATCTGGAATTCCTCTGCTGTGAGGAAACAATAAAATTGTTTTTAAAATTTTTTTTTGAAGTATGTTGCATATTTATCAATGATTCCTGACACTTCTTTGAAGTTATAAAGCAGAACCAAGTCAAGTATTTAATAATTCTAATACCCTTTAATCTCATTTTTAAAACAGTGTTAGATTTAATTCTAGTGAAAACACATTTAGATTAGAAGTGGTCTGTGTCAGAAGCGTTACTGTAAGTAAAAGGATCATTAATAATTATGTGATATGATCCTTGGTTTCTTGAATTAATATTGTAATCTCTCAAAATAGGGAAATACTTCAATTGTGAATATACTTCATGCATATGAATGAAGTGTACTCTTATGTCTGAAAGATGTGAATATACCTTCATGTCTGAAAGATCTTATACATCATACACTGAAGTTGTTGTAAGCCAGTCACACAAGAGTGCAGGACTCCATAAAAGAATAAGAGAAAGATCATCATGTTACTCTGGGATTAAGTAGTAAACTGCTTGTCTGTTAGGCTTTTACCTCTTGGCTGAAGCAATCACTGCCTCTCAATTATTAAAATAATTGATGACAGTTAAAGGATGAATGCACTAGAAGCTACTCAGAACTTAAGCTCTTACTCCTACTTCCTTTCGTGTTCTGCAGAGTGATGTCCCAATAGACTTGCTGGATGTGGATAAAAATTCTGCTGTTGTTAGTTTTAGCAGCTGTGATTCTGAGGTAAGTGAAACAAAGGAGATTATATTTGTAGAGATTGCATGATGAAAGCTCTTAATACTAGATTTATATATTTGTAATATTAAATATATTGAGTTTAAACTACTCATTTGGTAATTTTGAAGAGCTCAGCTTCATTTAGACATACTGCAGAATTAGGAGTTAGTGGCAGGTCCTGACATAAGGCAAAGGATCTGAGAGCAACTGCTCTCTTGGGTTTTTTTCCTGCTTGATCAGGAACGTGAAAGACACATTCAGTATTGCTGTATTCTCTGGATTTGCCAGATTTACTTCAGAGTACTTGAGGTAAAGAACCTTGTATTTCTTACTTAGTTCATCTCTTAAAAATCACTTTAGAAGATGAAAAATCTGGGGTTTTTTAGTGCATTTTTTATATAATAATTGTAAACTTCATACATACAGAATTACTTAGGGCCAGGAGGACAATCCAGAAACTACCTTAGCATTATGGAAATTTTCTGTGAAGCCTTTTTTCTTGTAATGATCCTCTAAGTATTTTAGTTTTAAGAAATTTGAACAACATTGGTCTACCCTGGAGCTTTCAGAAATCAACCATCTGTTTTAAGTTTCTTGTCACTTATAATGATGAATTTGGGGGGTGTGGGGGTGTGGTGTATTTTCTTACTGATCTTACTTTAGGTTTTGGATCTTGGACTAGTACTTCAGATGAGTGGGGCAGGCTGATGTTCATTCTTCAGATGAAAAGTAGATACCGATGTAATTTTTATGGTGGTATTAAAAAGTATAAGAGGCTTCAGTTGATTTCTCATATAGAGAATTTTTTAAAAATTCTACCATAATTAAAATTAATTGGAATATTCAAGCGAACCAAAGAATACTTTTTTGTATTTAACTTTTGTAAAGTAGCTGTACATAAACAGCAAAAACTTTACTGTACATGCCTATGGTTAAAACAGACCAGTAGAACTTTTCTGAATCCACTGACCTGTTTTGTATTATTTTTCTGGGTTTTTTGCTGTTTACAGCCAAATAGCAACTTTCTCCTTGCAACCTACCGATGCCAAGCAAATACTACGAGACTTGAACTTAAGGTAAAGTGCTTTGAATGAAAGCAATGAAAGCAGTTGGAAAATCACAGATTGTTAAAATACTTGATTCTAGAGACAGTGTGTGGAACTTGAAGTGGAGAGAGGCATGGGAGAGAAGGTTCTGGCACTGTTTGTCCTTGGAAGTGTTTGAAGGAAGTTAAACTGGGAAGTAACCAGGGAACGTAGACTGGATTTGTATTTTGGAGAGGAAGCAAATCCAGTCATTCCATGCTCACTATACTAGACATGTGGGTGATTTTTTAATGATCCACCAAATTCACATGTTTTGTGGCTACAACCAGGGGGAATAATGGAATAAAGGAAATCATAATTAGGAAAATCCCCAACATGCACACTGGCTTTAGGTTTTCTCTTTATGTAGTTGCCTAACACTGCAGCCTCCTAACCTGATATGTGTTTGTTTGTCTAAAACTCTCAAGTCAAAAGATTATCATTAGAAATTTAAGCCTGTGTGAGATGTATCAAATATGGGGAAGTTGGGGGTGGTTGTCCTTTTTTTTTGGTGAGTTTGCAATATTGGACTTAGTGTGCAGAATTAAGACTCTTATTTCCCAGGTCCCCTTCTTAAGAAATGCTGTTTGTGTGCTTATTGGTTCTGAGCAGGTCACTTTATCTCCCTGTGTCTCAATTCTCTTATTTTAATTTAGGAATATGACCCTGGCCACCTTTAATACTAAAATTACTAGGTAAAGAGTGACACAAGAAAAATGAATCAAATGAATCAAATGCATTCACAGTACACAAAAAGAGGGGGGTTTTTTTTAGTCTCCCATTAAAAACATTTATAAACTTTCTGTTTTGTGACATCATAGTGCCGTCTTTCATTGGAACACTGTACTGTCACTCTTGCATTTGGATCCTGATATGATGGATTCAATCTGTGCAGGTTCTGCTGCCACCTCGCTGCCATCCATTGAGGATCTGCAGTGTTTTGCACCTGCCTCGTGGAGTTTGTATTTCATCTGTGCGCATGTAGGCAATACAAATTTTAAGTCTCAGTGATTTTATTTCCAAAGATAACTCTTTACTAATTTTTATTAAAAACATTGAAGTCGATCTCTTCCTGCCAAACACTGGTTTTTTTAGTTCTGAGACCCTGTAAAATAGGGGACATAGTTAAGGTTCTAAAGCAAACCTGTACTTGAACTCCAGTCTGCTCTTTTGGTTGTATAAAGCTGGTCCAGTAGCTCTTCTGCCTTCTTTGATGGCTGTGTTGGTGCTGTAGGTGGGACATTCCTATTTCTTGTCGATGCTGTGTGAGTGGCAGACTTAGTGCAGTTGGTGTAGCTGGTCTCAGCAGAGGAGTGCCTGATGCATTGCTGGGTCCTCAAGGGTGTGGAGAGTGTGTCCTGTGTCTTGAATGTGTTGGTACATCCTGCCTGTTTGGTATTCTGAGACTTGAACTTAAATCTGGCCTTTCTTTTCCAAAAATAGCTCAGGAAGAACTTTGATTGTTATAAAAGGATGAACGCATACTTTGAAATTCAATTTGCTCTTTTAAATTATTTGATCTATTCTTTGCTGCCAACTGCTGCAGAATGTATTTTTTCCTTAATTAAAAAAAAAAAAAAAAATAAAAAAAAAAAAAAAAAGTAACGAGGCCACTGAAGAATTAGAAGCAAGTTACAGACTTTTTATTTTAACTGATCAGAAAGTAAGTTAGCGAGGTTTATTTTCTTAATATTTCATTCATCTAATAGAGCAGCACTTAGCTGGACACTACTTCATCAAGTTTTAAAACATTCTTGATCTGCTCTATTTATAGTGGCCCTATCAAGTCAATATAGTAGCCTAAATATTCTTGAAGTACTACAATCTTTCTTTAACATATTTTGAATACCCACCGATTTTCCAAATCATGGTAAATTAATCTTTTCCCTTTTGTTCTTTTTTGTGTGTTCTGCTTTTATTGCTGCAGGTTCGATCAATTGAAGGTCAGTATGGGACACTTCAAGCATATGTAACTCCGAGAATTCAACCAAAAACCTGCCAAGTTCATCAATATCAAATTAAACCACTTTCACTTCATCAGAGAACTCATTCTATTGACCATAACAGGTATTTGCAAAGAACAATCAATGCCTTTTTCTCTTGAAAAACTGACACAATCCAGTTGAAACACCGTTTACTCTTAAGTATGTAATTTCTAACTCCTAACCTACAATTTTGAGCATTTAGTTCCATTTTTATGTTTTTTTCTGACAGAAAATGCAGATTGAATGAGTTCCTGCTTTCCTTGCCATTCTTTATCCTTGCGTTCAGGTTATTTTTCATTTTACTGACTGGATTATAGTTCAGCCCCATGTGTTAGTAGGGCTGAGGGTGTGGTAGAAAGGAAACTCTCTCTAGTAACCGCAGTCTTTCCAGTTTCAGCCTCATTCTCCCCTCCACCCTTTTACTGTAATTCTTTCCCACAGCTAATTTGGCTCCAAATCTGAGCCAAGGCTTCTTTTGCCTCTTATCTCTCTGTTAGGAACCTACTATTTTATGCAATTTCTACTTGATTTTTTTCCCCACCCTCAATTAGCATACTGTATTGCCACTAAGGTATTTCTTGCTTCAAAACAACACTGAAGGACTGAACAAATGATACCAAATGATTTTACTCAATGTGCAAATAAGCTCCATTATGCCTCGTTCTTGATAGAAATGCTGTATCTGTGGTTTACAGCACGGGAGACTGTTGAGGCTCTTAGTCATATTTGCTGTTTGTCGTAAGTTTCAGGTTTAACAACTTGAAATGGGATACATCAAAACCTTCCAACTGGTTTCTTATCCAGTTCTGACATGCCTACTAAGAGATAAAACTTGAATGTACGCATAACTTTTTGTGTTGAAATACAGAAAAGTAGCTGTAATCTGCAGTATGTAATGATTTAGTGAGATACCTGACTTTTTACAGGGTGTTGATTAAAAGGAAACCACATGTGGAACTAAACTTTTTTTCATACAGATAACCAGTGCACTCAACGGTGCTCCTCCTTCATAACTGTTAACTTTTTTTTTCTTAATTTCATAATGTCATAGACCCGTGAATACACTGACGCTCAAAGGCCAGTTCAGTTTTGCTGAAATTCACTCGTGGGTTGTGTTTTGCTTGCCTGAGGTGCCTGAAAAGACTCCTGCTGGAGAGAGTATCACATTTTATTTTCAGAACACGTTCTTGGGTACACAGCTTGAAAGTACTTACAGGTAAGATACAATTACTAAAGCACAGTGTGACTTTGCAGGGGCTTTTGTGTTTTTCATTCCTGACCAGTCTGCAGGCACCATTTCATACACGTATTACTGGTCCCCTCTCCACCCCCACCTCCATCAAAATTCCCATTAAAGAGAATAGAAATCTTTTTTAAAAGGGATTGTCAAACATTACCAGGGTAATCACCATCCAGTAATGATGAGGTCTGTAACTTCAATCAGGTTTCTCTTGAAGTTGGTCCAAAACCCAAAATTGCCAGGGAGAAAAGGCTTGATATATTTTCAAGATGATGGCTTGCTTTTAGAATTTAAAGAACATAGCTAACTAATATAGTGAAATTATTGTGTAATGCCTATTGCTTTCTAACTTCCTTATTTTTGTATTGAGGAGCAGAAATAACTTAAAAGGCATTTAATACTCCTGCAAACAAAAATGTGATAAGCGTTAGGCTGAAAACCTTTTTCTACAATTTATACTAGGAAATTATTATTTCTGTATTTAAGATTATTTCTGTGTTCTGAAATTAGTTATATCTTCCTTCAGCAAATTATATGCACTCACCTGAAAATGGAACTGTAAAGTGGGGAGAAAGTAGTTGTAATATACAGATTGCAGCCTGCTCCCAGCCTACTTGTACATGTTGTCTACTCATAATGTAGAGAACTGTTGGGTAGCAAATTTTTGGAGGGAAGGGGAGAGTGTTTTTTGTTCCTTCTGGTATTGAAGCTTGCTGTTTGGCTTCAGGGTATCACGATGATAAAACTTATGGAATGAATACAGGCAGAAATCCTACTTCATTCCATACAGTAAAGATAACTGCTTTGTATAGCTGAGACTTGTGTCTACTGCGTTGTCTTATTTACTGAAACAAACTGTTCTCTGTCAAGATTACACTGGGAAGGCAGGAATATCATAGGTGTGTATACAGCCACCTGATATATAGAGAGTCGTTATGACCTTTATAGAGGTTTCTCTCTTTGATTTGGGCATTAATATACAGCCTTCTATTTTAACATAGGGACAAATCTAATGCAGGCCTGTGTGTTCAGGTTTGTTCATTTGAATTTTTTCTTGCTTTACAGAAAAGGTGAGGGATGTTTTAAGTCTGACAACATTTCTACAATATCCATCCTAAAAGATGTGCTTTCCAAAGAAGCTACTAAAAGGAAGATTAATCTCAACATATCATATGGTAAAACTTTCTTCTCTATTTTGTTGTCCTTGACTTCATTTTATATTCTTACAAACAGAATATGTGCTATTCACTTGCTTGTTGGATTTCTTTTTGACTCCCTGCTAGACATAAATGAAGAATCTGTGAGGCACACATTGAAGCTTATCCACCCTAAATTAGAGTATCAGCAGCTGTTGGCCAAGAAGGTTCACTTAATAGATGCTTTGAGAGTAAGTCTGAACTCCATGGAAGGGTTTGGGGGGGATTATATTGTCAGATATCAGGTTGTAGGGCTCAAGTCAGATGTGTGTCATACTGGTATCTGTTCTGTTCCTGTTCCCAGGATGTGTATTTTAATTACCTAGGAGAACAGACTTCTTTTCAAGGAAAATTCCCATTCGTGCTATATAACTAGTGAATGACATGTAGGATTACTGAATGTTGTTGAGGATGCTTAAATCAGATGGAAGGTGGCAGCCAGCTTTATCGTCTAACGTTTTCTTTTTGCCTGCTGTTATTTTCCAGTTCCTTCTTTGTCTCTTTCCACTAACCTTTAAAAGTTGTTTAGATCTGGGGATGATCATCCAGGCCAGGTGCGACTTCCTTGCTTTGGAACTTCATCCCAGCGTGTCATAATTTTTGAATTACCTGCTTTTTTAATCTTTTGCTTAATACTCCTCAGCAGTTAGACTGGGAGCTACCAGTTAGGCAGCTTGCCTCAGTTCTTGGACATTTTCCAATAGCCAGGATTTTCCTGTCCAAAACTTGCTATCTTCTCTTTTAGTATTTTTTTTTTGAGGGTGAGGGGAATATATGAAAATAGGTAACTGATTATTTCTTGTCCTTTGGAGGAGTCAAATACTAGTTGTCAGAACTCTTTAGTTAGTGAAAAAACTGATTACCAATGAGAATAGTGTGTATCTTTTATTGTTACCAAAATTATTTTACTTAGGCTTGATTTGGCAAACTGGGGAGGTAGAGTATAATAGACAATTTATTCTTAATGCTTGTAATATTTGTGCAATAATAATGATGTTGCACATCTTGCTTGTTTTAGGCTTTTTTTTAGGCAGCAAATCTTTTGTTGATGAATTTTTTGTCACTCATTTTTTTGATAACTTATTCATAGGCAGTAAAATAATGGGATGATTGATGAAAGCTGTTATCCCAGCAGACTCACAATGCATAGCACAATTACCTTTAGTCTAGAAAAGAAGAGTCTCTGTGGGGGTTAAAAAAGATCTATACTATCAACCTTAAATTGGTCTGACAGTAGACTGAGGCATTTCAGAAGAGGTCTTTAAAACTTTTTGCTGTCGCAAATTGAGTGATACTTTCAGAGTTTACTTTTACTTTCAGACTTTAGCATGAACTACACTTTCTAGGAATTTTCTTATTCTAAAAATGAAGATGTGAAGGCTGTGAGCCTTCATTTGGCTTGATTCTATGGGGGCTGGACTGTGGCTTGATCCTGCTCTGACAATATTCAGGGCTGGAAGCTGTAACACACAGGATTTTGAGAATCTGGTCTATGAAGTGACAAGTAAAATCTGGCATTTCATTAGAAGACCAGAAAATGAGGCACTTCTTTGAAAATAACTCTTTCTAGTTTAGAAGGGGATTGTCTTGTCTCTGAAGTACTTCCTTCTGTCAGATCCAAACTTAATTTCTTCTTACTTTTATGGTCTTATGATGCTTCACTACTCTTAATTCTGATTATTTAAAAATGTCTTTGAGGAATTACAAGTTCATGAAGGCAATGTGGACTTCCTGTTACCAAAATACCGCAGCATTTTGGAAGAGGCAGATCAGCTGCTTGAGGAATACAAGAGACAACCCGCGCATCTTGAGAGACTTTATGGTTTGTTGATCAATTCAACTTCTTACTTAAATGCAACTTAATCTCCAGAGAGCATGCTGGATGTGACTGAAATAGTTGTGAAGGCAGTATGAGCTGAAGTGATTTGATAAGTGGGTATGCTTGGGTAGTGTCAGGACCACAATAGGTATGTAAGTATGTCTGTCTGTTTGGTCATACAGCCAAGGCTGCATATTTACGTAGTGATTTTGATCGTAGAAAACAGAAGTTCAAGGTGAGGCAGTAAAACCTGGCACATATGGAAAACGGTTGGTTTGTATGCCACTACAAACTTTGAGTAACTCTCTAAAGGTTCTCAACTGTGCACCTGAGAATTTCTAAAGTTGATTTGGCATCACAAAGCATATCACTGAGAATGAAAATACCAGGATTATTTGTAAGTGACTTTTCTACTTTTTGTTTAATAGACAGCTTCTTATATTCAGATGATCCCTGTCTTTATGGACGGGATCAAGGATCATATTCAAATTCAGGATGGTGTTTAACAATATATACAGGTTGAATGAGTGACTAGATTGTTACAAAACATCAGAAAACAGAAAAATGCCCATGGAGTGGGAAGGGAGACTCATAGATCATGTAATTTAGTGAATGAAATTCTGTAACCTTCTCTGTTGTTCCCTGTACAGCTTTCAGCTCAGAGAGTCTGCCAGACACCAGCTTTCACAAACCTACATATATATATATATATATATATATAATGTATATAATGTATAGCATAAGCAGAGTCCTGTGGTAGTTTCTCTTGCTCTAGTGTTTCAGATGTGGGTAATTCTAAGGCAGAAATACACACTTTGGAATGAAGCTGGAATCTGGGCTGTTGTAACAGCATTTTGGGTTTGTTTAAAAGTAAATAATTATTTATAACGTGAAGTTTAAAGAGTCTTGTTTCTAAACCCAGAATTAACTAGAATAGTTGGTACATAATAACAAGTTAAAGGGAGAGATACCTCATGATGACAACAAGGCAAATAATAAGTCCTGGGATTTTACCTTTGCAGGCATGATCACGGATCTCTTCATAGATAAATTTAAATTTAAAGGCACCAATGTGAAAACTAAAGTTCCTCTTCTTCTGGAAATTCTGGACGGCTGTGATCAAGATGGACTAATTGCTTTTTTTGAGGCTGCAGCCTGACAAGGAAAAATGAGAGTATTTTTTCTTCTTTTTGTTGTTTTTTTTTTAATCAAGGTGTTTCAATATCAAGTCCAAAACACTTTTTAAAATACCCACTTTACTCTTTTGTATCTACTGTCGGCTCTTATGTTTTAATTCTATTTATTATCATACTGAGTACAGCTGTCAACTTCATATGTACTGTTGCGTATGTTAAATGTGCATGGAGTTTGTTTGTACATAGTGTTTGTTCTTCATGGCTAAAACAAGCTTAACTGTAAATACCAAAAGCCCTTTTTGCAGAAATGTTTTTGGTACTGTTCAGGCCTCTGTGCAGCAGTGCTCTGTTCTCCAGGTGTAAGAATGTGGAGAAACTGGGTTTCAGAGAGTTAACCAGAGGTAGAAGAAATTTGTGTGGTAAGCTGTGCATAACGATACTGCCTGCTGCAAGGAGAAAGCGGTATGGGAATTGCATCAGACTTGATGTAGCTGGTGTGTGCCTAGAAGGGGGAGAAGTCCTTGAATTTTAGTCTGGGTCCAGCTCTGATTGAAGCTAAACCTTAGCTCTTGTTCAGAGTGGATGGCATTAAACTTCCTCTGTGCTTCTCCCGAGTCTCTGTTCTTCATTTCAAAACTCCACCTTCCTTCACACTCATTTTTATTTAAAATTGCAAGAGCTGAACCAGCCTGTGGAGGCAGAGCCTTGTTCCCAGGTGAAGCAAAAAAGAATAAACCGACTCCCTGAGGCGGAAAGACACGTTTCCCCGTGGGGCAGGGCGAGGCCCCTCCCTCTCTCCCTCCGCCGGGCAGGAGCGGGGTGCGCCGGCCCGAGGCGGCCAAAGCCCCGCTCCCGGCACGTTGGTGCCCTGCGTCCCCGCC